>NC_133932.1:33453152-33754994 GCF_031877795.1 Strix aluco | reverse complement strand
TTTCGTGTTTTCAGTCACAGAATTACTGTCCTTGCAATAAGTTATACTCCTCTGTTCATTGTGCGTTGCCAAGTTGTTTTTTCTGAGTGAGCTACTCCTGTATGCCCCTGTCAAAAGCGACTATGTTTTTTGCAACTCAATCATTCATAAACTCAGACAGAATCTTCAGAGGAGGATGCTTTACTTCTGCTACATTACCTGAAAACAAGGTTTCCTGATGTTGAACAAAGAGTGTTTAGCAATGGGAGTTTTCTCTCAGTCCCGTGTTCTGCTTCCTTTTAAAACGTTTTTGAGGAAACTGAACTTTTTATGCACACAATCACTGCAAGCCAAAAATAACAACTCTTAAATTAGCACTGAGTAGGTGGAGGAGTACAACTAGCACACCAGCTTGCCATAACAGTCTGGATATATAAATGAAGAGATAGGACCTGACATGCAGAATAACTAGAACTGTCAGATGACTAATGGATTTCACTCATTATATGCTGAGGCCCTGGAAAAGTAGCTAATGAAGTGGGATTACTTAAAAATATGCCTATATTAGCTGCCATAAGCCCCAGTTGTGCAGTCAGGTCCGCTGAGACGCAGCCGCGTGCCCACATGTGCCCGACCGCGGGAGCTGAGTCCGGCGTGTGCAGGGCCACAGTAGGGGAGGGGGGAAGCAGCACTGGGGAGGGGGGGATGGTTTCCCTGTGCTGTTGTTTGATGTACACCTGAGCCTGCGCTGTGGCAGAGAAAAGCAGCTCCGCAGGGGTTTCAGCCTCTGGTCCCTTTTTTCCCTGCTGGTGCTGACAGGAGCATCTGTATAGCCGAGCGATGAATGGGATGCAGGAGCTGGTCTGGACGGGGGGCGGCCCCCTCCTCCCTCAGACACCTGGAGCTTTCCATGGGAACAGAAATATTCCCCGGTTGGGTCTGATGGTAGATGTCACCTATAGGTCAATACCCCTGACCCTTTCAGTTTCTTCCTATTCTGGGGCAGCTGCTGAAAATCACACCAGTGTTTAAGCAGGACAGTGCCAGTGTGGTGCACTGTGGTGGCAGGAGGTGACAGCACCTCTCTGGTGTCGGACTCCCGTACACCACTGGATGTGTCTTGCTACAGTTTTGCTTTACAAGCTGCTAGAAGATGTCCTGGCCTTTCTTCACTGTTAGCTCTTCTTTACCATTCTTCTCCATGTACCTCAGAGGACCTATAGGACAGAGTAGATACTGTCTGTGAGAGAAGCCTGGGGGGCTATACGGTACTCTGCTGTATGGTGCTCTGCAGGAGCCATAGGCTGAGAAATGGAGGATAAAGGGTGCTACAGGACCTGCCAGATGATTGCCTGTTTTATTGACTTGTGTTTGACTTAAACCATGCTGACAGCTGTGGGATTTCTCCTTCGGACACGTATGAAAGCCCCTGTACCAGAGGGAGACTGGCAGACTGGAGTCTGTCCAGTGGAAGGGCACAGAGGTAGGGGCTGGAGCTCATGGTTAGCAAAGAGCACAGGCTGCCCAGAAGCTGTGAAACCTCCAACCTTGAAGATATTCAAACCTTGATGAGGCAAGTCCATGCACAACCTCCCTGACTGAAATTAGCCTTGCTTTGAGCAGGAGATTGGTCTAGAGGCTCCCAGAGGTCTGTTCCAACTTCACTTTCCTGTGATTTACAGTCCCATTGATGCCACCAGTGCTCCATGTAATAAAGAAGATCTTCTGCACCATATTGAGTTTCTCAGCCTTCCTTAAAATATCTCAGCCCTCCTCTCTGCTTTTCTCCCTTCCCCCCGATTCATTTCAATAAAATGCTCTCTGAATTGCTTTACCATGTGGGGTGGTAGCAGCTTGGTAGTGTCATCTGTAACGCACGGACAATTCAGCACACTCAGCCTAATCCGGTCCTTCTGGCTTTTCTTTGCAGAATTACATGAGGTGGGAATGTTTGGCTCCTTGTCCTGATTTTTCTCTGTGAGGATGGCTCATCATCAAAGCAGTCTGCTGCTGGATGGTATTGGCCAAACCTAGGAAGGGGTAGAGCCTTCCTCAACCACCGCTTGGGCAAAGCAGCCATGCTGCATGGAGGATCTTCTGCTGCCTTGGGTAGCTTCACCTTGGTTGAGAGTTGAAATTATGTTCTCTCCCCTTTTTTTTTTTACCATGCCTTTTCCCTTCCCTTTTCCAAAATGGCAAATCAGATCGGAATTACAAATCTCCTTAATCATACAACAAATAGCCAGGCTGTGAGACCTTAAAGACTCACAAGTCATTGTTATAAAGGAACATGTGTATCAAGTGCGCCCAAACGTTGGCTGAGAAGCCAAGCACAGCCTACTAACCAAGAGGGCAGATTTTCCCTGGGCTGCGTGGGGTTGCCTACAACATGGAAGAAGTTGATCCTGGGCTTCGGGATATACAGAAGGAAAGCAGTGCTGCACCATGCACGCCTGCCTGGTGGGACAGCAGATCACCCAGACTTAGTTGCCACGTGGTGACAAAGCAGCATTGCCTGGTGCCACTTGGCCAAGCCAGTGACTTGCACCCACTTAGCGGCCAGGTTGCACTTATGGCCAAAGGTGCTGTTGGTGCAAATGAAGCATGCATCAAACATAAAGAGCTCAAAGTGGAGAAGGTGTATGATTGCAGGAGAGGGGGGAGGCCAAGGTGCATAGGATTTGCCCACAGAATGGCTGATATTGGAAGGGAGCTCTGGAGGGCATCTGTTCCAACTCCTTGCTCAAGCAGGGCCACCTGGAGATGGTTATCCAGATGGCTTTTGAATATCTCCAAGCTGGAGCAGTCCACAGTCTCTCTGGGCAACTTGTGCCAGTACTTGGTCACCCTCACAGAGAAAAAGTGTTTCCTGATATTCAGAGGAAACCTTCTGTGCTTCAGTTTGTGCCCACTGCCTCTGGTCATACCACTGGGCACCACTGAGCAGAGCCTGGCTCCGTCCTCTTTGCACCCTCCCTGCAGGTGTTTATATAAATTGATAAGATCCCCCTGAGCCTTCTCTTCTCCAGGCTGAGCAGTCCCAGCTCTCCCAACCTTTCTTCATAGGAGAGATGCTCCAGTCCCTTCACCGTCTTCGTGGCCCTTCACCGGACTCTCTCTAGTATGGCCATGTATCTCTTGTACTAGGGAGCCCAGAACTGGACACAGCACTCAGGTGTGATCTCACCAGTGCTGAATAAAGAGGAAGGATCCCCTCTATCCTCCTGCTGGCACTGCTTTGTCTAATGCACCCCAGGTACCATTTTCTGCTTTTGCTACAAGGGCACAAGGTCCTTTTCTGCCAAGCCACTTCCCAACTGTGTTGCCCCCAGCATATATTGGTGCATGGGGTTGTTCTTCCCTGAGTGCAGGTATTTGCACTTCCCCTTGTTGAATTCGTGAAGTTCCTGTCAGCCCATTTCTCCAGCCTGTCTAGATTCCTCTGGAAGGCAGCGTGACTCTGTTTTGTGTCACTCTTCCCAGTTTTGTGTCACCTGCAAACTTGCTGAGGGCACACTCTGCCCCATCATCCAGGTCATTAATGAAGATGTTGAACAGGACCGGACCCAGTATTGGCCCCTGGGGTACACTGTTAGTTACTGGCCTCCAACTAGACTTTGCACCACTGGCCACCACCCCCTGGGCTTGGGCTGTTCAGTTTTCACTCCACCTCTCTGCTCACTGACCCCATACTTCATCATCATGTCTATGAGGATCTTATGGGAAACAGCGTCAAAAGCCACAATGAAGTCACAGTCAACAGTACCCATTGCTGTCCTCTCATCTACCGAGCCAGGCATTTCATTGTAGAAGATTATTAGGCTGGTCAGGCATGACTTCCCTCTGTGTCCCTAGTTGTGATTGAAGGGCTGAGCTGGCCGAGGGCCAGGCTGTCCTCCCGGTCTGGGGTGTTGTAGGAGGTGCAGCAGCCCTACACAGGGCTAGGATGGCTCTTGGGTACAAGGAGGTTTTGATGTGCAATCCAGTCTGATGAGATACATTTTTTTATAAGCTGATGGATACCTTGAAGATCTGTTTTTAAGTTACGCTACTGATTGGGAGCTATAAAACAAACTGCACACTTGGGGTAGCTGTCACTTGCTTGGGTTCATATGATTATTCTGAGCAGCCACTTGACTAGCTGAACTTTCCTAATCCAGGGCCATAGCACACTATCCAATTTTAATAAGACCTCCTGGCTGAATCAGTGGGGAATTTTACCTAAAAATCAATATCAAGAAAGGACCTGCATTTAATCTTGCTGATTAAATGCTTTGACTAAAGTGCTTGGTGTGGTAATGCCATTTAAAACCTGCCATTAATTAATCAATGGCTTGGTGAAGAAAACTGCTGTTTTATATTTGGATTTGATTTGCAAGCAACATAGTGGTCAGTGGGAAGATAGTTGAGACTTTGATTTTGAAAGGTAGAACAAATACACAGTATTTGAAAATAAGTATTCTTTATTTGATACACATCCAAGCATTAACGATCATGATTGATTTGGATTTGCCCATCTTGACTTTCATAGTTGATGGAGAGGTGCTTCCACATTTTTGTGCTTAAAAATCAACTTGTGTAGATTGGCAGGTTTTGTAAAATACTTTTGGTTAAGACACAGCTCATGTTTATTTATCAATACATTTAAAAATGTACTTATCCAGATTTGAGCTGAGTCATTACTTAAAAAAAAAAGCCAACACTTTGGCAGCCGGGGCGGTTTGTGACAAGGTGCTCTCTGGCTTCCCTGTGTCCCATCAAACAGTCTGTGTGTGTGATGCACAGCTGAAGCACTGCCTTAAATTCCCTCAAAATCTTTAGCTGCAAAAATAGCACAGGAGCAAGCTGGCACAGGGAAAAAGTTGTTTGTGTCTCTGAGCCACGTAGATAGCCATTGGCGCCTGGGGGTCTCCGGTAAACGGCAGAGAAGGAAGGGGACGTGGCGCGGGATGGCGGGATGGCGGCTGCAGTGGGAGAAGCAAGTGTGGACAAGGCCTGGGTGAAAGATCCGGTGCCACCAACGCGTGCTGGGCCGTGGCTCCTTCCAAGTGTCGGGTGGTGAACGTGAAGGGGGGAGAGACGGGGAACGCTCAGCACTGCTCCAGGGCACTTGGAGGGGGTCTGGAACCGCGAGAGGAAGGTGCCTGACCGCCTCAGGCTTCCTCTCACGGCTCCCGACCCCCTCGCAGCGGCCAGGAACCTTCTACCCCGAGCGGGGCGGTGCGGCCGGAGCCGAGCAGCGGAGGCGGGCGGGGGGCGGTGAGGGGACGGTTCCCGGGCCGCCTCAGCAGCCGGGGGGACCGCGGAGCCGCGCGCTCCCCACCCGCAGCCAATCCCGCCCCCCGCCGCCGCCGCCGCGCGCGCAAACTTCGCCCCCCGCCCCCCCCCGATTGGCCGGGCTCCCCGCGCGGCGGGCGGCCCGCACGCCCCATTGGCCGCTTTTGTTGCGGGCTCAGCGGTGCGGCGGGGTGCGGGAGGGGGGTGGGTCCGCCGCCCGCCCCCGCCGCCCCCCGGGGAGCGGCCCCTCCCCTCCCGCCCGGGAGCCGCGTGGGCCATTGTCACACAACATTCCAACTCCGAACGCCCCGCTGTTCGCCGCCGTCGCCGCCTATTGGCTCGCACGGCCCGGATTGACTCGCCAGACAGCCAATGGCCGCCGGTTTCCAAGGCGGCCGCCGGCGCCGCCCCTCGCAGCGCCGGCAGTAACAATATGGCAGCGGCGCCTATTGGCGGCGGCGCGCTCTGAGCGGCGGCCGCGGGCGCCTGGCGGCGGGGAGCAGCTCCCTGGGCGGGCGGCGGCGACCCCCGGTGCCGATCCCCGGCGCCGAGCCCGGCCGTGGCAGGTGAGTGGGCGGCGGATCGCGTCCCCGTCCCCCTCGCACGGCAGCTCCCCTCACGGCGGTGCGCGCTGGCGGAGCGCCCCGCGCCGGGGGCGTTGCGCGGCGCCGCGGCCCGGCTCGCAGCCCCTCCGCCGCCGCCCGCACCGCGGGGCCCGGGCAACGTTGTGGGGGGCCGCGGCCGCGCCGCTCCGCTGCGGGCGGGTGGGCGGCCGGCTCGCCGGGCCCGCTTTATTGTTCGTGGTGTGGGCCGCCGGCAGCCGGCGCCGCTCCCCGCAACGGTGCGGCGGCGCGGGGGTGGCCCCGCCGGGGTGCCCGGCTCTTCGCCGGGGTCCGGCCCCGCCGCTGCGTGGCTCCGGAGCCGGCCCTACGGCAGCCGGCCGCCGGCAGTGCCGCTCCTGCGCCTAGAATGTCACCGCCGCCCCCCGGGGCGGGGGGGCGGGAGGGGGGGTCTGTGCGAGGACTGTCGCGCCCCCCCGCCCCGGAGAGCCGCAGCAGCCGGGGCTGCCCGGTGCTGGCCCCGCGCGTGGTGGTGGCGGCCGCCGGGTCGCTTCCCCGCCGGGTGATGCTGCTGCTGCTGTGGGGGAGCCGAACCGGGCGCGGTGCGGAGGGGGCAGCCGGGGGTTCGCTTGAGGCACACGCACCTCTTGAGCGGGTAGCGGGTAAGGGGGGGTGCTTTCGCCTGGGGTCACCGGAGGCAGGGCGCAGCTTGTCCCCGCTGCCCTTGCTGAAGTTCGGGACTCCCGAGTGCTGCACGCAGTCCTCGGCTTGACGGAAAGCGCTGCCACAAATGCGGTTTTACATAGAGAGTTGGAGGAACGGGTGCGTAATTCCAGCGGGCAGCTTGGTACTACCGCGTTGGATTGGGAAGCACTGGGAGAATCGACTTTCCGATCCTCGTCTGTCTTTCGTTCCCGCTTCCCTCTCTCTGTGCCTGCCAGGGGACTCCGGGCTGGTGAAAATTGGCTGGAGCTCGGAAATAGGTGGTGCTTGTGACTTATTAATCATTTTGCTATGTATGAAATTCTGATTAAAAAATGTATTGGAATAAATTAGGGGAGGCTGAGATCTATGGAGTGATTACTTGGGTGCCTAATTTGTGATTAGAGCATCCTTTACCCTTCCTGTGTTATTAAAATGCTTCTGTCTGCTTCAATGACACTTCAATGCTGTGATGTAAATTATTGAACAAGGGCAAACAAGACCTCCTTCACCTTAGCCGTAAGGGCCTGATCCCGCAGAGCGACTTCCTTCCACCCCTCCTGGTTCGGCAGCTGTTGGAGCCCCTTGGCCGAGTCTTTGCTTCTGTCCCTGCGCAATCCCCGGCTGCCCTTCCGCTGGCAAAAGTTGCCGTGTTCAGGCAGAGTATTGCTTATCGGATTGCATGTAATGGTTGTCCTTGCTGCTTCCCGTTGAGTCCACATGGATGGGACAGTCCCGTGGGATTTTGAAGGTGCCAGTGACCTTGGAAAGTGCTGTGGTTTTCTCTCTTGGCTTTTGCCTTAATTGCCCTTGTATGCCACGAGCTCTTTGATTGGGGAGCGATGTGCGCACAGGTCCTGGGAAGTGTCTTAAAACCTGATCAACACACCTGTGGTAGTGATAGTGTATATTTGGTAGTGGCGATCAACGTGCTACACTAGCACCTCCATACTACTCGAGGTAAAACATGGTTTAGGAGGGGGTGGGGAATGGGACCGTGTTCTTCCCTTCTGGGCCCTGGAATGGTGCAGGTGGAAGAGGAATGTGACATACCCATGGGGACTTGGCTCACCTCTGCTTTGGTTACAGGCAGATTCGTCCTGCTCCCCCTTAGGCTGCAGGAACACTTGCTGCCCCAGAATCGTGTTTCTCATGGAGGAAAAAGCTGTTTCCTTCTTGAACAGCAGAGCAACTTGAAAATGACATTTTAAGGGGATTTTTTTAAAGGGATTCTCTCAACAGGAGTTTAGTCTGTAGCCTTTTTGTTATTGTTATTCTTGCATTAATGATCCCGTTATGCTTTTCAGTATATTAAAGGCAATAACCTGTAGTTCTTAAACAAATGCTCATCATGTTTAATGATAACTGACTTTGGGATCTGGCTGTCCATAATCTCATGCAATGTTGACTGTAATTTGCCTTGAGGGAAACAAGATATACTGCTGTTTTAAATGGCCTTTTTGGCTTCTCTGGTTGCTCTTCACTGAAGTAGAATTCAATGAATCCTACCTGATGTCTGTCCAGTGATTCATCTGGTCTTGCTTGGAAGAGGAAAGACAGTGGTGGTTTTTTTTTTTTTTTTCCATCAGAGGTGATTATGCCGTGTAGTCATTCAGTGGCCAGGAACATTGGAAAAACCTCATGAGGCATCGTTTGAAAGGATCACTGCGTGTAACGGGGGAAAAAACACGTTTGTCTGGTGCCAGAACTCTGTTTCTCAGACGAAGTTCTCGTGCAGTAGTGAGGAGCACGGTATAAATAGCAATCTAGGTTTTAGCCACTGAATTCAAAGTTATGGTTTCCACAGCAACCAGCACTCAGGCCGTCGTTTACGTATGTAATATTGCCCCCTTTTTTAAAAAAAAATATGTATCTGGCTTCTGGTGTTGTGCTGTGTCCAATCCTCCTCCACAAACACTCCACACTCATTCTTCCTACTCTGCTTTTGAGCATCCCCCGCTGCTTTCCTTCTCCCGATGTCTGTCATCTTTGCTCCGTTCCCAGCTCCAGGCTTCCTGCTGCCTTCTCCTGGGCCAGTGGCTGAGGGCTCTGTCTACCAGATCCCAGCCTGTCCACCATGTCCATTTGTTTTCTAAGTCCTCCTTTACCAGTGTTTGCTTCCAGCTGTGCCTGCGGCGTGATAGGCACCATGCAAACACAGGAGGAAACAGTCCTTCTTTGAATCTCTGGCATATCCCTCAAATACTCACCTGTGTTTCCCATCTCCCCCCTGTCTGGAGGGTTGTTGTCTTAATGGTAGGTCCACATGCTGTCTTGGCTCTTGCTCAGTCATTTCTCTTGAGGCTTACAGGAGATGCAGACAGAGAACTGTGCCCTGTGTGGAGGGCTGCGGGATGTGCCCTTCCTACATGAAGATCAGGATGCAATGCTTGTTTTTAAAAACATTTGTCACGCAAATGTGCAGTGTTGCAAAAGTGTTTTCATTTATAGCCAGGGGGTTGATGTATCTACATGGTTGTGTCCAAGTTACAGTTTCCAGAGCAACTGGAGCTTTGTATCTCGAAGACTGTTAACTAAAGCACAAAATATCACATCAAATTTTCCTTTCTTAAATTCTGTAATTTTAGCTACTGTTAAAAATACAGCTGTGCTTATCTGAGAACATGTTTAAAAACCTTAAATGACCAAGCAGATCTTCAGATATATACCTCTGCAATGAGAACAAGAATGGGAAATTTCAGCCCCCAAAGTAATTATCCTTAGAGTTACAACATAAGGCAGTTTACTTAAAGAGAGAGAGAGAAATGGAAGTGCCATCTCATCTGTATCTCTAACCAGAACTAATGACGGAAGTGCAATCTGGCAAAACTGAGTAAAAAGGCTGGTGTTGGCTGAAAGCAAATATGAAGGATCCCCATGGCTGAAGAATCAATCCTGAGAAGGAAGGGGATTCGGGATCCCCTGTACCTGGGAACAGTTGGGCAGGCTGTGGTGCCGGAGGCAGGTCTGATATTATTATTATTTTTTTTTCGTTCTCTTTCTCCCTCTCATTTGGCTGCTGCTCCTTGTGGAACTGAGTCCCTCTTGCAGTGTTTCACAGATGCTTTTCTTCTGAGCAGTCATGCCAAGAACCTCTGGCAACAGAACAGGTCACTTACCCATTATAACTCAATTTGAGCCAATGTTACTTTCAAAAAGTTGATGTATCTGCATTGTAGGTTTTCTCCTTGTTCTGTAAAGAATTTTGTCAATAATAGGCATGTCATTCTCTTATAAATTGCCCAACTAGATACTCAGATTGGTTTGAGCAATGATGCTGTAAAATGGTTTGTAGGTTACCTGGGGAATCTCAGCCAAGACGCTTTAAGTGTTGGCTTGTGTAAAAAGGAATTACAAAGAGAATGTCTCAGGGGTCTTCCCTTCTATTTTTGTTAGTAACCTTCCAGCTCAATGTTTTTCTTTCTATATATTTTATATAATGTTCCATTGATGTTGCCGTCTATAATAGCATTGTCAGCAGCCTATGGGTTTTGCTTAATAAAATGGAGGAATGATTCTTCTCCTACGAGATGGTTTTTAAATGAAACTCAAACCCAGACCTTGTGATCTTTGGTGTGTTGCCCAGATTATAGAAACCAAATGATTGAAACAGCAGCTGGCAATGGCTTGAAGTGAGTTGAAATACCTTGAACTTCTCCTTGGGTCTCTTTGAGCAAAGGTAGGGATTTTGTTTTCTCTGTAGTCAGCCCAACCTTCGCGATACGGCACAGACTGAGAAAGGATTTTTAGCTTGTTTGCATAGGAGCAGGCTGTTGGTCAGCAGCCGCAACCCACCTTCAAGGCAGGCGATGTTGCATGCTGGGTGGTGAGACAGAGAAAACTGGTAACAAGCTGGGAGAAGAGCCAGGTTCTTGGCTGGAATAAGAACTGCCTGTTTATTTTCTTGCATGCTCAGAAAGTGCCAGTGTGTGCCATGCTATCAACTTAATTGGCTAAGTCTTTCTAAGTGAAGGTATCAATGCTGGGGTTTGACATTGCATAAATGCATCTATCTTGGCAGCAGGACACCTAGTTTTACTTTTCTCCAGTGCACAGTATAAATGCACCTCCTTCTTGACCTTCTCCATTAATTTCAGTGGATAAAGCCAAGTCTTCTGAGGGACCAGGCATTTGAGAGTTGGAACAAGATACCTACGCCATTAACGCAGACTTATTTTAAGAATTTCTTCCCTTGAAAGAGCAGGCAGTGAGTGAGGGTGGTGGGAAGGTCTTGTGTTCTTAACTTGGTGTCCTGGTGCGTCACCACAGCCCTTCAGTCCAGCTGGGGACCTACAGCTGTAGTGTCTGACCGGCTGCTTCTGTGGGTAACCATTGCTGGGGGAGCGATCTAACAAGGCTGCACTGGGCTAGAGTGGTGCTCCCACCCTGTCTGTCTTCCACCTGGGAGGTCTCCCTTGGAGCTTGGGTAGACACTTGGCTTTGAAAAGTGAGATGGAGGAGAAGGTTAAGATCAAAGAAGAAAAGCAAGAGGTAATGTCTATGCTTGAGCGATGAGGAGAGTCAGTCTGGTCCAGCACGTTGGGTGTCACACTTACTTACGGAACAATAGTTCACGAAGTATTCTGTTTTTCCCCAGACACTGTTTCTGTTTTTGAAAAAACATTTAAAAAGTTCTGCTCTTTCAAACTAGGGAAAGTACCAACTTTTGACTGGGGCTTTGTGCTTGTTGGAAACAATCATTTTGCCTTATGGTTGGGAAATACTTCTTCTAGTAGCAGCAAATCTCTATATTTTGAGTTTTGCAGCCCAGGCTGCAGTAACATAAATACTTGGAACACCCTTAGTCACAGTTATCTTGGGCATGAGAAAATTCTCTACTGCTTCACATTATTCAGCACGTCTTTATGTCTAATTGTTTTTCCCCTTCATATGCTCTGTTCCTAAGATTAGTACAGTTTTCCTCCTTATGGATAAATAATTTAAACACCTGAACTGATTAAATGCATGCATCTGAGCTCAGAACAATCACAACTTTTTTTTTTTTTGATTCAAAGACTGACTTTTCTGAAGAAGATTCAAAGCAACTGAAAATAGCTTCATCACAGAAACATCAAGCATAACTTGAAAATTATTGCTATCATGTCATGGATTCTGGCAGTATACATTTGCCTTCCCATTAGTGATGTGTCATTGAACAATCAAAGGTTTATTGACAACTCGTTTACTTTGCCTAATTGTATGACTCACTGGAGGGCAAGACCATCCTTCCCTTTGCAGAATGATGGAAAAGACATCAACACAAAGTGGGTCTGTGTTGTGCAGTAACTTGATTGCTCTGTTGGAGGGTGTTTTGTGAGGTTGACTGCAGAAGGTTTGAGGCAACCTCTAATGTTGGATTTGACCATGCATTACCTGCAATGCACCTCTTACCTGACGTGGTGTGGGAAGATGCCAGGGTCCTTTGGGCCAAATATGATGCCCCTGTGAAGTGGCAGGGCTCATGGGGAGTGGGTGGCTGCTCCAGATGGTCAGAGCTCAGCTCGGTGGTGCCAGAAGCAGTTGCTCCGCGTGACAACAGTTGGTGCTGGTGTGAAGAGAGCTGTCAGAGAGGTTTAGGAGCCAGAAGCTGTCAAGTTCCCCCTCTGCCATTGCTGTTCTTGCTGTAATGGGCTCATGCAGAACCCTTGTGCTGGTGCGGGCAGAAGTGCCCCTTGCTGGGGAGGGTGGCGAGGCTGCAGCACTGCTTCCTATCTGGAAAAAGTCCTTTCTGCTAATTTTCTTTCAAAATGTCTTTTCAAAGAGGAACAACTCTCCTGGTTTCCCCATGTAAAGCCATACATGTTCTACAGCCGCCTCTAGAGAACTGCAACCCAAACCCACTACCTGAGGAAAGAAGTCTCTTCCCCTAATGTGAGAGCCATCTCATCCTGCATCCTTATCAGTCAGTGCTCTGCCATTTCATCTCAGACTGGCTGACAATAGCACTCTCGGATGACTGGAGTTTCCTCTCCCTTTGTTGTAAAAAATACTCTTAGGAACTACCTTTATAGAGCAACTGCATATCTCTAGGCTAAAGTTAAACCACAGCTGGAAAACATCTCTCGTCTCTCAAAACATCGTGAATCTACAGATTTAAAACCTCATGCCAGAAAGCTGTGGCCTAATACTTTGCCCACGATTTCCCGCTATATCTGTGCTACTCTACAAGAACATGAATCACCTTGATTGCCTGTATCTTGTCTGTCTTATTTGCAGAGGAAAGTGTGGAGAAAATTAGTGATGTTATAAAGTTTCACTTTGCATTTTGATGGCCCCCCCCCCCTTTTTTTTTTTTTGTACAGTAACCTGGCCGATTTGTTATCACATTAGCCCTCTGTCTGGCTTTCCACCCTTCTTGATAAGCAGTGCTCAGTCAGGCACCAGGCTTTCAGCAAGCCTGGGCAATTTCTGCTTGGATCCAGTAACCGCTTGTCTGTTGGATCCATCCATTATTGTAGCAGCAGGCAGTTTCTGTTGTTTCAAATTATCTCTTACCCTGGTCCATCACAGTTAGTTCCCTTTGCTTCTTCTAAAGCAAATCCTATGCCCGCCTTTCTCTCCTGGCATGATATGGGGAGAGATGTGGGTTTTCTTGTCAACACCAAGCAGGCTTCCCGACTGCTTCCCATCCATCTTAAGCTCTTGCCATTCTGATCTCAAAACAGGCCCTTCTCTCTCCTGTTTGCCACTTCCTCCCACTCCAGCACCGCTTTGATCTCCTGGGCTATGGAAACCCCCTGAGCTTTGAAAGCTTACTGTCCTGCTGCCAGTCATTCCTTCACGATGAATGGGCTTGTGAACAGGCCGGGCTCTCTGTGCTGTGCCCCACTGCTCGGTCCCACCACTCTCCTGTCTGCTGGCGCTTTCCCTTTGACTTGCCATTACTCACCAGTGAAGCCCTGGGCAAAAGGCATCTCTCTGTCTCAGCCAGTGCTCCAGCAAGGCTCTGTTTGGTTGCATCAGCTCCTCAGCTGTTTGCTTATTAAAAGCATGTCTTAAAACCTTAAGAATACTCCTTCCTAACCACCCAATGAGTTCCTGCAGAGTTTCGGTGCTGTTTGAAACTTTTATGAAAGCCTTAATTCATGCCCTATCTGCATTTCTATCTGCACCCTCAAAACTGGAGGGAGGCCCCCATCTGTAGCTTGTGCCTTCACTGTGGACCTTCCCTAGAGTTTGGGTGGATGCCTGTGAGACACGATTGCAGAGGCATTAAAACAGTTCTCCACTGACTGTGTGACAGGTGATCTGGAGAATCACAGTAAAAAAAAAAAGCAGAGGGCTGACGTCAGTTAATTTTTCCACTTACTATCATGTTCTTTTATCATCATGCTGTTAAGAGATGACAGTGGGTTTTTATCCAGAGGGTTTGATATCTGCTGTGCTGGGAGATGGAGAGCTGTTATGGTGACATATCAGCATGACAGCTAGTGATACTTAACTTGTTCCAGCTCGGGAGTGAAAAAAGGTTAAGGATCTTCCCTAAACAGACTTGGCTTCCCTGGAGTATAAGCCAAGACCAAGTGAGGGAGAAAAAACGCAAAACAATGCAGAAAGTACAGAAACTGGATGATGCGAGAAACATTTTGAGTTGAGGCTGTTGCATCCCCACCTTGTTACTAGTTCTGCTTAAGTCACTTCTTGGCTGCTCAGATATAGCTGAAGCAAAAGACCCCCAAAAGGATCTCTGCCACCGTTACTGCCTCTGGTACCTGAGCTGTCTCCTTCCAGATGAACCAAAGTCTTTCAGCCTGGTGCTAGGTTATGTTGTTATGCATCCCCTTATGTCTGTGGGAGCTGGAACAGGTGAGACATAAGATAATTGTGGTGATTTCAGAGGCAGGAGGAAAGCCCAGGAGCAACTGAGGCTAGGCAGATGTTGTGCTTGTTGTTTAGCCTCTGGGAAAGCCTCCCCAGAGCCTGACTGGTACTGATACCCTCTTGTCCCTGGGATGAGGGGTGCATGATGCTTCGGGGACACACTGACTGACTGGGGGCATGCAGTTCCAAGTTACCTAGTATTTTGGAGTGCTATTTTGGCAGGATTGTCTCCATAATGCTAACCAAGAAGAAAGACTGTTAGCATTAAGTGACTTTTTTTTTTTTTTTTTTAAAGCTATTTGTCTTGTTTTGCTTGTAAACATTTATGGACCCGACCCGCGTAAAAAATTTTCAAAACCTGGAGGGGTGGTGTTGAAGTGTAGTGTGGCTATATGGAGTGCAGGAAGAGAAAACCTCTTCTGAAGACTCAGCATGTGATGGTGAGAGAACCTGTTGCACTCCTACAGCAGAGGAGGACAAATGTAGCTTCTGCTTACTCTGTGCTATCTGTATGGCAGGTGTTAAAAAAGTATGTGTTATGTTTGAGAAAAATTGAACGTAAATCCTGCTACATTTGCTTGTTGCTAGTAAGATACATTTCCTCACTTGGTCATCATTGTCTCCTGGGAAAGTTGCACCAGTTGTATTAACTTAATGGCAGATCTGCTAATGAAGTCAGTGGGTTTGGGATTTTGCCCCATGACTCAGAAAACTTTGTTTATTCTGTTGATATAGGCTGTGGGGTTATAAAAACGTGATTGCTTCGTGCTGTCAGTTTGCAAAAGGATAGTTGTGAGGAAGGAAACTTGAGCTGACAGAATTACCTGCCAAAATAATTAAGTGCATAGCTAAATGAATATAAAAAGACCAGACAAGTAAATTGCTTTTGTACAAATAGCCTTTCTTCTTTCTTTTTTTTGAGGCTTGCTGAAGTGTGAAGAGCCCTCTGTGAAAATAAGGTGAGCAATTAGTATTAATTGATTCGGTTTTTAATATCAGTTGGGATGAACTTGCTGAGGATTAGTGTGGAAATGTATGCAATTTCAGGAGAAATTGATTGCATTTCATCTCTTCCATGTGTAGCTTTCCCTTAAACTGCTAATGAAAGTTCAATAACTAATGAACAGGATGTTTCATTAAATGTGCGTTCAGCTCAGAATAGTTAACAAGTACCTTTTTGGGATCCCTTTTCCTTGCTAGCCCCCTCCTTTGCTGGGTATATGTTCTTGGATTTTTTTTGTTTTATTAAAGGTGTAAGTGGAGGTAATGACTTTTGTGTCCATTCCTATATTCCTCTTTGGAGAGTATTTTGTGTGGAAGGGCTGGGGTTTTTTATGTGTTTTGCCTTTGGTAGCAATTACTGCTGCTTGCAGTTGTGGCTTCCAGTTCAGAACAAAGCTGTTTTGTGTGCCTAGCCAGTAATAATTGTTGACAGTTGATAATGTTGGAGACCTCTCATTGTGGCTGGGATCTGAATTATACCAACTGCTACTGAACCAAAATTATAGGTTTTTAATTTTAGCTTCAGGGCTCCCATGCTGGAATATTCTCTTTCCTCTCATAATAAACCAAAAAAAAAGTTGGTGTTAAGAGGTCTTTCCTAAACCTACCAAGCGAGACAGAGAACTGAAGTGTCACAAAGACTGGCTAAATTTCTGTTCTTATTCTTGTCTGCTCTCAGACTTTCCTGGTAACACCTAGTTATCGCATCCCATGGGGCAGTTAAACTCATTCACTGTGTGTTTAAATCTGCAATATATATGTTAGGTGGAATATATTGAGTAAGACGTGAACTGCTGGGGGACTCTGCATATCCAATTACCGATGCAGCTCATGGACCACAAGCCACTTAAAACCCATCCTGAGCAGCTGGAGGGTGGCTGTTGCGGTGGCAGGGGTGGCTGACAATGAGACCCCTGGTGCGGGGAAGCTCCCAGTGCTTGCACCAGCAACTGTGAGTTGCTGCTGTAGATGAGGCCTCGACTGAGAATCTTTCTTGCTTGTATCTCTGAATGAGCTAACTGGTGTTACCTGGGCATTTTGCAATTTATTTTCTTGGTTAAATTTCCATGAGTAGGATGATATGAAAATGAATGTGTCATTAACAAATGTCCGGGAATGCTGCTTGCTCAGAAGTGATTAGGAGATTAAGTGATGGATTAATTATAATTATTCTGCTGGAACCCTCCTAATGTGTGTAGACACAAGGCATGTTGTCCTCTCTGAAAGGGTTCTGTCTGGGGCTTGCTCACGTAGGGGTACAAGGTGTGTGTGGTGTGTTACTTTGGAGAATCTTTTGTTGGCAATTCACTTTTTTGTCCTTGCTTCCCAAATTAAAACTGTTTAGCTTTAAAGTTTGGATCATTGTGAAATTTTAATTTTCTCTGCATGTGGAAATTGTTTGTTGGGAAAATATGATTTCAGGGAAATGTTCTTTTTTGCATCCTAGGAAGGCTTAAGAAGCTTCTGAGAATGATAAACAGTTTTCCTTTGGTCATTTGTGAGTGTCTGGAGGTACCTGCTGGGCATGAGTTGCAGGTAGGCTCAAACTGGATGAATGAGGCAGTTCTTCATGCAGCCTCCTCTTCCCCTGGGGTCTTGTGAATACACTCTTGCATCGTATTTGATTTTTTTTTTTCTTCCTTGAAATATGTCTGTGGAAGGCTACTAAATTGTGCCAGACACTTCTGTCCTAGGGATGAATATAAGACCATGGCAGGTGCTACTGAAATTTCTCTGAAGTGCTCTCCCAGCTTCCCGCACTGTGCAGTTTGGGGATTTTGCTGGTTTGTATTTGACAGCTTTTTCCAGAGGGAGCTAAGCAGTGTGTTATTTTGCCCTTCCTATGAGTGGCAGTGGCTGTAAGACCTTTGGGTGGTGTGAATTCCAAATGTGGCCCTGACTGGCATGGCCACAGAGCTCGCCTAGGTGCACCATCGGTCAGGTGCCACCTGGCTGTTGCAATCCATCTCCAGTGTAACCACAGCTAAGAATGGGGAAAAATTATAGTTTAGACATGAGTGAAGGTTTACTTCACTACTACCTTGGGCATACGCCTCATTGTGAATGTGCCGGTGTAAGGGATTTCATGTCCTTCTGAGTGTATTTCAGGGTATCAGAGACCGCGTCCTCCCATTCAGAGGTACCCGAATGCTAATTCTCCTCTCTTACTTATTTCTGACAGTCTGCACCAGTTCTTGTGGTGACTGCATGCATTTCTCTCTGGATAATGTGAACTTGAAGTTTGTCAGTGTTGTTATCATATATATTATCCATATCAGGTGTATGTTATGGGTGAGTCTTGTGATGGGTCAAGGAAAGGCCAGGATGGTATTGACCAGCAGTCATCAGTTTAGTTGATGACCAAATCCATGGTGTGGGTGGGGTTTTCTTTTTGTGTCTCAGGTCAAGGATGAATTAATTTTGATGTTAAAAGCTCTGGCATAACTGCAGCGGACCATTCACAGCTTTCTGAAGACAGTCACTGAAGCATGTGACTGTGGAGGTACTTAGTGGTTCACTAATTACATTACTCATTTCAGCTTGCTTGGGCCATCTGTGGTTAAAGTGCAGCATGGCATTAAGGGTAGGTGTTGCTTGCTCAGTTCTCCCATGGCAGTGCTCAGAAGAGCTGGGCTTCAGCTGTCTGCTTGGCCCCTACAACCCTTTGACAGGGAAGTGTGGGACAAATGTCCAAACATAGGGTTTGTAGGTGCTCTAAGCTTGTAGGAAGAAGCCCAGTATAAAAAAAAATTGCAAAATGCTTAAGAAGTGTTAAGACTTCAGACAAAGACTGGTGGTTTACTGAGGAAACTCAATATCTTTCCTGTATTTGTCTACCAGTAGATAGGCACTCTGTCTTGGGTTGCAAGTGTGCCTGGCCCCTGCCAGCTGTGGAAAAGTGGAGGGAACAAAATCCAGCAAAGAAACATGAGAAAGCTGCTACAGGAGCCCTCTGGTAAAAACGGCCCTGAGCAAGTGCAGTTTATGGCAGCTGGGGGGTGGGTGTGTGGTAGGTGAGTTTCTTAGAAGTTGTGGATGTACAATATATAAATAAGGGTTTCTGAAATGAAGAAAACATCCCTTGCTGTACCTGGGTTGCTGCCTATGTTAAATTAGAAAACACACTGTTTTTAACAAAGCAGACCTTGTTAAAACAAAAGCTGTGACCACGAGCATCTTGAATTAAACCCAGAAGAAAAACACTCCTCTTTGGTGTTTGGATGCAGTTGTGAAGTCAAATGCTTGACTTAACTAAGGGATCCCACATGTCATCCCCTTCCTTTACCTTTTCTCCCCATTGTGGGGTGGGATCTGCCCTGATGTCCTTCACCTATGGTCTTAATCGAGGGGTGAAAGAGGCTAGGGGACAGTGAGAAGGCATCTGGAGAATGTGATGAATTGAGGGGGAGGCGGAAAAAGTGCTTGTAGGTTTGGCCAACATAGAGTAGGTCTCCTCATTTTGTTTTTGTTTTTTTTTTTAACCAAGAGTGCCGAAAGACACTCCCCCTTTCTTTCCTTTCCTGGAAAAGAAGAAGAAACAGCCTTCAGAAGGGACCCCTCAGGGTATGATAGATAAGCTGTCTGCATTTTTGTGATGGTTCCCTTAGCCCCTACCCTACATAGGCCCTTATCTATTCCCCCTTCTGAGCCCTAGTGCTCTCTGGTTTTACTGACATTTTTAAAGAGAACTAAACTGTTGGTCAAGTCCCACAAAGCCTCCTTGGGCAGATGGATGTGACTGTGACTGCTGCGAGTGGGGTCCCAAAATGCTGGAGGGCTTCTCTTGTCTTTCCTGGTTTTGCACAGGTCTGTGTAGGGCAGGTGTGTCAGGACAAGCACACACTGCTGCTGGAAGGAAAAGCAGGTCCTCTGCAAGCGCTCTTCGTCTTGCCGGACACCTGAAACACCATCTAGGTGAGCTTGTGCACTTGATTACTTGTTGCTGAGCTGCTGTGGCTGTTTCTGGCCCTGGCCCCTGTAGTTTTCTTGATGTGGCGTTCTGTTTCTGTGGACCTCAGACATGAAATACGGGGTAATATCTACTCTCTCTTTGCCTAGGATTGTTCCATTCAAATGGAGTAGTCCTACAAGTTTAATGGCTTTTTTTTTTTTGTCAGCACTTTGCCTGTTGCCTCCTTTTGTCCTGCAGTGGGAGCAGGAGAGGCAGCAGCAGCAAAGATGACTGAATCCTGTGCTCAAAAACAAAGCTTTCAGTTTGGTGTGGCTGTAGAAGCAAATTCATAATTTTTCTGTAGAGTAATCAAATCATCTCGAAATATGGGAGGAGAGGAAGAGAAATTATGCTTCAGTTTGCTCTGTTCCCCACTTTGTGCTGGCAGTGTGGGGAGATTGTTTTTGGGCCTGACCTGTTTGCTCCATGCTGGGGTGGGGAAAAATAAAAGGGTATCTGTGGAGCTCTGTACCAGAAACAGAAAAGACCATTTTTCTAGAATGATTTGAGCTGTGCTCTGCTGGCATGCTGGTAAGGGTCAGCAGCAGTAGTGAACGCACAGTTTTGCTGCTGGTGGAGAGAATGCTCAGGATCCACGGCAACTGAAACCCTAACCAAGGTCTGTGGAGCAGGTGGGGGCACCCTAATGGGAATCATCATGTGGCAGGATTGGGAATGGCAGCACATGAAATGCCTTGGGAGATTTGCCTGCTGGAGACGCTCGAGGTCTCCGGAGTCAGTGAACAACTGAGTCTCAGTCTGCCGGGAGGTAATTTTTTCCTTCTTTTGATGGGCAGAAGAGGGAAGAGCTCATGCATGGTGCCTCTTGGCAAGTGCAAGAGGGAGTGAGCAGCAGTATAACGTGAGTGTCTCGGGCCGGGGGTCCCGCTCAGTGACTTGCACAAACCAAGGACTGTGGTCCATGACAGTCAGCAAAAGCAGCAGCCCCAGGGGGAGCTCCCGAGGCTTCGGTTTGGTGCTGGGGAGCTGCGGCCAGCAATGCAAAGCAGGCGTACCCATGTAATGCCAGGCGGGGCAACAGCGCTGGTCCAGGTGGATCATCAGGCGTGTGCGAGGGGGAAGGAGGCTGCTGGAGTAAGTGTATCTAGGATGAGATGTCCTGACCCTGCCAACCGGGCAGATAAAAAGGACTGACAGCAAACTGGGGCTGCTGGTGCAGGCAGAGCTGGATGAGGGGTGGGAGGTCAGAGGGATGTGTGGTTTCTGAGCTATGCAGCCCGTAGGCCAAGAACAAGCTTGTTTATGTCAGCAGAGTCCGACACATCTTCAAGGGCTTTCACTCATGACTGATAGGAGTAAACGTTCTCTTAAATCTGCTCAAATCCTTGTTGACAGAAGGAATGTGCAGGTTTCTTGCTTTGTGCTTCCTCTGTTCCAGCACACCCTGCATGCACACACAGAGGGGGACCTGTTTATCCAGCTTTCCTCTGGGCCACTGATAATCTCTAGGTGTTGGGGCTGGGAAGCCTCCTGATGGGTTTCGGTTCCTCTCTTGAACAAGAAAGGCTGATTTGAAGAGGTGTCTCGGCATCCAGCTGCAAACCTGGGGAGTCTTGCAGTGTTGTTGCTAGGTGGGGATCTTCTGAAGTTTCTAGTATGTCTGTGCACTTAATCTTCACTTCATGTTACCTAGGTATTTATTGAAGTGCAGTCTTAACCTGAATAATATCAGAGGGGGATATTTCACCATGTTTCTGTATGCCAGCTTCCTGTTTCCCTCTCCCTTCCTCCTCCATTTGCTGTGGTCACAACCTGCCAGCGTTTAGAGTGGTGCATGTGTGAAGCTGTAGAAGTCTTCAGGAGCTCTGGAGGCCTGAGTTCTCTGATGCCGCCCACATTGTGTGCTGTGTTTGGTGAGGCCTGTTTGTTTTCACTCATGCATGGTAGTCATAATCATCCCTTTAATAAATGTGAGTACACAGAAGTGTTTATATCATCAAAGTGTCTGATGCAAATGTACAATCTTCTCTCGGGACATCCTTCCTTCCTTCCCCCAGTACTTTAAAGTCTCCTTGAGATGGTGGGAGGAATTGTATGTGAAACACTCTTTATCTTTCTAAGAGAAGGTGTCTGAACCTGTTTGTACTTCAGAGACAGGTACTGTACCTTGTTCTTTTATCCCCGTAAAAGACCAGCTTTTCTTCTTTTGTTTGCAGGATGCTTTGGGCTTTCCCTTTGCTTGGTGGTGTCACAAACGTCACAAAATAGGAAGATGCCAGAAATACAGGAAAGGAGAGGCAATTGTGTGTGTGTGTGGTGTTGTTGTTTTCTTCTTCTCTGTAGTTGACTGTGGCGAGTAAATGAATCTCTGATCCGTAGCAGTATCTGGCCACTAAATTCTTGCCTGATGAATTTTGACCAGCATGAAATTTGAAGATAACGTGTTGAGAAACGTCACTTGCTTCTCACCCTTCCATCCTGTGGGTTAAGGGTGCGGAATGCCCAGGAGTGTCCCTGGAGCATGGGTGCAGCATCATGCGTGCTGGGCTTTGGCAAGGCTGTGGGGTGCCCTGACCTGCTGCTTGCTGGTTGCATCGGGTGACAACAGTAAGAAGAAAGCACCAACACATACAGGACAGGTTTTGTTGACGGAGGGATGTTTTTTGCTGTAATTCACTACTGTGCCATTTCCAGTCTTGTCTTAACAGGAGGTGCTCTCTTCTTCCACTGGCACTGTATGCCGTCTACTAATTGCTTTTCTTCCAGGGATTCTTGGTGAATGTTCCCTCCCAATCTCTAGATACCCGTTGAAGAAAATTGATAGTTTTTTCATCTCTCTCACCAAGTGTTGACAGCTAATTGCTGCTGGAATGGCCTCTTTTTTTACGCATTAAAGGTGACTGCATTTCTGAAGGAATTAAGAAGTGCCGGGATCTGATCTGTCTCCTAGATCAAGTGGAACATATTTCTTGCACATGCTATTGCATATTTCGAGACTGGGACGATAATTGTTGCTGGTTTGACTTGGTGGCATACTGAGATGGAAGATTTGGCTGAGTCCATAGACTTTAATGCTTCAGTGGGACACGCTGTTCCTAGCTAATACAAGCTCAAACCTGAGGTCATGTTGTGCGGTGCCATAAAACAAGTCCTGGCTTCACGTAAGTGGGTAGGACAGTTGATATCGATGGAGTTCCTCCAGCTTGCCAACAAAACTTAATCTAGCCTTAAATCTTGTCTGTCAAGTTAGGTATAGCAGTGTCACTCATCAGTGGATGCTTTCCTTTAAAATTGCTTCCGTAGTGCTTGGTGGAACATCATTTCTACCCTCTAAGCTTTGGAAGAAATTGAGTCAATTTGTCTTTTGTTAACCTGTGCCAATGTTTTCTGTATTTGAAATACTGTTTTTCCTGCCGAGACTAAAATGTTGAATTTCCCATTCTCATTTAACTTAAAAATGTTCTACATTCCAGGGGCTGAAAGTGTGCAGCATTGCCAGAGGAGACTGAAGTACCTGTAGCCTTTGTTGCAGAGAAAACATTCAAAAGCAGAGTAGTTTTGTGTAACTTGTTTTTATAGAATAAGATAAAACTTGTAGAAATCCTCAAGAGAATTTAAACACTGATGCATACCCATCTATCTACATAGCTAAAGCTTCAGTGATCTCAAAGTGATTGTCAGACCCTGGGTTTCTCCCTTCAGATTCCTCAAAGGTTTGTTCTGATGTTTGGGTCTGTTTTAATCTCCTTGTCTTGTTATCAGAGTCCTGCTGCCACTTATGACTCTCTTTGTACTTGAGTTGTAATACCTGCTTCAACTCCAGATGCCTAAAGTAAACCTGCTGCTACTTTTGTTCAAGTAGTCTCTTTAGTTGTTTTTTTGGAGGTGAATATAACCTGGCATACTCTCAGTATTTATTTGTGTTAAAGTGGTGTCAGGCTGGTGACCTGAAGGCCCAGTGTGCTGAAGCATTTAATGTAAAATAGCTCCTGTGACATAAAGAAAACACTAATAAATGAAATAAATCAAAGTCTAACCACTAAGTTCTGAGGATCACAAGATGATGCTGCCCGGTGGTTCAGTTTCACTGCTTGTGGTACTAGGTAATGACCCTGGCAGAGGCTGCAAGATCACTATTATACTCTGTAATGAGAATAAGGGAGTCAGCTGCTTATACTGAGTATTTTTGTTACCTGCCATGGTGAGTGAAACTTCTAGTGGTACCTGGAATGCGGCTGCTGCTCCAGGTGTCACAGCCAGCCCCAGCAAGGGCACAGGAGACCAAAGGCAGCCTCTTGCCTGGCCTGCAGCTGATGTGGGTTTGCATGGCCCCATGGCTGTACAGGGGGTTTCGTGCAGACGAGAGTCTGTCTGCCCTGTGGGCTTCGTGGGGCCTCTTCTACAGAAGGAAATGGTTTTTGTTTTTTTTCCCTGCTGTCTTTTGAAAATGCAGCTGGTGGTCCCTTCAGTTCTGGAAATCTGGTCTTGGAAAGACACTACTGAGCTATCTTAAAATAGCTAATTAAGCATGAATTTAAGCTTGTCTGTGTGAGAAACTAGCCAGCCTAGCTGTAATAGGATTGTTCTGGCTAGTTTTAATTGTGCTGATCTAACTTGTGTGGATGCTTTAATACAGGGTAACATTTGGGAGCAAACTTCTCTCTGAAACCTGCAGTCAAACCAGCCTGCTGTGACTGTTTGAACCCTTCTTTGATGCCTGGTAGCTTTGACACCTACCAGCAGTTAGGAGTGATCCAGGTATCAGAGAAGATTTCTGATGCTTATTCTTACTAGTCCTTGCCACTTGTGCTGTGGATCTGAATGTCTTCACACTGCGGATGACCCATGTCTCAGGTAATGATAATAGCCTTTCATAAATACTTTAAGACAGGAGTTACTCATGTGTACAGTATTCAATTTTATTTATTTATTTTATTCAGTGTTAAGAGCAGAAGAATTGAACACTCAGAAGTTCAGGGGAAACCCTGCCTGAAGACTGGTCTTAAGTAAATGATATGCAATTGTCTAATGAGTTTATTTTTTTTTCTTCCTGTGAGCTTCGTTCAGGACATTTCCTTTTAGCAAAGAATTAATAGGGTTTTTTTTTTAAACATCCCTTATGTAACCTCCAAAGAATATTTTAAGCAGCGGTTTGCTTTTTTCCTTTTTCTTTATAAAAGTAGTTTGAACAGAAATAGCAGGACATATCTTTGATGGGTTGTTGTTGCTCTATTTGGCATTTCTCTTGTGGATTTACAGAATTGCTATTGCTCTCCTTTCTTTGGCTGTGGGAATTCCCTTTAGAAATGATTTAGATGCTGGGGGAATTTGGGCTGTGCTTCATGTCAAATCTTTGTTGGGCTAGAGGTAAGGTTGTCCTTCTAACTATTAAATTCCTGCACTATGAGCAAGAAGATCAGTACTAACACCTAAGTCTTAAAGCAAGGAGAGCTCGTGTGAGCGTGTCACTGACAGAAGAAGCTTTCAGCTTCTTCCCGAGAGAAGCAGTCTGGCTCTGTGGCTGGGACTGATGTCTGATGGAGGGGTCCGAAAATCTCCTTCTGCAGCTTAAACAGGGCCTCTACTGGTATTTTCCCCTTTGGGGTTTAGATCAAACTTCTGATACAAGTGTCACAAACTGGGGAGAAAAAATAAATAAGTATGTAAAAACCCCCAAACACTACCTCTGAACACTTCACTGCAGAAGTATTTGACTATAATGGCTTGTTTTAAGCCTTGGCTTCTGAGCTGCTTTCAAATCAGGTGTATTGTTGAAACCGGTTTGCCATATTTATAGTTTTGCCACTGAATTTGCTATGCGTGAAAGGGAATCCCTTTCTTTTTCCACTGTGGATGAATTGCTGTCAGGTCGGTTTTACTTTTTATGGAAGGTTTGCTTCAAAAGACTAAAAGTATAAATTCTCTATGTGATATTTGACTTGAATGAGTAGCACAGCTAAAAAATTAATGGAATGGAATAGCCTGGATGATGATTCCTCTTCTGATGTACAGTTTTATGTTGTTCTTTTCTTTTTAATTGCCTGGTGAGCTTTCCTCTTAACTATCTGTATATCTATCTCATTTTTCTTTTTTCCTTTGCGTCCAATTCCCTTGGATCCTGGTGCTCGTAGTTGGGTTAGCGACTTACTCTGCCAGCGCTGGCATTGCTTTTAGAGATCTGACTGGGTCAGCTGCTGACGTGTTTAATACGGCTCTGTACGTTTGATGTTTGTGCTGGTAACCTCGGGCAGTCTGGGATGCTTCAACTGTATAGAAATGGAGATGAAATAGAAAGTTTTTATACTTGAGGACAGTTTTCTGCACTGGAGGTAACAATGTTTTCCAGTCTTTTTTTCCTGGTGCATTGGTGTGACCTTTGGTTGCCCACTGCCACACCACGAGCAGCTGTGTTGGCTTTGCCGGTCCCTGTGGGAATGGGCAGCTGACCCAAGCCGGGTGTCCAAAAGCCATCCAAGGCAGCCCCGTGTACCTCTGTGACAGGCGGCATGGCCTGGACCAGCCACAGCATTGCTGCTGCCCCCAGCCACCCCCTGGGTGCCCTGGCAGGAAGGGTGGTAGGCAGCACTTCCACAGGGAGTGAGGGGCAGTGTGGCCCCTCGTGGGTGCTCCTGGAGAGAGGTGGTCCTTGGCCTGGGAAGGGAAGAAGAGGCAGCACCTCTGCCTTTATGAGGTTATCCTCTTCTTTTCTGTTCATGTGCACACACAGATTTTTTCCAGGGAGTAATGAGGACAGGGCAGAGGCAGATTTTATGCTGAAACAGTGTATTATATCACTTTGCAACAGCATTTATTTCCTGTGAGTAAAACCAAATGGTAAATACCTTTTAGATTGCAAAGAAACATTAATTATGTAGCATAGTCTTCTCTTTGGCTCAACTGTTGCCATTTTAAAGCCTAGGTCCGGCATTTTCCATAGCTTGGATTTGTTTGTGTGTGAAGTCAGAGTTATATAATTAAAACGAACATGTTTTCCAGCAAAATGTTTTCCCTTAAATAAGTACTGTCTGTAGCTGGGTAAAATTAAGTAGTGTCTTTGTTGAAGTTCTTTTTTCTTCTTTGAAGCTTTTTTTATATACTATACCTAATTGGCAATTTCCAATATTATTCTTTGTAAATGTTTTGTGGTCATTGTCTGCTCTGGTTTGGAAAGTCTCATTAGGAAGAAAAGCACTCAATCCCCAGCTGAAGAGTGGTATTTATGATGTGTTATGTGCTCTTGGTTTGGTGAGGGTGTTTTTGCTGCTTTGGGTCCTATCACTAACAAAAGCAGTACTGATGAGGAAATTGGCTTTTTCCTGCTTGAGCAGTTTGTGTATGTGCTGCTTGGAAATGGTGGACTGTCTTAGGTTTTGGCTTTCCAAGTTGGAAGGCAGGCAGCTCTGCTGCAGCCCCCTTCCTTCTGGAGGACCTGCTCAGGGCAGAAATTAGGATGGCAGCACTATTGCTGCATTCAGACTGAACAGGGAGCTCAGTGGGTCTCTGAGCAAATGGGAGCCCACGTGGTTGGGATTATCTGGTATTAAATGAAACAACAAATGTGCAAACAGAATATGGGTGTTCTGTGTGTCACTTACTACTTGCACCTCTCAAAGGCTTACACTGTGCCATGACAGGTCTGAGGACTGTATGGCATGTCCATATGTGGCTGTGTTTGTAAGTAGTCCCATTATGTTGTTAGGTTTGCCCACCGGGAATGGGAGGTGAGGATGTGTTCTGCAGGAGTGGGATCTTTTTTAAACCAGGCTTCACAAAACAGTGTTTGCAGAAAGAGCTGCGTTGGCAAGGGAGTATGGAAACACCTCCTTTCTTTCACGCTGCCTCCTGGGAGCAGGCAGATACCCTGGGCAGGCAGATACCTCACCAAGCAGGCTGGTTTGGTGTCCCTGGCTGAGGAAGAGACTAAGGAAGAAGCTGAGGCAGTCCTTGCAAGAAGACTGCTTGGGAGGCATGCCCTGGCCCTGCTGCAGTGGGGATCTGCCAGCGTGGCTGGGGGACAGCACTTGCCTACAGTGGTTCTCTGGAGATGGGGGCTGGGGTCTGTGTGTGTGCAATGTGGGGACCTGGGATATGACTGCAACTCTTGGGTCTTCAAGAGGAGGTATGTGTACAAATAATAATAGAGGGGGCTTTAGAGGGGCTTTTTGCTTTCCTCAGTGTTGCAGTGGCATTTGTATGCGGTACGCCTTTTGAGGTACACCTCAGTTGTTCACTTTTCACACTCATCTCCTTATTTTATAGCATCTTGATGGTGGCATCACTTTGAGCCATCTCTCGTGTAAAATTACGTAGATCATTCCAACTGAAAAACAAGAGCTTCATGCAGCTCCACTGTGGACACGAAGCTCACTGGAGCCACATCATACTGGAGATACAGAGATAAGCTCCTTTGGGTATGGCACTGAAATACCAACTGCAGTCCTGCTGAGATTTGGGCATCTGCTTAACTCACACACTCATGGTGTGTAAATATAGACCATGCATAAACATGTAAAGCCAAGCACATGCCTTGGCCTTTGCAGGACTTAAACTATCAGATGCAATGTGGAATAGCCTGAACTGAAATGGAAAAAGTAACTGTGTTCATTATACCTAATGGATATGTTGCAAGAAACAAACTGCGGGTTTTGAAAACTGACTATTCCATTTCTTTTGGCACTCAGTTATATACCTCTGCATGTGTGTCCATAGGCATTTCAGAAACGCTAACCTCTGAACTGTGTTTATGGAGCAGCTACCCATCAGGAATTGACCTGGCGTCCTACAGGCATGAATTACGACAGCCTGCGAGACATGGATCCTTAATTGAGGTTTCGCACGCTTCATGCGTCAGCGGCAGAAGGGGACTTATCAGTTGTTTGGATTCACAAAGACAGTGGGTTCATGGAAATGGGTGCACAAGGAAGAGAGACCAGACGGAGCAGTTCTTCTTGTTCCTGCTATCCACATTCTCGATCTTTTCAGAGCCTGCTTTTTCAGCAACAAACATGCCTGTGCTGTTACTTGGCTTGGCGGTTTTTCTCTTGCCAAGTGAAGAACTGATCCTGAAAGGCTTCTGTGGGGTACTGTGAGGAGCCTCCCCCTGTTCTCTCTGTAAGGAAAAGTTGTGCATGCTGTTAGCACAGGTGTCAACTGGGTCCCTGCTGACTTCAGCGAGACATGAGGGCGCTCGGAGCGGGGGGTGAAAGCTAGCCCTAAAACTTTCCTGTAGTTTGTGGATTGTTATTTTTGGCTGCACAGAATCAGAAAGGTCATGTATATTAACCTTTTCTTCTTTGCTTAATTTCAACAGGGCTATTACCCTTTCTGCAATCTGGGCTGCCTGGCTGAGTATGTTAATGTCTCAGGACACGTCTGTTTCCTGGTATCTTTGAGTAACTGTATACAGACCATCTTCCTATCATCGTCTCAGCCTAAATATCTCTTGGCAACTGGCAAACCAGTAGCTGAATATAAGGGAAAAACTCTCATAATGGATTCTGATGCTAACTGCATTGGTGGGCTCTCGGGGCCTTTGAAACGGTCATCATCAACTTCATCTCTGATTCAGATGCTGCTTTGCCATTAAAACAAGATGAAAAAACTTTCCAGAATCTTTCCCTTCTAAGTTAAGGAGAAAATGTTCGTGGCCATAGGATGCATTACAGAGCCCTGCTGTAAATACAAGGCTGAATTCAACAGTGGTGTTGATCTGCAGCTTGCTCATCCCATCTCCCTCCCTGACTCTCAGCCCCTCAAGTGAATTATGCTTTGTGTTCAGTGCAGGGCCATCTGTTTCCCTGTATGTTCTCTCTTTTGCTGCAGCATGATTTGAATGGAAAGGTGAGTCTAAATACGTATGACGAGGAGCAGCTCTTTTTGTGCTTCAAACAGCTTGTTTTCCAGCAGAGGAGCCAAGCAATAAAAGAAATGCTGGGTTTTTAGGTGTCCTGCAAATGTGCTCCTAACACAAGAGTCCAGGGGATTACTGGGAGCAGAGTTGAGGGGCAACTGAGTTTTGGGATTAATTTGGCACCTCAGACTTAAAGGTCTCTTGTGACTGGGCCTGAGCAGCTTTTCAAAGATGCTGAAATCTGTATTATGACCTAAAGCTACTGCCAGATAGCTCCCACCCCCACATGTCATCCTGATTCATGCAGAGGAGAGAGCTGTTGCTGCTATCTAGGTTTTTCTGTGCTACCTCGTTTTACTCTGTAAATGGTAATTTAATTTCCACATTTAGACGCCTTAATTAATTATGAATAAAATCATTTGTATGAATTTTAGAGCTGAAGGGTGATGGATTAATGGCTCTCTGGAAACGTGAGGCTGCTTTACCAGAAGCGATTCGGTCGCTGCGTGAGCTCTGCCCCATTTGCAGCCCTGTGACATGGGGTGGGAGGAGAAGGAGGAGGATTTCCATCCCCTGGCATCCTGGGGAGGCCGGCATAAGGGAGAGGACAAGGAAAATGCTAGTGACCATGTGGTGAGGTGTTCAGGGAGCCAGTCTGGTTGAAACCACTCTTGGTAGTGTGGATTTTCACCAAGAGTTCCCTTCCACCTGCACACACTGAGTTGTGTGGGTGCAGAAGTATCCAGGACTGCGGAAGGCAGGGCCCAGCATGCAGGGTGCAGGTGGAAGAAGGAGTTGTCACCTCTGGCAACAATGTGGGCTTTGACTGACCCGAGACACTTGAAGTAGCATGCATCTCTGTCTCTGAAGTGCTGTGGAAGTGGTGTTGTGCACTCCTCTTCATTTTCCACTCTCTCTTGTGGCTGCTCCTGTCTGCCTCCTCTGCTTCCCCAAGCCCCCTGACACACTCAATCGCCTGGTGCTTGCTCATGTTTTGTAGGTTGAGGCTTCCCTTGACGGTTGGTTTTAATAGGTCTGATGAAGTAGGAATTTGATTCCAAATGCATATTGTCATATTTTATGCATGGTTGGATTTGCTTTCTGTCCAATGGAGTAGAGCACTTTGCAGATCAGCTCTGGTTGCCTCTTTTTCTGTCTTTTTTTTTTTTTTTCCTTCTTTCTTTAGGGATCATGGAGTTCATTGAAACTTTTAGGCTTAGTCCTCAGGTCTCCGTACAGGCAAAACTTCTAGTGATCTCAGCTGTCACCTCTGCTTTTGGCAAGAGGCTGGTTGCTTGATACCTGCGGGCATCAATCATTTAACAACTGCAACATTTATCAGGTGCTACTTGAATAGCTCTCTTCCTCCCAGAAGTGTTTTGCATTTTGGAGCTCTTTACAGTTCCTTTTTTCTTTTGTTATTGTTCTGCAGAGGCTAGTGGGCCTAAAATTATTTCTGCCGTCTGTCTCCTGGCTCCTGAGCAGCAGCGCCTGTTTGATGCCTGCGTGCACACGCATATTGCACTGTCCTTCTGCTCTCCCTGCCTGATCCTTTTTATTCTCAGGGACAGGCAGGGTACAGAGCTGAGTCCAGGTTTTGTACTCCAGGCACTTCTAAGACTGAAAGGGGTTTGTTTTCTTTTCCTAGAAGCTTTGCTTGCTAAAGTGAACAGTGAGCAATCCAGCTTCTAGCAGTTTTATTTGGCAAAGTTTCCTACTCTGGGTTGTCTCTAGCTCTTCCTCTGCAGAACCGGTGGAAATGTTACTGTTTAATCCCAGCAGCCGTCCTGAAGTCACTGGTTTTGTGTTTCTGGCTCATCACCTTCCCATGTGCTGTGGGTATTTATCTCCAGTTAGCAATCCCGCTGGGTGATGCCTTGGCTTTGGATGCAGGTCGAGTGTTGCGCAAGGTCTGTCTGTCTGGAGGGCAGATTGCCATCAACAAGCTTCAGTATTTTTTCATGAAACAATACTTAACTTCCAGGGGTCAGCTGGAGGTGATGGTATCGTGTTGCTTGGAGTGACTGACAAGGCAGTGACAAAGCTTTATGCTGCATAACTCGTTTTAGTATCACCAAGTGCAATAAACAGCTCGCTCAGACCCTGAGAGCAGCAGTGAAGGCAAGCTGGGTTAACATTGTAAGTCCTTTATAACAAACCATCAAAAAATAGTCTAAACGGAAGTGGTCAAATTACTCACGGGGCCCCCTGGTTTTGTATGACTGCTTCATGCTTAATCATTTCTTTTCCAAGCTAATAATTTCATAGCATTTCTTTCACAAGGTTATAAAACAGAGTCTCAGTGAAACAAACGCCTAGTGTTTGTGGAGTGTGCAGGTGAATGCGGTGGCATAGGTTGATGCACTAGACGCCGCTGCCTGTGGGCTTCAGCTGGTGCTCAGGGCAGGGGGTAAAAATTCATCTATGGTGAAGATGGGGCCAAGTCATAGGACTTGCCCATTGATCTCCCCATTGCCTAGCCCACCCAGCAAGAGGGAGGGATGCTAGTCAGGGGAAGACTCCGTGATGGGGAGCCCCATTTCTGTCCTCTTGCCCTGTTGTGTGTCTGGCCAGAGCCCCACTGGGCAATGCCCGCCAGCTCCACTGGGTGGGTGCTTTGCTCAGGGTCCCTCTGTTTTACTCTGTTGCCCTCTTGGTCCTCATACCTCTGTTTTTTTGCCACGTGTTGTCCCTGGCAATCATCTGGTTGCCCAAATCTTTCTCTCCCTCTTTGTAAAACATAGTTTACATTGTTCTTTAACCCATCTCTGTTATTCCTAAAACATTGGTGGTGTAGCCCAGGCTACTTTTCGTGAAAAGAAGATTTCTGATGGTATAAAAGTGGCACAAGCTGGAAGCTTTTACTGTTTTTGTGTGTATTTACCCCAGTACCTGTTGGGCTGGGCTGTTCTTAAAGTTTTCTTGAAGGTTTAAAGAAAAAAAAGAAGGCGTGTTTGCATAAATGTATTGAACTGATACACAGTCTGTCTGAAAAGAATAAAACAAGACATGTTCAGCTACTTGAGTATCCAGTCTGGTATATAGCCACAGCCTCTCTTACTAAATTGCTCAGCTGCTTTGTGAACCTGATCATAAAGGTCTAATCTACACTAGTTACACTAGTAACTACTGTCACTACTATAACCTACACTAGTAGGTTCTATTTAAAAAGAAGGCAGAAAAAGCAGAACTGCAGAGCTTTCCTGTCTACATGTTCCTCCCAAATCCTGCAACTTTTCCTGTTCCTTCTTGACAATTAATGTTGTTGCTCAATCTTGCTTCTATTTAACTTGGTAACATTTTAACCACTGGTTTCTACAGAACAAAAATCAAGTTTCTGTAACTAATAATGACATACCATAGTGGTTGTTAATGAGATGGTGATACATGCATATAAAGATGAGAAGGACCTGTTTCTCTGAGATGACATAACACAGTTAAGTGTTGCTCCTCTTTTTCAGGGTGTTTTTTCAAAAAAGAGAAAAGGGAGAAAAAAGGGAGGAGAAAATAGAGATAGGGCAGCATTCACAGCCGTCCCTGTGCCATCCATGTCCCACCCAACATAGTTGGCCAGAAGGATAAAAGTCCCAGAGTTATGAGGTCCCTCCCTGCAAATCCCAAGGAGCGCAGCAGCCTCGTGGGCACGAGAGCCCCAGCCTGTTGAAGGGAGCAGCAGAAATAATTTGGCTGCCTGATGTGCCGCTCGTCAGGCCCACAGGTGCGTGCCAGCAGGTTGTGGATGCCAGTGTACCTGCTGACAGAGGAGCTGGGAAGGGAAGGCTGGGGGGCGACACGGATGCAGAAATATAGGCTGGACGATTTCTACCCTCTGCATGATTAATTCTACCTGATTATTTCTAATCATAGGTCTATAGAAAGTCCCTGCGCTCCTGGCTGGGAGAGTAATTATATTCCCATTAGCTTTCAAAGAACAGCATGGTTTTCCCTAATAAAACCCTGCATGGGTTTCTGAAGGCTGTTCTTGTTCGGCGTGGTCCTTCAGGTGCCTGTCACCAGTGGGCTCTGTTTGAGCTGCAGATGTTTGGGCTCAACACCTCTGTGGGGCTGGTAGGTGGGCATGGCGGGATGCCTGCTCTCGGCCGTGCTGGGTTGCAGCCCTTACGCCTCCCAGACGCGACTCCCCAGCAGAGCAAGCATGGAGGTCTGGCTCCTCATCTCTGTCTTTTTGTGGTGGCAACTGCACGGGAGTTTGTTCAGAAGCAGCAGGCAATTAATATTGCAGGTCAGGAGGTGTATTGGGGCTGCAGCAAGGCTTCTTTGAGGGGTTTTCATATGTAGCAAAGTGACACTGAGTATTATTATGCTTTTGGTAGAGGTGCAGGTTAGTCTCACTTGCTTCCTATGCTTGCGCCTCCACCTCAGATCTATCCACAGTAGTCTCAATGCTCACTTTGTTGACTTTTGGCCATTTCTAAACTAGCTTTAAAAAGTATCTGGAGCAAAAACGGGTCTCTTAGCAACCCGCTCCTGCCAAGGGCTGCTGGAGAATGGGTCAGTGATTAACAATTATGTACAACTGAGGTTAAAAATGCAGGGCAGTCTGCAACATCGCTGCTCTGATGGCTGGAATATTTCAGCATTACGATGCTGGGATTTATGGTGGTGGTAAGTAAATTTATACCAATTGTAGTTCTGACCTCATGAGCACGATGATTCAAGACTTCGGTGTTATGAAATTGGACTGAAGCCTCTTTACCAGAGTGTTACAAAAAAGCATTAAATAACCATCGGATGAGTAACATAGGCATGATCTATGTTTTACATATACTTTTTTCTCAAGGATCTGGGCCTTCCCCTGGCCATATGACTTCCCAAACAAACAGAAATAGATCTGCATGGGACAGTGGAAAATGTGGAGTCTAGCTATAAAGCAGAAATGCAGAGGGAAGGTGGGTTTCTGGTTTTGGTCACCTATCTGAATGTTGATGCACTGTTCCTCCAAGCAAGGAGACAACAAATGCCACATGAGCTTGATGAATATATTTTTTTGAGCCTTATTTTGGCAACATGATCATTTTCCTAAGTCCTTGGTGGTGCTTTGGTTTCTGGATGAAGAGATCCATGACAGCTTTTTCTCCTTTCACAGAGTAGGAAAGGAGGTGGCTCGGTTGTGATTTCATTTACCCCAATAAATGTCCCAGTACTTATCATTTCTGTGGAACATACAGTGAGAATATCAATCATTAAAACAGCACTCTGTCTCTTAGATGTTTTTATAACTCTGGCAGTGAAATCAAGGTTGTTTTGCCAAGTCATTTACTTTCATTGTCTAATCAATTTCTAAAGGCTCTTGCCTATTTGCTTCTTTGTTTAATTAACCCTTCTTTTCAGCCTTATCCCACCCCAGTCATCATCCCAAACTTGAGAAATAAGGATCAGCTGACAGTGCCTCTTCAGCAGTCACGGGAAGCGCTGAATTCCAGGAGCCCTGACTGGAGGTGATTTATATTCCTAAGGACTAATCTTCCATCACTGTCCGTAGCTGACAATGTCATGGGCAAGTGGGCAGCTCTTTTCTTTCACTCCCTTGACCTTTTTTTTTTCTTTTTTCCTGCTTCCACCAAATAGGCTTATTCTCTGCCAACTTGAAAAATATGTATTTATTTTTAAAAGGTCCCTTTCAGGCTAATATTACTCATCATCTTACTCATCTGTTGCCACTGGTCAAGGAGACAAATCATCTTAATGCCCCTTTCCACAAGAGTAAGAGAATGTCTTAATGAATGCTTTCCTTTCTTGGTTTTGATCCTTAAATATACTTTACCTTCGTTGGCTCTTTATGGCTTCTGTCTGCTGAACATGGGACTAAGTGGTAAAATCCATACTTGAGACTTTGCAGATGCTTTTAGGTGTCATTAAGGATCATTAATATGCAGAGCAACACCACACGACAGAGGCTGCTAGGGTAGGAAATGAGATCCATCATCTGTTGTTAGAGCTGCAGGATAATTTTAGGTCAGCAGAAATCAGTTACTGGGACTGGATTTGGGCAGGGATTCCTCATTAGTATACCGAGAGAGTATGGGGGTGGGATGGGGATGGAAGAAGGCAAACCTGAGCAGGTTTGGGGTTCTTCCCATCCTCATACTGCAGTGTTGATTTGGAGCATCTTTTGAATCCCATAGCTTTTGCAGTCACTCTGATGTCTCCTAACTACAGAAAGACTATGCCCAAACTTGATAGTTTGGACTACATTTGTATAAATTGAATTAATATCCAGTTTCAGGCTATCTACTGCCTGCTTCCACAGGCCAAAGATTTTTCCTTCCTTCCTGGCTTCTTGATTACTGTCTTAATTTCTGTCTTCCCAGGCTTTTCCTGGTTTTGCTTGTTTGTTTGCTTGCTTGCTTGATTTCTACAGCCGCCTACCCCGAGGCAGGTGGTTGCTGGGGGCGGGGGCGGAGGGGGCTTGTGCCTATTTGTGACAGTACTGATACACTGGGGCAATTTTGCTGCCGGATTGAGCTGGCAGCGACCACTGCTCACTGCCCCATGCCCACGCACAGCAGCCAGTTGTGTGCTCACCCTCTGAGGATGAGATGGGGGTTTTAACCAAAAAAAACCTGCTGCTGCTGCTGCCTGCCACGTTTCCTGCTTGCTGTCAGAGGTACATCATAGTTTATTAAGGCTTTCCATCTTCTGCAGTACAGGCCCAGTTTTTTGTCAGGCAAACAGTGGCTTGCAGCGTGGGCTGTCTGGGAGTTCTTGCGATGAAAGGTCTGCTGCCCATTTATCTGCAGCTATAGGCTGCTTGCTCGATAGCTGGCGTGAGCTTTCTGCCTTTCTTCCCTTGCACTGAAAGGCCTGGGAGTATCGGGGCTGGGGGTGTAGGGAGCAGGAACGTTTCCTGCTGTCTGTCGTGGCTCAGCAACGAAGGGAGACTGGCTGAACAATGAATTATGTATCTTTATTTACTTGAAGAGTGTTTCTCTACCTTGGAAAGTTCAAAAGATTATTCTATGTGCTGGTTTCTGATACTGAGCAAGCTGGAAATGTTAGTGGTTATGTTAATGCGGCTTCTGGCTCTCATGGCGTTCACTTTTGAAAATAAAAACGGTTTTAATGTGCTTGGCATGGGAGCTTTGATTTGAAATGAATAGTCAGCCATATTAAAAAGATGATAAATTACACTGAAAAACGTGTTTGCTTCTAGTAGCAGCACTAGGGTTATGCCACAAATAGAGTAAAAGCAGAATCATTTGAAATGCAGGTGTTTGCCCCTCCTGTGTCTTGCCATGCTGTGCTGAACTGCTCTTTGCATGTGTTGTCCCATGGTTGCTTTTTGCTGGTGGTGAAGCCAGCTCCCTGTGCGGTGGCTCCTGCTTGTGTGGGGTACTGGCATGGGTGGCAGCAGGGGTAGCCATATTATCCCCCATGGCCTTTCCCCAGGCTCCCTGCTCTCTGCTGTGCCATGGGGGGTTCCCCAGGCATCCTCAGCACGTGGGCCCTCTTGGCATTGCCACGTCAGATTCAGCTTTGCACCAGCAGTGGTGAGGAGCCTTGCCTTCAGGCAGAGGGATGCCTACGAAGGGGCTGTACCTGGGCTACTGGCTGCTCCCCTGGAGTCCTGCTTTTTGGGCTATTTTTGCCTGTTGCTGATTGCTTTATGTGCTCATTAAAAGCAGTGGGAATTCATGGGTAAAAGGAAAGATAGAAAATGTAACCCAGAGTAAGCTCTAACAGATTTGTAGATGAAAACCAACTTGACATATTTCTGTATTTGAGATTTATAATCTAATCATTCCTCCACTTGCACAGCAGGGACTGGAACAGCATGTAGTTATTTACATATAGGGAACATTAAACAGCCACCTCTTTAAACCATATGTGAACATAAAATCCAACAACCACTGCTGAGTAATGGGTATCCGTGAAAGATGAGAATAAAAACAAAGCAGAAACAAACATAATGAAAAGGTATTATTGCAAGAAGTAGCTGTGACAGTGGCATATTATATCCCTATACCAAAGTGAAACTGTGACCCTGTAAATCTGTGTCCTCTTGCCTCTTGAATTAACACTCTACACATTGAACACATACAGATGGTTTGCTTTGTATTCCTCTCTAGTTGTAGAGAGCAGGTGGGGGCTTTGTGTTGCCTTACTGCTTTGCCATAAGGAACTAAAGGATGGCACACCACATTGGTACAGACTGCTTCGAACTTGTTGTCATTGCTCCTTTGGGGCGATTGAAATCCTTCAGAAACCTGAAGACTTCTTTTCAATTTACTGTCAGCTAACTTTGGGGCTGGCTTGGTTTCTCAGTGTACTAACCTCCCAGCCAGTGTAAAGCCTGCCTGTCCTTTGAGATGCTGTGCCAGGTAGCTGGCTCCTGAAATGGCTCTGGTCCTGCAGGGATTAGGATTAATTTGTCCAGGTGCTGAGACACAGTCCTGTGACTGTATCGCCTGGGCTGCCGTCCTGCCTGCAGTGCTGGCACGGGCACCTTGGCTTTGCCATAGTTACTGTGGATACTTGACAACTCCTGTGGCTATTGCCAGGCTGCTGCTATGTAAGGGTATGTGCTTTGGATTAGGAGCTGTTAGCGGGTTTTCGTCCCTCTTTTGGGAGAAAAATGTATGGAGGGAATCCTCTTTGGAGAAATCACTGCTTTCTCTGTATCATATGAAGTTAATACTTTTCCCTAAAATACTATGTTTTTATGCGTTCTTTCCATTGGTTGCTTAGTTTCTTGAAATATGCTTCCTACTCTCCTGTCCTTTTCCATTTCTAATACTAATTATGAACAGGAACTTGAAAATAATTCCCTAATGAAGGGTAGGCATCCCCACATAGGTGCAACTGCATCCTGCAGAAGCCATGCTTATTCCATAAACATATTTTGGTGGTAGGTCTAGATACTGGGGTCTCAGCATGCAGGTTAGATACAGAGAGCTGTTAGTTGTGAGAAAGGTATTCCCTCATGATAAATGCACATCTAAATCTGCTCATTGCTGGAGTCCTCTGCGGTACTGGTGATGGTGAGTTTGAGAAGAGTAACTTCTGTTGGTTTTTAGGGTAAAAAGAGAAGCTAATTTCTGTGGTACTGGGGGAGAAGACAGTGAGTTTCTATCACAGAACGAAAACACTGTTTCCTACTACTAAAACACTTTCTACAGCTTTTTCACAAAATACTGTCCTTTGCATCTCTCTCATCTTTTAACCCTCTGCATTCCTCTGCCCTGAAGGGAGGGCAATGAAAAATGTGGATGGCGGTAGGCTTAAGAAAATTTTTATTCCTAAATCCCCACTATTTTTAAGTTTTAATCTCAACTGTATTTTGGTTTGGTTTGTCAAAGTATAATTGCCGTGAATGAGGTAAGAAACTAATTTAAACACAGCAAGTGTAGTGGAGAATCCAATTTTCAGAAATCAGTGGAAATGTAATTGGAGTCATTAAGTGCTGACTTCGGTAATTAAGAGTCGTTTTTTGACGTTTCAGGCTTGTGTCGCTAATCGTCTGTGGAGAGGGTAGAAAAATATTTTGTTCGCTGCAAAATTGGTTGCTCCCTAGACCAGTGTAGCCAACGGCATGAACACTGCCCGGCGGCTTGGACGAACCAGCAGTGTTGGAGACTTGCTTGCTAGGGTCTCACGCTCCTCATCCCTCCCTGCCTGCTACTGCCTACAGCGGGGGACACGTGGAAGCACGTTTTGGGGCCACCCTGTGTGCTGGGGCCTGTGCTCCCCGCTGTGTGGGAGGCTGGCGCTGTCTCTGCTTCTGCTGAGCAGCCCCTCGTGATGGGGCACGGAAGAGCCTCCAGGAGCTGTACCCTGTGCTGGGCATCGTTGGGGTGGAAAACCTGTCTGTGGCTGGGCAGGCATGGGCTTCAGCTGCTCCATGTCTGGCTTCGGCTGAGGAGGGCAATTTGACTGCCACTGGGTCTCTTCTGGTCCAGAGGAGCCCCTGGTGTAGGAGCTGGATGAGTGCAGGCGCTGCTCTGTCTCAAAACAGGGCCTGGCCACACTCAGCCAAGACTTTGGTAGCATGGTGAATGGCTACCAAGAGGCATCTTTTCATTGATAGATGGTGCTGTGCAGTGTCGCGGCACAGAATACACAGCAAAAGCGAGTCCTTTATGATACTATTCAGGAGAAGGATTTTTCTAAGCCAGAGATGGATGCCCAACTCCTTAACCTATCTTGCTTTCAAACTTTGATCTTGGATTGCAGGGCTATCTTGATAAAAAAACTGGATTTCTCTGCAGATGTAAAGTGCTGTTAAAGTTATTCATAAAAGAAATCAGTGGTAGAAGTGCATCCTCATCACTTCTTGTTTGCAAAATTATCTCTAAGAAGTCAGAATGTTATGCATTTTTAACTCCTGCAGTTCAACCAAGATGCTCAGCACGCTTTTGTTATGATAATGGAGAAACCATAAAAAAACCCTGACATGCTGATAGTTATCATCATATAAAACAAGCCTTATGTTTACTTTCCTATTAAAAATGCTAATTTTCCAGAGCAATGGCATTTATAAGGCATTTTTTCTTTCATTTTGTTGTTCTCCAAAACCCCAGATAATGCTGTTGTTTGGGCCTCCAGCATGGAAGCTGATGTGATAGTTTTCATGCTTCTGAGCTTTCACACCCACAAACAAATCCATCGGTGACTGAGATCTCTTGCTCTGTGTTTGAGTTTGTAATTATCTCATGGCCCAGCGGAAGCCAGAGCTCAGCTAGGAGGTTGCCTAAAATGTGTGTTTAAAACTTTGGCTGTGCTCATTTCTTAGGTGTGCAAAAACCACCAGCAGTTTAAACATTTGTTTTAAGCAGAAATCCCCTTTTTGCAGTTGTAGTGTTTTTCACAGTGCCTTGCAAAATTGGGTTGCACTTCTCTTCTCAGGGGTTCTGACCTTTAAAGCTGAACAGGTGGTTTCTCATGTGCTTGTTCACGTTTGTGCTAGATGTGGGACATCCTCTGAAAAGTGTGGGATACTCTTTGGAGTTGGGCACCTGGTGTGTTGGGCAGCTGGGGATGGGCACCTCGAAGTGCTTGCAGGAGCAGCCTCTGCCACCCAGCTGTGTTCAGAAGAAATAATCTTGGTGTCCCTTCCCTGTCCCTTTGCAGCCACATGATTTTCTGGATAATGCACAGAATACGTGGCGATGGCTGAATGCAGTGCTACAAAAGCCAGAGAAGTGCTTTAAATAGCTAGAACAGGTTGGAGAAATCATGCCAAGCTTTACTGACTAGGCTGGCTAGAGAGGACTGTCTCTTTGCTGCCTGCTCTTCCTTACACCCAGCAAGTAGCTCATGTTTGGTGATGGGGGGTTTCCAGGCTGGGGAGAGAGCTGGGCTCTACATAGCTTGTTGTCCCAGCTAAGCTCCTGCTTGCAGCTGCAGATTAGAGGAGTAATGAGAATATGCTTTGCTTTAGGCATAATTTCTTTCCCATTACTTTTCCCTTCCCTGTTTCCTTTTATTTTATTTCTTTAGACAGCCTGTATTGCTGCCTAATTGGATTACTAGGTCACTTACCACCTGACTGGGGGCTATACAGGATTGGGACCGGTCCCTGAGACTTAGCAGTTTGGGGGGCTGATGTAGGCTGGCAGCCTGCTAAGCCACTACAGTCCTGTGGGGCCTCAGTGGAAAATGGCATTTCCTGCCGAACCCTATAATGGCCACATAAAGAAGCGGATCCATTCCTTTGTTTCACCTAGCTTTTTAGCTTCAGGAAGGAAAAATTTAAAAATTATTTGTTTTAAATTGTGCCGTGTGGTGCATAGCCTTCAAGTAGGACTGGCCGTCTTCTGGGAAACACATCTAAATGTGAAACCTTGAATGCAGTTCAGATGTTTGCATATTAGAGATGAACAGCTCTTACTTGAAAAGTGTGCTCTGTATCTTAAACAAAATACCTCCTTGCAGTTTCCATGGTAAGCTCTCCTTCATAATTGAATAACAGTCATAAATGGTTACATAAAACACAAGCAAAACACCGCACAGTAGCTGAAGGCTGCACTTGTCAGCTCTGTGTTTGTTCTTTGTGCAGGGGTGCGTGCTGGTACCTGACAGCGAGGCCCAACCTGGGGTGCAGCCATTTGGTGCATCAGCCCTGCACCTCAGATTGCCGGACCCAGCTCCCCGGAGAGGCTTCTTGTGTTTGCCCCAGAGCTGCCTCGTGACTTGTCTCCAGACCCTTCTGCTAAGAAGAAGCCAACTAGAGGAACTGTGAAGGCCAAAATCTGTTAATGGGACTACACAGAGAAAAACTCAGACCCTCTGCTTTCAAGGTATCTCACTGCAGATAGTACTGTCAAACTTTCTTTCCGGAGCTGCTACATTCACCTAGAAGCTATTAGACCTTTGAAAAACAAGAGATCTTGCCAAGGTGAGTACAAATGGTGTGTCAGACCATGTGTTTAAAACTTCTTTTTTTTTTTCTTTTTTTTCTCTCTTCAGTGACTGAAGAGTTTCCAAGAAAGAAAACAATAAATCTTTGCTACTTCTGGGACAAGAACTTCTGTGCTGTTCTACCTCTTAGGTTTTTACGTTTTAAGTGTGTAGGTATCTGTCATGTCATGTCCCCCCCATTTCTGTGCCTCTTCAATTATGAGGATTTGAGTCTCGCTTGCTTAAAATTTGTCACATGGACCCAGTAGCTATTAAAAAAATCCCAAAATGACAAAAAAAACCCCATGGAAAACCCCAGGTGTGAAGTAGACCTCAAGGTTTTGATGCCTGAAGCTTGGCAATGCTGTATTCTCACCGGTGGAACTCCTTGCAAGGAGCGGGTTTGTCCTCCCAGGCAAGAGGATGCTCGTCTCTTGCACCTGGTGTGTGCATCACTGGCCCCTGCCAAGGGCTGTTCTGTCTGCACTCTGCCCTTCTCCTGCCTGGTGTGGGTCCCCATCAGTGGCAGTCTCGGAAACATGCCAGTGTGTTTCCAGCCGGAGGCAGAGATCCCAGGGGTACGGCTGTAGGTTGGAGGGACGGGGCAGAGCTGCCGGGCTCAGCCGGGTACATGACACGCAACCAGCCATCTGTGCAACGCCCTTGGGTCTGCTGCCCTGACCTTGCCTGTCACTGCATGGGATGCTGGCCCCCCAAACCCCTGCCTGTGGGCCACGTGGTGGTGGGAGTGGATGCTGCATTCTGGGTTTATTGCCACCAGCCGTGTTTCACATGCAGGTGGGTGATGCTGAAGTGCGCCCTCTGTCCATGTGCCTTTCATATTGGACTGGGAGCATGTCCGGGGCGTTATGGCACCTTGGAAAGACTGCATGTGACAGATTACTTGTGGATGTTGTTTTGCCGCTTCTCCCTCCCCATAGCACTGCTGATTTGCAGGCGGTGGCTGCTCCTCCAGCCCTGTGCTCTCGGCGCTTCCTGATTACCGCACATATGGCGTGTGAAATTACCCGGCGCTCGGCGGCCTGCGTGGCACTAGCAGCGGCAGCGCCAGCTAGCAGCGGAGTGGCAGACCGAACTCTGAATCTTCCCCTCTCCTCCAGAGGGAGGGGGCGAGAGTTTTTGTTCTTTTGTTCGTCTGAGTTTTTATTGCAAAGCATGTTGGAAATAAGCCCGCTGCCTGTGTGTGGAGGGGAGAGGAAGGGATGCAGGGGAGGCGGCAACAAAGCCGTCATCTTGCTTTGCTCCATCCAGGGAGCAAGATGCAGTAGGGTCTCCTACTTTGTGCTTTGGCAGCAGGTGCAAATTGCCTCTGTGCTGATGGGTTGGACCCGATCATCTCGGCGGGAAGCCTGTGACACCAGCGTCTCTGTGCAGTGCGTCCCTGTGCTTTGGGCCAGTGGTGAGCTTGCCCTCTGATGGAGGATTTGGGATTTTCCCATGGCTGTCACTGGTCCCCATGCCCATTCAGGTGCGTGTGCTTGGGCCTGCTCCTGCACTCTGGTAAGGTGAAGGTGGCTCTTGACTGTCTCCACTTCTTAAGGTGGTTGGTCCCTACATGTGGCATCAGGGTCTGGGTGAGAGGGGGGTGCGAAGCAAGAGGTTTGCAGCCTTGGAGTCGCTGCATAACCCTCACCCTTCCTTTTGGGGGGAAAGAAGAGGAGGGAGGTGGGGAAGGAGAATGGATGGTGTTGCCTCCATCCATCTTGTGGCCACTGTGGTCCCTCCGCTGTGTTGCACATCCCCAGGGCAGCAGCCCTGCCAGCCTCCCCCCATAGCGGAGAGGGGCTCTGGAGGATGTTGCTGTCTCAGCTCCCACCTGTGGTGGTTTCTGCTCAGCCTGAAAGTGTGGAGGCCTTGTTTGTTTCTGACAAAAGCTGAAGCCCTGCTGAAAAGGGAGCATCCTCTGAGGATGCTCCTGGCCCCTGACATATCTGAGAGGGGCTGCGTTCTTCTGCCCCCCATCCCCCTCCTTTTCTAGTTTTCCCTAGGGTTTTTGCTAACTGCGAAGCTGCTAATGTAAAATGAAGGCGTGGAAATTTCATATTGTAGCAATTAATCAGCCCTCCCTAATACTTTCCAGTTGTAAATTGCCAGTGCTAACAGATGCGTGCTGTTGCAGCTGAGCAGCTGATCCTGCCAGGAGCCGATGGTGGGTTATGTTTGGTTGGTTACTGCATCCTAGGAAGCCGTAGCACGCCCCTACCCAAGTGTAGTGCTTTGATTAGTTTAACAGAAAGTTTCCAGTTATTAGTTAAACACATTTTTTACTAATTTTTTTTTTCCTCTTATGTACTTAAGAGAAACTAAAATAGAAAAGGTGTTACATTGTCATGGGACAGCCAGTGCAAGTTTCTAGGCTTTGGCTCAGTCCCTGCAGTGCGTGAGAGCTGGTCAGTAAATTCCTGTTTGATTTTGGTAGGCGTAGGATTATTTCTGCTGTGGGCCATACACACACAGATCTCCTTGTCAAAGATTTAGAAAAAAAGACCCAAAGAATTTTCCCTTTAACAATGTCTTGTTGCACAGAAGCGGGATTTCTTGCCCTCTGGCATCCCCAAGTCAGAGACCTCTGAGTAGCAGAGGTCAGGATTTGCGGAGGGAGGGGGGGTATTGGTTGAGGCTGCACCCGGCTGATGTGACTTGTCAAGTGCAATCTGTACAAAGTGGTGCTGTTCCCATCCGCCCCACGTCTGCTGGATGTAGCTGGCTGGCGCGTTTTGATTAAAATGTTGCAGGGAGGGGAAAATAAGGAAGAAACTAAGCGCATTTCCTATCTTAGATTTTTAGGAGACTCTTAAGGGAGTACACTTGGATGAATAGGGCAAAGGCGAATTGCAAAAAGCACTTACTAAACTTGTCTGGGGATTTCAGCCCTGTAGTTTGTAGCGTGAAAGCTGGGCTTTTCTTTAAGAAGCGGCAATAAAAGCCGACAAGGCTAAAGACCCAGATTAATTTAGAAACTCTGCAGTTGGGGGAGGAGGGGTGGAAACAGAGGTGCAGCAACTCAGACTGACCTTTCCATCAACTCCACCACTCTTCCAAAAACGTGTATGGCTTCTGAGCCGTGGTCGAACTGCGGGGTCCCCCAGGCAGCATGGGGCAGGCTGTACCTCAGACACTGGGGTACCACCTTGCTCCCCAAATGACACAACACCTCTTTGTGTGGGCCTCCATGGCCAGCATGGGCTGAGGCTGTCTGTCAGTCTGGCAGATTGGTGTCGTATGGCACTGCTGAAGTAGAGGTGCCAGAATCTGTCCCGAAAGCACCGAGCAAGGCGCAGAGGGTGTTTTGTAATATGTAGAAGCTCTTTTGTGCAACTTAAAGAAGTTAGCTCGCAGTTAAACGCTCTGTCTGACGCGGATCGGTGGCTCTTATAAAGGATTTAATTATCCTGATGACCCGAAGTAACAAAAGAAACAGGCCTGTTCACGTCGAGCTGTGATGTTGAGCATGGTTACTTTACTTCCCTCTTTACTTCTCCTCCCTCTTCTCCAACATAAAGCTATGAAGTGAAGGATGATAACAGTATTCCTCTTTCCCAGGCTGCTATATACAATTGTTTCTATGATCTTTGTTTATATAGATCTGAGGCAGATTAAAGCGCCTTTTAAAATCTGAGTACTTGTCAGGAGAGTGGGTGAGCCAATGCATCTATCTGACCGAAAATATTTCAGACTCCTGATACCTTCCATCCTTCTTCCCTAATCTTACATTTGTGCAGCTGTGCATTTTGTGTTGTCCTCACAAGCTTCCTGCTGCTCAAGGAAAATTTTAACCATTTATGCAGTCTAGTAAAGCTACAGGCAGATTCCCTCCCAATATTTATTAATCTGTATTCCCTTCAGTGGGAAGGGGAGAAGAGAAGCCAGCTTATCTGTCTGGGGGGCCCTTTGGAGGGAGATGAGGACTTTAACGTAGGTAAATGCTCACACCCATAGCAAAGGTGAGCCCTTTCCATAAATAAGCCACCAGCCTGCCTGTCAGGACAACAACTGAAGGAGCGGCAGAGGCTTGGGGAGATGTAGTGGGGCTGCCCAGAAGGAAATGATGCTGCAGGAAATAAAAGCTGGGTCTCCTCATTCCCTGTCTGATCTTTGTCAATAGGATGTGTCTCCTGACTGCAATGGATTTCCCTTGGATTAGAGGTTATCTTCCCCTTTAGTCTTTCCTGTACAGGTGGGTTATCACATGAACAAACTCTCTCCTGAAGTTCTTTAAAAAAAGCTATACCTTGTGATACATGTATATGTTCGTATACAGATATCACATGTGCATATATAGTGCAATATATAATAGCATCTTATCAGCTTAGGAAGTTACTAGGTTGCTTTTGTGCCAGTGTTTTTACCTGTGTAGAATGGGAGTATTTACTGACAAATTTGTTGAAGTCTTTCTCCTGCTCTTAAGTTGATGATGGTTTAAATAAAAAAGCTTTCTTTAGGAGCATGTGAGAGAAATCTTGTTTTGAAAAGCTGTTTGGTTTCTTAGGAGCATGTGCACATATGTTTTTCTCTTTATGATCTCGGGTTTCAATGGTATTTAAGCCCCATTTTTCAAAATTGAGTTATTTAGAAGCATTAGCCTCTTTAACAGTACCTAAAGTGAACAAGACTGTTTCTTAAACTGCTGCACGTGTGTATGCACGTGCACAGTATGGTCCTTACAGGGCCTGAGCAGCATCTTTGGATCGCTGCAGAAACTCAGGAGCGCCTTTCTCTTGCTTGTGCTTTGCCTCCAAGCAGTGCAGGTGACTCGGCTGGAGCTCATGCAGCAGAACACACCGTGGATATGGAGAACTGCCGTTTTTTGTGACTGGCTAGGGAAATCCCACATCTAAAGCAGCCACATTTGAAGAGGTTTTTGGGAGGCAGCTGGAAGAGTACAAAATCTTGTGTTTGGTGTTATGGTTGGTAAGGGTTTGAAGGCAGCTGGAGTCTGAGCTCTGAATAGTTCAGCTAGGTCCTTATCTTTATTTGCCCAAACACTCCATCAGGTAAGAGTTGATTTGTTTCCTGAGTGGAGGAGCAAAAAAAGGGCTGCTGCTGCTTCAGCTTTGAGCAGCATTGAAGCTCTGCATGGTTGGTAAAACGGGGAGGGCTTGCTGCCTGGTTTGATGTGCTGGCCTGTCCCTTGGAGCCCTGCGTCTATGCCTTCTGCCAGGGCTGTGCCACCCAATGGGCAGGGACAGCCCTTGCAGGGGGTCCCTATATCACACACGTGTATGTGAGGAATCTGCAGCCCAAGGGTAAATGAGTCAGATGGACCTTCATCGAAAATACTCTTTTGTAAAGGCAGGGGCCTGTGGGTGTGAGAAGAACGAATTGGTGTCTTGTACATTGCCTGGTTTGTGGTTATTCCAGTGGAGAGACTTGCAACCCCTGCTGACCAGAGGCCAGTGAAATGTGCCCAGGACTGCAGTGGAGGTGTCTCTCCTGCTGGATGTCCATCCATCACCTGTGGCAGAGGTTTCTCTTTCAATCTTGGTGGTCATTCTGCTCCTAGCATCACTCCTGTGGATTACAGCAGTAATCTTTATGTCTGGTGGCTCTATGAATTTCATTTAGTTCATGGTCCCTGCAGTGTTTAGATCTCTCATAGATTTGAACCTTTTTATTTCGGAAGTCAAAATGGAGGAAAAGAGCACACTAATTCAGTTTTAATGCCAGGTTGTGTTGGAAGTACTCTCTCTTACCAGGGAGGTATGCTTAAGTTTGACTAAGTATTGGTAGGCACTGCTCATTTGACTGTGAGGCCTAAGTGAGATTATTATTTAAGCCTTTCCTCAATCGTTTAAGGCCTAATTAAATAGTATCTTTAAGGGAGATACTATTTTAATTGCAGAAGCTTTCTTCTGACACACAAAGTGCTCAGCTACCAAGAAGAGTATGGTGGTTTCCTAAACTTGGATCTGCACACTTTTTTATAATCTCAGTTGAGTTCAGTGCAAAGCTGACCAGAAGGTACAGCAGCAAGGTATAAATTATACAACCTTTTCCAGTTTGCGTCATCCAAAGCTGGTGGTTTTGAACATTAGCATGCAAGTTTCCATTCTTCACTGTGGAGAAAATGGAAAATAGTTTATAAGCCCCCCCCCCCCCCCCCCAACCGCTCCCTTTGTCCTTTCTTTACCATGTTTGCCCTGTTAACTTTCAAAAGACATTTCTTGAACTGAAAGCTTGGAATTTGGGTAGAAAAACTGTCATGGTCTTTTACAAAATATGTAGGATTATAAAATATGTAAGACTATCCAGATGTGTAACAGGTTGATGTGAACTGAGGCTCCAGTAATTTTGAAAATGGCATGATATCTATGCATACAGATCCTAGAAAACTGACCCATCAGTTATTTGTGGGTTTTTGAGCATCTGGAATGATTTCCTGATTTTACAGGAGACTTAGTGTGCAGTTGATGTCTAACTGCTTCATTTCTGTCTGCCTCATTTACCCCCTTGTGTAAAAGACAAATAATATTGATACAAGAGAGCTGTGTGAACAAATGCTTATGATTCAGAGGTGGTATGCTCTGCATAAGGTACTGTTTAGATATAGTCAATCCTGCCTTGGGGGCAGCAGGATGCCATGTACAACCTTTTGAAATTTCTTTCAAGCCTGTGATCTAGGCTCAGTTGGCTGAAAACAACCAGGCGTGTTTCACGTAGGAGGTCAGCTGAGTCTTGATGGAAGCCGTACCATGTTTCTATATAGCATGGCATTTCATTTGGTTTCTCACGTTACCCTGGTTAGTCATGTCTCATCTTAATTTTTCCTCCTCTCCTGACTTGCAAATCAGATCCTGCTTGGTAGATGGTATGTATCGTTACAAGAATTTGCCCTAGCAACCAGATAGATCTCCAAAAATAGCTTATCCCATCATTGTAGAGCATCTCTGAACCTCGGGATGTTGTGCTGCAGTCTGAGCAGTTAAAGGCTGTCATTTTGTTTCTAATGGTGGGACAAAAATGAACCGTGCTGTGAGTGGACTTGACTTTGTGCACAGAGTAATGCTATTTGAGACATCAGAGAAATTCCTGCAATGTTTATGTGCTGAACAAAAATGCCTTTGAAGCTAAAGTATTTCTTCTGTGTATCCATGTGTATGATTTTGTTTACAGCTTGTTATCTGAACAGTCAACTGCTCAGTGAGCACCTGATGTTGAAAGATGTGTAGTGCCTGGGTTGGCTGTGCCAGGTTTGAAGTTAGCTACTTAAATGGCTGCTCTTGGACCTTTTACCCCTGGTACCTGGAGCAGCCTGGCATCACGCTTCCTAGGCTGAGGAGTGGGATAGCCAATTCATGAGGTCTTTCCTTTCTGGGAACATGGGTATATATAAGTCTCTGCTACTATTTGGTTTTTATGCTAGTCAACACAGGAAATATTTTAAGATGCTTTTGGAGTGTGGCCATTTTCTTTTTCCTGTCTCATCAGCCGAAGAAAATTCCAGTATTTGGGATATCATTGCATTTCCATAGCACTGCAGGAGCATGAGAATTTATAGAGATATGTTCAGCTGCTGATCATCTGCTGCAGCAATGCTTTTTGAAATGATTATCTTTTCATTGCTTTTGGAGGGCATTCTGCAGTCTGGTGTGTTGTTATATTCTCCTTTCCTGATTATCAGCTTCAGTTCTCCTCCAAATCCTTTCTTCTAGCCATCTCCTTTTTTTGCTATATTTAAAACTATCCTTTACAGCTCATATATTTTTTAAAAATCTTTCCCTAGATGTTTTTCCTCTTAATGTAAACTCAAAATAAGGAATTTTCAATAACTTGACATCACCCCTGCGTTTTATGCATAACTTTTAATCGCAGTTGCACCAAAAATGTAAACGCTCTTCCATAAAACTTGAAGAAATCAGAAATGTTCTCACTATGCTTGGTTTTAAAACTAGGTTTGAATCAGAGAGGGAGTCAAGAAGCTGCTCTGGACTTAAATGATGAACACTGCCTTGGCAGTGATCAGAGGGCTTGGCTGGAAAGTGGGAGCGTGGGTTCAGATTCCTGCCCTTCTTCCCAAGACACGTCTGATCATCCCAGGTGAATGGCCATGGGATGGATGGGTCCTCTGGGATTTCTCTTCTCATTTGAAAAGTAACTTTCATCCTTCAGCTAAAGGACTTTTCATATTAAAAAAAAATTTCTGTAGCTCTTGTTTTCTGGTACTGCTTTAGCAGTCACCACCTTCTGATGCCAGTTGGTTGCCTGGAGGGGTGGAGGGGTGCAGCAGCTTGAACCTGCAGGTGCAACTCAGTCTGTAAGCAAAAAAGCTGAATTGATGAGAGTTTGATGGTAGCACCCATTGCAACATGCATTTCAGAGGGGGTGGGGGGGAAAGCAGCCATGGAATATACTGTGCTGAAAAGTGTGAGGCTCTTTGTGCAGTCACAGAGCATATTTACTCTAAAAATTTCACCCTGCACTGTTTCCAGGGAGCAGCCGTGTTTTGGAGGGATGGTTTCTCTTGCCTGGGCTTGCTTGTGTGCTAAGGGAAATAACTTGCAAAAGTAACTTGACTGTTTAAATAGCTTAGCCCTCATCTTGAATGAGAACAGGTGCGTTCAATGAAAAACAAAATAAAGGCAAGATGTGCTAGATACCAGCTTCTATTTAGTATCACATGAACCAGTATTATACTAAATCCATTTTTGATCATGCCCATGTGCTTTTCTTTATGGTAGACTTTGCTGAAGAGTCAGCTGGTTCTCTGGATGTTTTGCTGAGAGGCCTCTTTGACTTTATCTGATATGAATTGTGAACATGAATTTCACGGTGCAAAAGGATGTCAGTGAAAAATGACATTACGGGCTTGGACCAAAGCCAAGTGATGACCATGGAAAATTCTTAAACTTGTGTCAGTGAGCTCTCTATTGTGTCCAAAATGGCGTAATTTGTTTCATGTTGACCACTGTAAATAGCTTTTAGATAATACAAAGAATGATGAGTTTATGCATGTTTTTCTCTTCAGTGTGATAGGTCTGGGTCAGAAGAGCATCTGCTGTTAGGAACTGAGGAAGGGTGACAAATGTGTAGTACCTGAGGGCTTTGCTTCTGATTTGATCAATCCTGTATCATGCAAGCTTTTTTTACTCCTCTCTGAAAAACTAAAATGTTCCTTTAATACCATATACTTATTCATTTATCTCTATTCCTTTATAGTACAGCTGTGACCTGTTTAAAAAGAACCCCAACAAACCCAAAACCCAGAAGTGAATTAAAACAGTGGCAGATTATTCAGTTTGAGTGTGTGATGACATGCAAGATGTAGGTTCTTGGGGGCCAGAAGTTACATAGATTGTTAGTATAGAAGATTGAGGACTGCTCAGATTAAAGTGGGATGCCAGACATTTATTTGCTTGTATGCATGCGAGAGAGAAGAGACAATCAGATGTAATATTTACACTGAATTACACAGAGAGGGTTTTTTCATTACTTGCATTCTTATTCTATATTCTCTAGCGTATTCTTGCCATATGTGTTTAGTTTCCAGAAGTTTATATACATTATCTTCTTTTTGTTCCAAACAATATAACATTTATTACTAGTTTCATGAGTTGTTGTTTCAAGGGGGAAAAATCTGTACAAAGCTGCCTGTAACTTTGAGTTCTGCTCTGGCACCATACCATACGCAGTATGTACCATCTGTGTCAAAAAGGATGATAAAAAAAATATACAAATCAACCAAGTCACTGTGTAGTTGGCTTAAAGTCATTTCACGGTCATGAAAATCTTGTTGAGGAGTGTGCCTGATGCTTCGCTGTTGGTTGCTAAGATGGCTTTTACCCCTTAACCCCTTCCCACACTGTAGCAAGAAAATAAGGCTCATGTTTTCAAAGTGGTGAGATGCATGTCTGTGCTATGCAAGTTGTTATGGTGACAGGCAGCTCTGGTGCTGCTTTGGGGACCCATCCCTCCCCACCCCTCCTGGAAAACCCCTGTGTTCTGCTACTTGACAGCCAGTGCTGGAGATGGGATTCAGCCCTGGGAAGAATCTGGAGAGCCAGGGCTGGGTTGTCCCCAAGCCCTGTGGCTCCATGGGGTCCTGTGGAGCTGCACCATCCCCTCCCTTCCCACCACGTGGATGGGTCCTGGGCGAGGAAGGGTGGAGAGGGCAGCCCAGGTCGCTTGTCTGCAGAAAGAGGGGCAAAGAAAAGGAGGTGCATGCACACATATATGAAGCAGCCTGAGAGGTGCTGGATAAAGCTGGAATGTGCAGAGATGGAGGTGGGCATCTTCTGCACTGGAGAGTTTCTAGGGTCTCTTCCCAGCATCCTTCCCCAAGACGGGGGGTGTGTGCCAAAAACAAAATGACAAGGAAACGTTCTAGGGCATTGCAGAAGGAAGCTTTCTGATGAGAAATTACTCTCCTTTTGGTTGTGTGCTTACAGCAACAACAGATAGAAAGACTGTATTGGACATAATTACAAATAAATAGAGGAACGACTGCAGTGCTGTAAACATTGTTTTCCATGCTCACAACCTTTTCTTTTTTTTTTTTTTTTGAATTACTTACCCTTGATTGTTGCAATTGATTGCAATTGTGAGAGCTAATTTTAGTGCATAAATTCTATAATGGAACCCTGCCAAATGTTTGTGTAATGGAGGATAACAACTGCACAGAATGTGGTACAGGGTATGCTTGTCTTCCTTTCTCCAACCAAATGTTAGCAATGGTTTCATGGGGAGATATATATAAATATGTATAGGCAATATTTCTGTATAGTCAGTTTTCTCAAAGAAGAAAATTCAACCAACCCCTCCTGTAAAAACAGAAGATCAATTTACAGAACTGTGATGTGTTTTAAGAACAAGCTGAATTCAATGCTGATGATCATTGCTTTAGGTTTAGGACAAATACCAAACACAACTGAGTTCACTTTTAAACTTTGCATGATGGAACAGAGAGTAAATAATGTTCCAACCTTAGGGATCAAATCCAATATGATTAGCTGATGAAGTTGACGACCAGCATATGGGTATATAGATCTGGGCCCTTAGAAAATGTCACGGCAGTTTTCCTAGCAGCTTGGTCCAATTTCCATGAAGTTCCAAGTCAGGACTTGCAGGGAGAGGATATTTAGTTGCCGCAGGATAAAAAATCAAATATTTATTTCTGAATGAAATGCTAACTTGGGAATAAATTTTCTTTCCACATCCAGGAGTCAAGATCCAGTAAATTTGGGCCTGTTTGTATGTCTTTCCTTTTCTTCCAGGTGCATTTGACCAAAGAGGAGGAAGAAATTTGAAGGGTTAAAGAGTGCAGGTGGGTTTGTGGTGTTTAAGGCTGCTTGGGACAATATTTATTTGAGTTGAAAATTGATGTGGAAAAAAAAAGCTTATCTAATAGATTAGTTTTGGTACTCAAATTATTAGGTGAGCTCACTTGTAAGATAAGATACCAAAACTAATTGGAACTCATGTCATCTTTCTCCCACAGGTTTTTGGTGTCTCCTCTCACTTATTTTTATACTGTCATTCCAGTTGTGATTTGTCTTACATGCTTGTTTAAAAACAAGTTACACTTTCAAGCTCCCATTATACAAACATTTGTCTTGGTTATCCTTCCAGAGTTATTCACAGATGTAAGTTTTGGCGAAGTCAGGGCCAAGAATGATGATAGGTGGAGGATCCACCTTCTTGAAACATCAGCTCGCTCTTTTGTGTTGGTTTTAGGCATTTTTAGTTCAGCTGTGTGCCATATGGGTTTTACTTAAGGAGATAGCTTGTCCCTGCAAAAGAGTCTTTAAAAAGGATAGAACAGTTTAAATATGTTCAAGAGAATTAATTAAAATGCCTTTCAGTTGAAAGGGAATGAGAGCTTTTTTTTCAAAATAAAGCTCCAGTCTTGTGAAACATTTTGCATCAACTACAAAAGGAACTTCAGTACATTTTTCTAAAATGAGGAATGAGCCAACTGCATCTGCTAGGTGTGGGAGTGACATTTCAAAATCCCAGTGACAGTCGCATTATCAAACTAAACATCATTGCTCTCTCTTACTGGTGCTAACTGAAGAATTCCCCACTTTCTAGGGGCAAAATTGTCCCTTTGGAAAATGCCAGTGGAAGGTATGCACACCTTCAGGGCCTGCAATTCTCTACCATAGTAAAATTTGTTTTCTACAGGAAAGTGAACTTCTGGGCTCCTTGTCCTTAACTACATCTCAGCCTGTGCCAGGAGGGGTTCCTGAATTTCATTTGCCAGGTCTACTTGGTAATGACACCTTTGACTCCCTGGTGCCAAAGAGGCAGCCATGGTGCTCGGTACTGCCGTGACGCCGCTGGGCCCGCTAGCTGCAGTTGATCCTTCTGCTCCTGTGGCCGTGTGCTGGGATGGGGCGGAGGGGCTCAGCCTCCAGCCCACAAGCCCATCTCCAGTTTGTGCACTAGTCATGACTAGCTCCAGTCTCTTCAGGAGACTGTCAAAATGGCTGTGAAAACCACCTCATTTAAATAGCATATTTACTTAAGTCAGACCTCCTTACCCTATCAAAGAGGACTGAAGATAGGGAAAAGTATGAAATATTTTTTTGAGCATTGAGGACTTTCACTGTTGGTTTATATTTACAAGTTTTTTCAGGTGATACAAAAATAATATACTGTAGTGATTTTCCTCAGTCTTAAGCAGTTGTAATTATCTACTTACACCACAATTGGTAGATTACTAGATGCATTGCAGAAGAAGACCTTTGATGTCATATCTGTGTTAATGGGAATGAATTGTGATTTTTTTTTTTTTTTTTTTTTTTTTTTGAGAAGTGAAATGTCACAGGAAAGGTCACACTGTGGCGCTACAGCAGAGCTGGGAAGGTGACCTCTGCTGTATGCTGTCAAGTGAGCAGTGCTGTTTCTAGTTCTAGACTTTATTATTTTGGTTGCAAAAGATGACAGAATTGTAGAGTTGTGTAGGTTAGAAGAGCTCTCTGGTCCCACCTCCCTCTCAAAAAGCATTGACAAGCATTTGTGTGTGTGTATGTGTATAAACAGTGATCTACTGCAGGAACATCATGCATATTGCCATCTTGTTTGATGCTGTTGCACATGTTCTGAGAGGATTTATTTGCCACATTGGTCTGGAAGAGATGTGCTCAGTCCTGTAAAAACTTGCAAACTATTGTAAAGAAAGCAATAACATGAACTGGAAGAAGGTCTCTGGAGAAGCTGATGCAGAGAGTGAATTTGAAGGAAGAGAAAGGCTGGGTGGGCACAGAGAAAATGATATTGGCAATGTAGCAAACAGTGTAATAGGCCAGAGCCATGGACAGGACCAGGAGACAAAAAGAGCAGTAATGAAAGAGAATCAGTAACACCAGAGAGGCTGGTTTGAAGGCAAAGCTGGAAATGTAAGCAGAGGGGAGGTTGCTGTCTTTGATCTATTTGATATGTAGATTCACAGAAACTTGAGGACAGAACAACTGTGGTGATCGTCTGCACCTGGTGATGATCATCCACACCTGCAGCTCTTTGTCTGGGAATCCTTCAGAATCTCCTTTGAGAGGGGATCTTCCAGGGTACCTGTGAAAGCAAGTTCATGTTTCTGTGAGCATAGATGAGCTTGGTCAGTCAGGAGGTATTTCTGCAAGGACTGCTCTTGCTCTGGAGAATCGCTTGCAGAACATAAACCAAAGGTGAAGACCCCAATCTAGTTTGGTCTTCTGCATGACAGCAATCACAGCATATCGTGTACTTTCTCCCCGAGGCCTGCGATGCTTCAGTTCAAGTTGTGGCATATCTCTTCGGGTGTTCAGCTTCTTTTGCCATGATGACAGTCTGTGTGCCCCTGGGTGAGCCCCTCCAGCACTGCGTTATTTCTGTGCTGGAAACACGTGCTGGTTTGGTGTGCATGGCGTGCCTGCAGTAACACCAGAACTGGCTGGAGGAGCTGCCGTTTTGATGTGGTAACGAGGCAGGAATCCGGTGAAAAGGTTTATGGCTGCTGCTGTTGCTGTCTTGTTGCCCAACTCCTGTGCTGCAGTACTGTCTGGAGGCCCTCTCGGAGTCGGGGCTGTGCAGGCATGTGGCTGCTGGAGGAGTGATGTTGGGAAGGGTGATGGCTGGTGGGAGCCATGAGGAAGGCAGGCAGCGTGGGGCAAGCAGACAGTGAAAAGCTGGCACCTTAGGGACGTGTCGGAGGGCACGAGGAAAGTGGACATAGCAGTGGCATGTGGCCAGCAGCCAGTCAAGGGGAGAAGGACTGCAGAAGGTCTGCATTCAAGTAGAAGCTGTGTTTTAAATAAAACTGCTCATCTTTCACCCAACAGCTATTTTTTTTTTCCCCTCCTGAGACTTTTATATGTTCCTAAACTTTACAGTGTTTCAATACCACAGTTAATAGCCCCTGGTAACTGGGGGGAGTGGGGTGGGGAGAGGGCACAGGGATCAGTGCTGCTTGGAGAAGAAGACAAAGGCTGGGTTTGTAGGCTGGTGGGAATGTGCCAGATGAGAGAGGGAGAGAGGAAGAGGATGAGAAACGGATGTCGGAAGCGGTGGGTCAGGGTTGAGGGGCTGCGAAAGGCACACCTGGGGGTCCGGCTGTGGGGGCGGAGCAAAATAGCCCAGTTAAAGGAGTTCACAATGCTGCAAGGGTGGAGAGAAGATGCAGCTCAGCAGAATAGGCTGGGATTATTACTAGGCACCTTGTAGCCTTTTTCTAAATACATTTTTGGTAGGGCAATGTCATTAGTAAAACTCTGGCTTGGTTAATGGAAATGGCTCATTGTGGAGTGGGATGCTGTGCTCACAGGACAAGATCAGATGTTCCCCACAGGTGCTGAAGCCAAACCAGCAATCTGCCTTAGAGGCTGGTTGGGAAAAACATAGAAGAAACTGTTCTGAGCAGTGTTGGTGGTGTTGAGGGAGCGTGGCTGGGGCTGACTGCAGCCTGCTCCCTGTTTATCTTGGCTTACTTTTCTGAGGAAAAAAAAAAATTAAAAATTACTTTCTTGAGCATCTGGGTGATTTATTTATTTACTTATTTTTTAAATGCTCCAGGACTGAGTTGCTGTTGGAAGGGAGCGGTGTTATCCCACCTCCTCCTTTGCTGGGCCCCGGGTTCCTACTGCCTTGCTTGTGTCAGTACCAGCACTCCCAGGCCATGTGGCTGAAAAATGACCTGGTTTCATCAGATACATTTTTGGGTGGCTTGATTTGACTGACATGTGGGTGCAGCCATGCTCAGGTGGCATGAAGGAGCCAGAGGGAATGTGCAGTACGGGGTTGTGCTGTCCATTTCATGGTCTTGCTCTGAACTAATAGTGAAAGTGTACTCTGAGTGACATCTCCTGCCCTTCAGTTCTAGTATTACTGTCAATATTTAGTTGGTGGGGTGATCACTGCAGACAAAACCACCTTGTGGATCACATTTGTCTTAATCCTTCCTTTCCTCTCAGTGTACGTTCCAGTTCGTGCTTCTGGAGTGGAACTGCTGCAAGGTAAGTCAAAAGCATCTTTAAGTGCCACTGTTACATTAATACTTGTACTTAAAGGGCAAGTTTCTCGAGAGCGCTGCCTGCTCCGTGGGCTGTCTCTGGTCTGCAGCGTCAGACCTGCTGAGAGCTGCGTATTTAGAAAGCTGGGCTGATGTTCTCACAGAGATAGAGCCGTCTTCCTGGCAAATGCTGCATAGCCAGGGTTTAGACTTGCTAATAGTGACTAAACTATGAGTTGTCAAGAATGTGTTGGAGGCGTGATATGAAGGAAAAATGGGATGAGGTAAGAGACAGGTCTTGGGCAAGAGCACAGAATGGGATACCGCACTGAAAGAGAGCAGATATCCCTGGCAGGTGAATGGCAAAACGGCATTAAGACAAGGTTTCAGTATCAGATGTAGGAGATGATGATTCAAGAAATGTACACATATATCATGGCCTGTAGGAACAGTGCGCTTGGACTAAATGAAACAGAAATGTTTCAGCTCTAAATTTTTTTTATGCAAGAGGTGGGTGTGTTGCTGAGACATGGAGACAGCTCGATGGTGGCTCAGTTTGCTGACAAAAGCAGTGAGTTGGCATGAACAGTGTTGAGCGTGGGAAGGGCCATGGGCAGCTGGCAGTGCCCATGGGGTAAGAACGTACATGCAGTTTGGGGGGATCGGAGGCAGAAGAGAGCAGGACGAGATGATTTCCCCCTACCAGTAGTGTGGTATGCTGCTGTGGTTTTACCCAGCCTCAAATTTTAGGGCATGTGTTTTCCCCTCATTTTGTCCTTTTGTCATCTGCTCTTGGGAGCTCCCCTTCTGACTGCTCTGCTCTAGACAGGCTCTTTCCCCTTTAGTTTTTTAGACTCATACTGCTGTCACTTCTGAAGCAACCCTGATCCTTATGAGCGTGACACAGGTTTCCTCTGCCCTGAGCTTCTTGGGAGGGGATTGAACAGACCCTTGATTGTGCAAGTTGTCTTTTTGATAACATCGCTTAGAGATGGGGTGCTAGGGAGATGGCGTAACTGGCTCTTTCCACGGCACTTCAGAGGGGTGGCTATTAAAAGCTGAGCTAGGAAGCTTGACAGGGTAGAGCAAGGTATGTGACGGTTGCTTTTTTTCCAGATTTGTATCAAGATAGGAGAAGCATTTGGACGTGACCTGTCTATAGCCTGAGATAATTTCTGCACCAACAAACATGGAAAGAAAGAAGGCAATGGAAAGCTAAGAGCTAAATCTCTTCTGTACAAATGCTAGGAGCATATGTAATAGGATTGTTGAATTGGAGTTACATGTTTTCAAGGATAAGTACTGTATGATGATACCATACAGTTGCAGCCCTTCTTAAATCGGGAAAAAGGATGGGGGATTTACAGTAGTTGTTGGGGATGCTTGGATTTCACTAGGAGCTTCTAGAACAGAGAACAAGAAGGCCTTTGCAGATAAGACAAAATGGATCCCTAAGAAGGCTGGAGTTCTGACTGAGTGGAGTCCTGGGGGGAGAAAACAGAAGCACTGTGACCTCAATGTAGTCAGGTGTCCCAGATTTTTCTTACACAAAATACAAAGGTAAGGAAACTGTAGATCTAGCTGAACTTTGGTTAATTTACATGGAAAATTTTTTTAAAAACATTTTCATTTGTTTTTCTGTGGACCTTTCAAAAGACACATTAAAAACTCTGCACATCCCAGCCCCTGTGTTAAATGCATATTATTGAAGCTATAGTTTTAAGCAATCTAAACTTAGAAAATGTCAGAACTGAGGTTGTCTGCCTAATCTTGTCCTCTTTACACGAGTGTTTTGATGCAGTGTTTTATTCCAGGACACCTCCTGCCTTGCCCACAGCACATTTGCTTCCCAGCAGGGCTGCTGGTGGTGGGCACAAAGCGAGGGCTGCCTCCGGCCCTGGTTTTGTTGCAAGAGAGGCTTAAGATAGGGAAGAGGAGCAGGCTTTTTGTTGCTGTTGCTCTAGTTTGGGAAACCTGGGGTCTGCTTCTCCTGGGGACGTGCTGGCCTGGATGGATAAAGGCCTGGTCTGGGCTCGATCTGGCTTATGGTCTGTGTGTCTGTGACTTGTGCCCTTCAGCCCCTAGCCGGGTGAGGGAGGGAAATGCCTCATGTCAGAGCTGCTTTAGGGGCAGATGTCTGTGGTAGGGCAGGGGCTGGCTTTTGTGGGGTGGGAGAAGGATTATGGCATGCATGCTCCATGAGAGCTGCTGGTGTTTGGCGTGAGCGTGCCCGAGGAGCTGGTCTACACTGAGCACGTGGCGATGGAAGCTCTCTGAAGCTGCTGCAGACCTGAGTGCTGGACCAAGGCCAGCACAGCCTCTCCCCAGAGCTTTCCGCACCCCTCTGGGGGCGGTGGGAAACAGGGGAAGTGCCTGGCCTGGCCTGGCCCTGGGAATTGACACAGATTTTAATCATAGCAGAGCAACAGTTCAGCGTGTCATTAGGATTCAGGCCAGCATGTTTTAAGACTTCCAAGCTGATGTCCTTTGTGTACCTGTAGTAACGCAGATGAAATTCCCAGAAAGGTTACTGATCTATTGCCGGTCCTGCCTGAACTCCTTATAGACACAGTCCCTCTATGCTGCCAAGTCTTCCTTGCTCCCCGAGGTGTGTGGGGACACCCTATTTTTAGCTAAGTTTCTGCCTATTTACAGGTAAAGCATTTCTTTCTTGAAAACCCAGCTGTGCTGAGGGACACAGACAACCAACACTAGGTAAACAAAACTTTTCGGTAAATGGCCGAATAACCTTTTCCTGAACCAGCGATCGGTGGGAGCCTCTCTTAGCTGACATGAAGGTGGATCAGGACCTGGGTTGAGTATTTGAAGCTGCTGCCTAATGCCTGATGAGGGTCCTGCTCCAGCCTCTGCTCCAGTCTCACCGCCTTTTGCTCTGGGTGGCATGGTGGCAAGCAGGCTGCAATAAGGAGCCTGCCCACTTTACTTCTAGTTTGGCTAAGGAGATTGCTACAGTTTCTTGCTTTTCGTTGTTCCAGTTGTTAATCCTGCAGGCAAGCTGATGGTTCCCCCATGTTCTTGGCTTTTGTCTTTGATTAGTTTTTGATGAAAATACCCTTTTTGTGTTTTTTGTTTTGGTTTTCCCCTCCACATCCCTGCCACTGCTGGTGTGAATAAATGGGAAGATGCCTTATCTTACCTGCAGTGTACTGGAGCCTCACTTTTCCTGCCGTATAGCAAAGGGAGATGCTTTTATTGCTCTGAGTTTCTGGGAGGGGGGAGGTGTAGCTGTGCATCTGAGACATGGAGCTGGACCCCAGATCTACTTCTGGGGTGAACTGGTGTCCCTCCAGAGTGGTTTGGTGGAGCTTCTGTGGAGTTTGGTGGATCCTGGTGGAGCAACCCTGGCTCGGAAGTTTTTGTCTGAGAGCTGCTGCATGGGGCAATGCTGTGGGATTCGGGCCATTTGCTCTTAGCAGCTCCCTCCTCTCTTTTTTTTAGGTGCATTGCTCTTTGACCGTAGCTGATATATTGTCAACTAACAAAAGACTGTTCATGTTGAATTATGGATGCATAAAACAGTGTTGGGCTTTTGACTGGGCATCTATTCAGAAAGCAGGTGCTTTCTCTTGGGATTTAAGTTACTAAATTCATTAGGGCATTTCAACTTCTTGCATTTTAAATTCCCTGATCCTAAAGAACAAAGTCATTTTCTCAGCTTTGGAGGCTGACATCTGCTTACAGGGATTAAGCATGTTCCTGTAGCAGTGGGCACAGATTTTCTTTGTGGAAGGGGATATATTGAAGAGAGTATTAAACCCCGGTACAAGTTCCCATACTGGGATGAAAATTGCTTTGCAGATTTGGAGTGAGGCACGTTGGAGCTCGTTTATTTATTTGGCAGATGTCTGATGATGTTACATCATCTACAGCAGTTGGAGCCTGTGAGGGTTTTGAAAAGGCTCAGTGCGTTGTGGTGGGTCGAATGGCAACGGGAAGCTCTACTCTTCCTGTTTTCTCTTTGTGGGGAAAACAACCATTTTAATAATGAGCCGTCAGCAAGCTCTCGCTCTCGCAAACTCGGGTTTCAAGGTGATGTGAAGATGGTCAGGAAGAAGGGCCATAGAAAATCTCAGTTCGGTGGTGCTCATGGAATTGTCAATCAACTCACTTTTCCAATCTCTGAACAGCATGTGGTGATGCTATTTGCTGGGGTTAAGTGACCTTTTGCTACCTTAGTTGGACAGGCAGTCTAGAGATTTATTTTTTAAATGCATTCTGTTTTACTACCTTCAACCTATGTCAGTGCTTTGCATTTATTGTTTTGTGAGATCCAGACTAAACCAAATTTGGCCCCCAAGGATAATTTTGCTGACAGCATGCAACCAGGAGCCAAGCTTTTTATAAAACTCAAGATCAGTAGAAATGGTACAATTAGCTAAACCCAAGTCCAGTGGAAAGAGTTGCTTTTAAACAAGTAAATGTTCCCTGCAGGACTGGCAGCCCCAGATACTGCAGCCTTGAGCGCCCGGAGCTGACCGACTGCAAACCAAAGGGAAACCGACTTAATTGGGTTTTGCAGCTCTGGCAAGTATAAAGAGCAAGAAATATTGAGAAGCAATTTGGATTTGATTTTCCTCCCTGCATTAATAGATCGAGGTGATGTTAGTAATAAAAATCTGGCCAGCTCTTTGACTGCCATAGTTTGGCAGAGGTCTGTTGCAGGTAATGAGGGTCATGCAGATTAACACCAGCTGCGTGCATCTGGCTTGATGTTTGAAGTTGACCTGTTAATCTTTCTCTTCCATTCCAGAACCTACACGGAACAACAAATGTTTCCCTACCTTCCTACTTACTTCTGTTAACGCCCTCATGTGAGTAACGACCAGAGTGGTTTTAGTAAAGACTTTTACTGTTGAATCTGTTTGCAGCTCCTGCCCACCCTCCCTCTGCTCTGCTTACTTGTCCCTTCCCTTCTCTGTCCCAGGGCAATGCTCCATAGCCTGCAGAGGAGAAGGAGTGGTCTCTTAGAAATAAATATGTTAAGGCTTCTCTGAAATACGCAGTGTAATACATAGTGAAATGTTTATATGAAAAATCATGTCAGCAGCTGCATGTTTTATCAAAGAAAGTATGTTCAGAAATGTTTATAGAAACATGACAGCACTAAATCTGGATAGTTGGTCACTAATCTTTGTAAAGATACAAAACTGATTAAATAAAAACATTCCCCTGAGGCACCCTGTAACTTGCAATATATGTATGACCCAGGCTTTTAAAGGCTTCTCTCCTGCCCTTATTCTTCTCCACACTTCCTCCATGTGGTCACTCCAAATTGCTGCCAGCTGGCCTATTTGTCATGTGTGTTTGTTTGTGCTGCTTCTAATTTTTGACCTTTCAAAGAGACAGACAAAATCTGTGGCTTATGCAAATCTTTGAATTTGCAGCCAGCCTCATAGTGGGAAGGAAAAATACAGGGAGTTTAAACCACAGAAGGGAACAGATTCTGTTCTTTAGTGCTTCACTATTGACCGTAGACCCTAGCGTGCCTATAAATGAGCTGAAGTCTGGCCTGTTGTATTTGAGGTTTTCTTACCTCCATGTTGCCTTCTACCCTTATTTCAGACATCAGGTTCCTTCTGGTGTGTTTTCAGCTTGACAAATATGATCTGTTTTGTTTGTTCCAGGGTAAGTTTTTTTTCAGCTGAGTGGTTTTATACTGTGGTACCTTCATAGAGACAAAAACAGAACAAAAAAATTGATTTAAAAAAAGTCAACATTGTAGAGAAAGAAGAATGAAACTAGAAGACTGATATGTCATCAAACTGAATGCTCCAGTATGTGAATATGTGGCAGAAGTCAGTTAACAGAAAATGATAGTGAAATTCGGTGATATTTCCAGTTTCCCTAGAGTGGAAGCAGATGCAGTTTACAATGGATAATGAAATGTTATGGTTTTATGTTTTATACGTTAATTCTGTCAGTGCAGTAATCCCAAGGTTCCAATCCTCTGCAAGACTGACATTTATGTTATAAAGAGATGCACAGACATTTGTTGAGGATATAGGCCGAGAGCGCATCTTAAAAAAAAAAAAAAAAAAAAAAGTGAAAGGTCTCCTCTTCATTCTCTCTTCCATTCTCTCCCATTCTATCATATCAAATATTGACTAATGTCAAAGGGGCTGCCACTCTGAAGACTGTTGTGTCTTTCACGACAAACCCACAAGTTAATTATTTCTTCTTTTTTGGGGGGCGGATGGGGACGGGACGGGACAGGAGGAGGAGGAGGATATTGTGTGTGATGTTTTCATGCTTATGTATGGCTTGGGTTTCATAATGGCAAGTCTTCAGCACTTCCAGCTTACAGCATCCTGCCCTGTCACAGATCTGCATCACCGGGGTGGTCATGAATCAGACCAAGGTACTGATCCAGTGTATAAACTGTGTATAGTTTGCCTGGTTAGCTGTAAGTTGGCCCTGTTTCCCTGCCGTGCCTCACTGCCGAGTGGAGTAGGCATGGCTCTGAGCTTGAGGTATCCTTTTAATCAGGGCCACGTGTTCCTGCTCCCCTCCTTACAGCGGCACAGGTGCTTTCCTCATTCAACAGTAAGCAAGTTCAGGGAGTCAAAATGGCCATAAAATAAAAATGTGGTGTTTTGCCCAGCTGTTTTGTGAGCTGGGGGGCTAGAAGAGGGCTGGTGGCTATCTGGAGGTGGGAATGCGGGGGCAGGATGTGGCAGCCCTTATGTGGAGTTAAGTGTGGCGAGGAGGGGCAGGGGCAGGGGGCAGGTGGTTGCCTGAGGGTGCTGTTGGCCAACAATGCACATCCCTTCCATCTTGGTAGGGAAGACATAGCTCAGATGACATGGGAAATTACAGCCAAAGCCACAGAAGCACCTGAATACATCGATTTTGACAGAAAGCCCAGCCTGAAGACAGTACATTTAATAAAGCTGCATCAGAGATCTTGTTGTCCTTTACTTACAGTTAGTTCTGCTCTAGTTGACTTAATCAGTGAAGGTGTGCTGTGGCTAGTGCACATCCTTGTTTTAAATTAATGATGTTTGGGTGTGATGATTTGAAAAGTGCTAGGGTGTATACAGCCACCTACATTTCCTCTGGCATGTTTCTTTATTATCTCGCAGGACTTCTGACTGCCCACCTGCACCAGAGTGCTAGTTAGCAGCAGTCTCCACAGCTTTTGGTGCCTGTTCAAGTAAAGATGTGTCACCATTCACTCCTAGGTAGCAAAACCTACAAGCATGATGATCAGCTTTAAGCAAGTACTAGAGCACTTGTTAAAACCAGGGGTATTTTTAATGCATCTGAAGTCAATCCTGTGGCTAAGTCTTTTGCTGAGGAGTGATGGGCAGTTTCCAAGGCTGCCTGAAGGGCTTTGCTGCACCTTGCTTAACAAGAGCAAACAGAAGTGGAAGTCATTGGTAGCCCATGGAGCACAACTTCAAGATTTCCTCTTCTGCAGAGCCACTTTTTCCTTAGTTCATCAGTGATACCTCTCAGAGGCTTTGACATAAAGGGGAGAACTTCTGCAACTTGGTGCTTCCTACCACTGTTTGCAGTCTCTCCTTGCCAGTGCATTGGGACAGTTTATCCCAGTGCTGGGATGCCAGCCACTTCCCAGCGCTTTTGGACTCTGCTGAAGGCTGACTGAAGAGAGGGAAGTGGTTTAATGAAACATTTTGCAAAGCTTGGACCTCTGTACAGTGTACTTTGGACCAGTCCTTCATGATTCTCCTGGTATTGCCTGGAGGTCTCAGACTGCCACAGAGAAGGCTTCTGCTTGTAAGGGACTGCTACTTGTTCTGCAGCACTTGTATCCTCTGCTCACAGCACCCTCCTTCTGACAAAGGTGTCTCTCTGAATGCTGCACTGCATCCTGCTTCTGAGCTGTACATCTGTATGCTGCCTGCAGTGAATAATTTCTCGTATTGATGTTACTGCATAAATATGCAGCCACTCGGAGGTCTGCCCCTCCTTTTCCCTGTTCTAGGACACGTACAGCTGGGGCTTCCTGCTCTTTGCTTTCTGCCCTTCTGCATCATTTGGCTGTGTCATTTTTGAGGAGATTTGAGGAGAAAGGAGATGTCTTGGAACCTGTTTAGTGCTCTCATGGCCTCAGCAATCCGTGTCATTAAGATCCTTCCATCCAAAACCCAGTGATAGATGGACATCCTTGATTAACCCTTCCTTGCCAACTATGGGGTTGTGCTTTTTGGCTGTGGATTTAGAGCTTCTTCACTTGTGTCCTGCAAGATGATATTGTCCCAGGAGATTCCTGCTTTAAGAACCAGCCAGAGATCCATGCTGAGAGTGGGGTGGAGAGTGAAGAAGAGGAGGCATCTCCCTGGAGAGGCTCTGGATCACTCGTGCTGCAGGATCACCTAATGGGAAGAGTGCAGGAGGCCTGGGGCCTTCTGTGCTTTTTATTCTGCTTTTGCAGGGGTCTCTCCAGGACTTTGATCCATGGCTGATGTAGGAGGCTCCCTTTTCCTGTGGCCGACTGTGTCACTGAAATGGGTGAGGAGTCCGATGCTCACACCCTCTGAACTGGCTTGACCTGAGCTGGCCTCTAGATAGCTCAGCTGGTTTTTGCAGAACCCCGAAATGTGGAATGTGGTCATTTAAGTTTGAAGAGTTCCCTTATCTGTTGGGTGCAGCTACAGTGGGGGGAAGTGGGCCAAGTTATAAAAGTAATTTCTTCAAGTTACTGAGTGCAGCATTTTTGACATACTTAAGCATACAATCTCTGATTACTGATTTTGTGCAATTAATGCAACTGATGAAACTGAACTATTTTATTGCGCTGCAATGTATTTCTGTGTTCTCCCTCCTGTTGCCCTGTCTATTGTCACTTTAATATATACCCACCACTATTCATACTGTGCAGCTGTGCCACTGTGTATTAATCACATTTTTCTGGGGTGGAGGGGACAAATAACTTTGGTCACACAGACTTATGCAGAGAAGGATCTGCCCTGGTACGCTGCGATCTCACAGATCTTCTTACAGTTGGAACAGTGACAGCAGGCAGCATTGGAGTCCGCCTCCCAAATATGTTTAATCACAAATCAGGCTTTAACTTTCGAGTAAAAGACAGATACTGAAAAGCCTTATAAGAAATAAAAGGAACAGGCAGGATTTTAAAAGGGGGAAAAGTACAAATGAGGAAAATTAATCAGAGGTTCTACAACAATTATGATTTTCAGAGTACGAGGCTTTTGCCAGTAAAAGAGACTGGGTCTCTGCCCTTGAGCTTGCTTAAGCAGTTAATCTGTATATGAACTCTTAGTCTTAAGGGATCACTCAGAGAAATTATGCATCTCTGAGCATTCAAAACCATATTTGTGCAAGTGTAAAGGCAGTGCTGTTAGAAGTTGAAGGCTCAGTTCTGACCTTAATGCAGGTTTTCCGAAGGTGAGCATGTAACACCGTGGATGTATACTGATGTATGTATTGTCTGTCAGTGTTGCCACCAGTTTGCAAATATGCAGGAGCAGGGCAGTTGTTTGAGTATCACGAACCATACATTATTTGCCTGCTTTGTCCATAACGAGCTATGGCCTTCTTCCAAATAGTAGCTTGGAACAAGATTTGGAGACTCTTTCTTTTTAAATTTACTAGTATCAAAAGAAAGCCAAAGACTTCAGACTGCTATTCAGAGAAGACACTTCCATGTGCTTCATGTGTTCTTCCTGCTCTTGTTTTGCACCTCCTTTCCTTGCCTGCTAACCATGGAAAAGAGCCAACTTTTAAACAGTGTTTCCTGGTCACGCTTTTCAGTTTCTTGTTTTCATCATAAAGGGAGTCTGAACAATTTCCTGTAATTCTGGTGCTTTTCAAAGCAAAATGCACCAGTGGGATTTCTCAATACTATCCTATCTAGGAGGCCTCTGCCACCCTTTACTCTTGGCCTCCAAGCTATGTACAGAAATCCCCCAAATTTTGTTCTGTTGTGGGTTGGGAATGAAGGTGTAGATAGAGGTGTGCTTTGCAGACTGCTCAGGACTCACAGGAGGTTGCCATCCTGCCGCCACTGGGTAGTACTATAAACATCTGTTGGAAGTCACTGGCTTTCAGTGACTGGTGAAACTGTTGCTGGTGAAACTGTTTTCATGAGTGCTCGCGCTGTTTCGACGCTAACTGTCATCCAGTTTAGCAGAGGCCTGTTTGCTTTAGTGTGTCCTCAGCTCCGTTGGACTGAAATGTGTTGGGAGTGCTGTGGCTGCCCCTAGAGATAGGTTGGTGAGCATGTTTGGCAGCTGGTATCGAAGGATGAGGATCCAGCTGTCACGGTCATAGACATGGTTTGGCTGGATCAAACACTTCCACAGCTGTGAGGAAGCTTCAAGGCAGTGTAGCTGGGCGGACCCCACACTGGTGAAAGGCTCATCTCCTCTTGGTGTGGAGTTTTGCCCTCTCTGCCAGGCATGGTCCTGGGCATTTGGTCAATGATTGTTTGGAAGGGTGCCCCTGAGCCTGGGGTCAATGAAGCTCTCAGGTGTGAAGAGACACGTGAGGGTCTTTGCTCCAACCCCCTGCCCAAAGCAGAGCTGCCTCTGGGACCAGACCTGGCCGCTCATGGCTTTTCTCCAGGCAGGTCTTGAAAACCTCCAAGGACAGAGCCTGCACAACCTCTCTGGCAAACATTTTCCCACTTCACTTTTCACCTTGAGCATCTTCATGGTGAAGATGTCTGTATATCTAGACAAAACTGCTAGTGATTCACCTCGTGACCACTGTAAGATGATGTACCCAGACTTGGCATGGGTGCCACCAATGTGGATGCCTGACAGAGAGTGTAGATGAACACTAACTATGCCTTGTTCGTTATGAGGAGGACAGCACTGGCAAACAAGTAGATAGTAGTGTAGTTATACGAGGTGATGTGTCCTGGCAGTGAACGGGGGGAGTATATATTGGAAAAGTAGAAAAATAGCATGTACTTTCTGATAAAACTGTTTGTCTTTCAGCGGAATAACTTGATGTGGGTTTTTAAAAGGGAAAAAGGCCTCTAAAGTAGCTAGAACAAGTTAATGGAAAAGGAGAAAAAAGGAGAGCTGTATCTCCTTAAATTTCTGAGACCTCTGGGTGCTGGCAAGTCCAGTTGTGCCAGCCCTGTCTGCCAGCGGTAGTGTTTATAACCTTGGGTCATCCTGTGAAAGTCAGTGGTGGTTACTCTCTGAGCAGAACCTGAAGTCAAGATCTCTGCTCCTGTCAGAGGGCTTTGGGTCAGGCTGTGAGTGAGGGGTGTTAGGTAGGGACCCCCTGGGAGAGGGGTATTAACTGAACGGTGTGATTCCTGTGTCGTGCTCTGGGCTGGGGAGGTTGAAACCAGGTCGGGCTTCCTTTCATTGAGGTGACATTAAGGGGAATTTGTTTACCATCTGGCTGAAAATATTTGGAAAAGAGAAGTAGTATATTGGAGCTTGTTTTCTAAAAAGGAGAACACACACAGTCAACCAGCATCTTTTATTTTTATGCAGCACGTCTAAAATAGATGCAGGTCTGCCTACTTTCTTAACATGCATCCGACAGAAAGTAATAGTAGCAGTTTATGTTTCTGTACTGTTTTTTTTCTGTGAGGGTCTTGGAGTATTTCATGGGGAGGATCAGCCGATGGGAAGCTGTGTATTTAGCCAGGATCTGCCCAGTGGTCTGGTCTGCGACATGGCTGGTGGTGGGAAGGCGGTGCAAGGGCTTGTGGCAGGAGCTTTCTGGCCAGTCTTATTCTCAAAGCTTGCTTTGGACCATGCAGGCAGCTGTGCAAGGGCATCCTCGGTCTCACTGCATGCTTTCATGGGGAGTTTGGAGAAGCAGAGTGCATGCATCCACCTCCATGACTCTTCATTCCCCTGCTGGCTGGATTGCTCCTTTCCTTGACTTGCCTGTTCCCACCGCTTGATGCTGAGCTTTTGAGAAAGTGACATGGCTTTGGATGTGTTAATCACCCCTGCACTGTGAGGGTAGAGGTGGCAGTGACATGAGGGGGTGTGTGTGAATGGCATTGATGCTGCTGTAGTCTTCTCCTTCAATATAAAGCTCAGTGTGAGAGGGAGGGAGCAAGGACACTTGTGGTACCCTGCTTACTCCAGTGAAAGATGAGAGTTGGATGCACAGGGAAGCATTGCTCAGACAGAAGAATTACTGGAAGGGTGCTTTCTGTTATGCTAGTGGAGTTAGCAGACATTAGTCCATGCTTGAAGCTGCATGCTCAGTTTGCTAAGTCTGGAAAGGGGCAGTTGCTCAGATTGTTTCCTTTGAAGCTGCTGGAGGTGGAGGGACTTTTCTCCCCCCGGTTCATGCCTCCAACACATGAGGAGTCCATGGGGATTCACCTGCACGTGCTTGCAGTCAGCCTTTCTCCACCCAACAGACAGGCAAGCACTGGAGGGAGCGGGCAGTGCTGTCCCTGCCGGCGGTGCCCCTCACGCTCTGGGGGAAGGATGGCAGAGCCATGGGCTGCAGTCTCTGTGGGCAGGGTAGGAGGGATGGATGGGGATGGTGGGGGTCTGTCTGTGGCTGGTGCAGCCTCTGCCGCCTGGCCTTCCCTAGCTCTGTGGCTTTGAAGAGGTTTCTTCATGAGCTGTGAGAAGATATCTCCTCTGGGAAAAGTGGGGGGAGACTGAGCTGTTGAACAAACTTTGGGCTTTGGCGTGTTGTCTGAGAGTGAGGGAAGAGGCTGAGTCTTGGTCATGCACTGGTGTAAACTGGAATTTATCCTTAGAGTAAAAAGAGTCGTGTCCGTGCCAAGTTATGTGGGTTCAGCTGCTCAGCCAGGGCTGAATTCAGTCCCTGAGTTCATGTCTATGAGTGAATTTCATCCTAGTGGCAAGGAGTTGGAAAATGCAGCCCAGGCCAGTTCATGGAGATACGCAGGGCTGGGATGATAACCGAGGAGCCCCTGCTTGGCGGCCCGAGAAGAGGTCTAGCAGTGTGGCTCACGGTCTGACGGTATGGGAGATGTAATGAGTGGGCTTCTAGTTCAGTCTTCCTCTTCGATGTCCCATCCCTGTGCTCAGGCAGTTGTGTGCTTGGCCAGGGCAGGGGACCCATCTGCCCAAACTCTGCCTCTTTTTTTTTTTTTTTTTTTTTTTTTTTTCCAGCAGGGCCAGTTTTCACTTGAAGCTGTCCACTGAACCAGCCAGCCACCAGGCTGTCATGAGCACCAGTACATGTGCCGGGGGGGAATTGCATGGCTGTAGGGTGAGGTCTCTCCTTAAGGCAGCAGCACAGACTTTGGTAGGTTTAAGCCAACTGTGCCACAGTGCTTTTTTTGGTACTCTTGGGCTTTATGAGGGGACAGGTATCTTCTGTCCTCTCACTGTTGGTATGAAAACATAGACAGCTGGTCAGGTGCTCTGGCTAACTTAACACGAGTGTGTTTTGAGTCAGGTTTTCACCATCAGTGATCAGACCATGCCCGGATCAGGTGTCAGTGACGGGGACCAGGGTATCAGCTGTAATCCTGTCTCTGCTCAAGGTCTGTGGCCATGAGTAAACCATTCGCTCTCTGCTTGGCCGTGCAGAAGATGGGGATAATGTTTGCCTCAGAGAGGTATTGTGAAAGTTAATTTGCTAATTATTTATAAAGCACATTGGAGTGCTGCTTCAGTTCTACACAGTGTTATGATAACATCTAATTAGTAATTCCTTATGATGCTTCATTTTCTTTCTGCTATAAATATTGGCCTAATATAGGGACAACTCTGCCTGTGCTAGTCATCTCAGTGATTCAGAAGGAATAAGTAAGCTGGATTTGGTTAGTAAATGGTCTCTCTTCACCTCCCCCCGCCCCCCATCCTCCTATGTCATCTTATCCATAAAAACAACGTCCCCTTTGGCGATCTGCTGCCTGACTGGTATCCATCGGCGAGTCGCCGCTTGGAGAGAAGTCATCCCTTGAATGGAAATGTCAGCCCTCCGGCAACCTACTTGCTTTTCTTGGGCTTTCCCATCTTTCCCCAGCCTCGCAGCTCCGGGCCCTTTCTTGCTGAGCTGGGGCAGGCAAGGGATGACAGGAGGGAAAGGAGGAGCTGCTGCAGGAGGATCTCTGCCCTCCCTTTCAGTGCGATTTGGACCAAGAGCTGGGATAACAGGATGCAGGATTTTATCTCTTCTCCTCTAAGTTTTTTTTCTTTCTTCCTTTGCATGTGTTTGCATCCCATATTGTGCTGTTGTATTTCGTGTTGTGTGCAACATCTTGTCTTCGTTTTGGCCAGCATTGTTACAAGATTTCACATGGCAGTGTGTTGTTTTTTCTTCTCAAAGTAAATAATGCTCAGAGACCTTTGTTGTACGTCAACATTGCTGGTTTTACCTGGCTTTGAGCTCTTCTGAAGGTGTGAATATCCTGTATGTTTAATATTTCAATGTGGCGAATCCAAAAGCTTGTGATACCTATTTTTAGTGGTGAAAGATTTTGACAACTAATGTAAACCTACGTTATCCGTCATTTGACAGCATCGTCACTAGCGTACAGCTTGTCACTCTCATTTTGAGCTGATTTTTCCAACGAAATTAAAACTATTGGCAGGGATGTGGTGGAAGTGTGTCAGAACGCAGCATGAAAATGACAGCAGCTACCGCCTAGTTTCTTTCAAAGAAGTGAGAGGAGGTGTTTGGATTAGAGGTCTTGAATAAAATGTTCCTCCTCAAGCCTTCTCGTCAAAAAAGGAAACAGTCCCTGTTTTGTTAAACTCTGGCTTATCATTGTGCCACGTGGTAGTTGCAGTAAGGACTGAACGGGCTCGTGGGCGCTGCTGCGAGGCTTGTGCAACGCGGGGTGTCGCAGCGGTACCCACTTCCCTGCTCAGGGGGAGCTGGGTTGGAGCCACGCCGTGCAGCCAGACGGTGTTGAGCGCCCTATAAAACCATCCCAGTGCTGGGGAGGTGCAGAAGCTTGTGGCGACTTTGGGTACATGTGTGTGCATGTGATTGTGTGCATATCCAGAAGACCTTCACCGTTGCGGGTATTTTCTTTCTAGTCATCTTAGAAGCAGGCCTCTTTGATAGATATTAATCCTGTATACACAGAGGTTTGTATTTTACCTGCAAGCACCTGGACTGTCCCAGTAAAGAGAGAAGGAGCCCTACCTTTGCCTGCGAAGTGACGTGTGTTGAGTGTCTGTGAGCAAAGTGCCCGCATATGCTCTGCAAAGTCTGCGAGAGAACTGCCAGTCACAAGCAGCACGATGAAATGCAAACCTTAAATTTTAACTTGTACTTGCTCCAGAGGTGGTTCATGCCTCTTGTCATTTGTCTTGGTTTCACAGGCAAGGGCTCTGGCTCATCGCCAGCATCCACTCCCTGCAGCTCATTAGAAATCTTTTTCAACTACTCTTGCAGTATAACAACAGGGATCAGTTTTCCCATGAGTTGACATATTTGCTGACCTCTCCAAAGGGAAAAAAACCCCTGTTGTTCATTACCTTACTTTCATAGAGGCTGAAAGGGAACTATTTGTGGCTGAACAATACTTGCCTTTCACAGCTCCGTTCTTAATCCCAAACAGAAACATGAGGCTGAGAAAAATCTTTCTGATAACAGGGAGTATGGATACATTCAATCTAGTATAATTTTTCATAGTGTTAATGTTCTTTAACTGTCAAGGGTTGGTGTGAAGGTTTTTATTGGACAAAGGCAGGCAGCGTTAAACATCAGTTTGAGGGGGTAGAAGTGATTCTGATGGGGGTGTGATGGTTTTCTACCAGTGCCTTCTTGTGAGCGTCTACATCACAGAGATCCAGTTTGAAAGCTGAGGCTTCAAAAAAAAAAAATAAATGCAGGCTGTCGACTTTCTTCCTCAATTTATCATTGAATATAAGATGGCTCGAACCAAACTGTGTCCCCACCTACACAGAAAGAACCCTTTGCTTCAGCAGTACTGTTGGTCACAGCCCCTCCTGCCAGATGTGGGAGGCTGCACAGACACAAGGTGGTTGTTGCTCGCAGGGGAGGGGGTTTACCAGGGTGAAAGCCAGTGCATGGCTTGGCCACATCATCCACAGTGATGTGTAAGAGCTGGCTTGAACTTTGAAGCCCAGGTCACATTTGTAGGGCCTCAGTTTATGGTGTTATGTGAAAAAAGGGTATAATGTCACAGTAATATGTGCCAGGGTGCCTGCCTCTGCTGCCAGATTTGTCTGTGGCTACAGGATGTTTGGAGTAGCACTGAAACTGGCATTGGGCATCAGAACCTTGGTGTTCCCCTGGGGTTGTTCCTGGCAGATAAGTTCCTGGTGGTTCCTGGGTCATGTCCTGAAACATGCTTGACCAAAGCAGGTGATAATCACGGTGTCTGGAATCATTAGAACCAGCACCATGGCTATAAGTGCTTGAAGAAAGGCCTGAGTGACTCCAGTTGTCTGGAGGATGGAGACAGGACGCTTCTCCGAGGCCATCTGTTTGCACAAGTGGAAAATAAGACTGATACAATCATGAATTTTTGAAGCACCTTGGCTTTGTAAAGTAAGCTGTAGTTAGAGATACAGTCTGCCTAGCCCTGTGCAAGCGCGGCCAATGCTCTTCATATCTTACCTTGCTGCTATGCTCAGGGTGAGTCACTCCACTGAAGTGACTCCCATTTTTCTGCCCAAAGTGATAATCCATTGTTAAAATTATATTAACTCGTGTGCTAATTAGCAGGTGTGCTAGGGTGTGAGAAGCCCGGGATGTTAATTAGGGTTGATAAATACAACTTTATACAGGATACAGACTTGGCTTGTGTCTGACGGGAGTCTCTCTCCCCTCCTTTCACCACTGAGAAGGTGCTGTCCTGTAGTGGACTGTGCTACGCTGGGAGGACCTTTCTCCTCTGGGCTCTGTGGTGGGGTCTCCAGATCTCAGCTGGAGATTTGGGAGAGCCTGTGGACTCCCTGAAGGGCTTCTGGTGTTCGTCTTGCTGATGCTGGAAGAAAAAGGGTCTTTTCCCAGTGGTATCATCTTTACTCAGCTGAGAAGAGGGTGGTAAACTCGCCCTCGTCCAGCTGCAGGGGTTAGCTGACAGCCACTTCCTCAAGCTCCCAGAGGCAATGGCCCCTCCAGTCATCCAGCTCAGTGACTGGCCTGGTTGTCTGTAGCCTGTTTTGGGCAGAATATGCTAGGATGTCTTAAAACAGGTTTCGGTAGGTCTTCGCTAATCACCTAGCGCGGGAGAGCATTAAGATTTATATAAGTTGGCTCGCGCGCCTTCAGAGGAAGCCCACATCAAACGGCATGTATCCAAATGCGTCAGCCAAACCAGGGTGACGGGGCCGGGGCCTGGAAATGCCTGTTCTCCCGCAGCAGGCAGGCGTGAGCTGACAAGTTGTGGTGCTGCCCGAGAGGGCCCTCGGCGAGACTATTGTCAGTCGGCCACTCCACACCTTCCCTGAGCAGCCGGGGCCACCTGCTCCTTGCAGCCCGGGCCATGGCGGATAGCTTGCCCCTGCCTGGCTCCCCTGAAGGCTCATCGTCTCTCAGCAAAGCTTTGGAGGAGGGCGGATTGGCTGGTACACGGCCTCTCCCTTGCGTCTCCCTCCAGCCCTTCCTGAGGATTGCAGCCACAACCAGATCAACCAAATCAAGTGCTGTATCTACAACAAACCCAGATCTTAGCTACTTGATGGCACCTGTAATTCTTCTGTGCATCCCTCTCCATACATCAGTCTTGATGTTTATTGCTTGATGTTTTTTATTCTGGTGCTATGGGTCATGACGGGAAGGGGTAATCACTGCTTTTCTTTTATCCATCTGCACTGACTTAAAATCCACTGGTGGTCAGACCAACTTGGGACTTGCTGACTTAGGACTCGGTTGTCTGAAACTTTCTGAAAGCAGGTCTTACGGGGGGGGCACACGTAGTTCATGCTTTCCTGGGAGTCCTGGCCATGCCAAGGATTTACTATAGGTAGCAACAAACCAGCAGGAAAAGATGGCCCAAACTGCTATGACAGAATGCAAATCGACCTGACACTGGCAGCAAAAGGGTGTGCCTCCTTTAGTCCTTTTAGGCTGAAAAATGCTTTAGACAATCACTTGTGATCTGTCGTAGTAAGCATATATGTTCCTCCTTTAGGACTGGAGCGTAATTGCTTTGTATCTATGGGAGCTTGTGTTCATGTACACTTGTGTATACGTACACATTGGTTTCCATGTAATGGCAAAGCCGTTTTGATGAGAGTGATTAAGGGTGGGTGGTGTTGGAGCTCTGAACACAGCTTTGCCTGTCAGGCTCTTTGAATGGGCTGAAGATGGTGAGTGCTGGCTGTGCCTGAGTGAACCTGAAGGCAGGGAGCAGCAGCCCCTGTCGCCTTCTGAGTCACTCGTGGCTCGCCAAACCTGCTTGCCTGCTCTGCTCAGGGTTTGCTAGTTACCTGTGCCGAAAACTTCTGGAGGAGGCGGTCCGCTTCCCTGGGCTTTCTCCCATTTGTTTCTTGTGCCTGGCCCACAAATAGGAGCTGTTGGCTTTGCTCATTCAGTGTTTAAATTAACCGTAAGGCTAAAGGTTGATCGTTTCAGTGCTTTCTAGTCCAAGTGGTACGTCTGATCCCATCCCTCCTTCAGCCCTTTTCTGCTGTCGAGTTGGAGGAGTGCCTCTGGTCACGGGGAGACCTGGTGCTTTCTAAGCTGGGCAGATACATCGGAAACATCTGATGCTGCAAGTACTCAGATGTAAAGTTAACCTGCTCTTTGAAGCGGGCTAAAACTAAGTGCTGTACCAGGAAGCTCAGCTTGCATGCCTGTTTCTGATAATGGGGTATGTAAGAATGATCAGGCTGCATCAAATTACTTCTCCAACTATCTCGTCTCTGGCTGGCCCAAAATAGAGTCATCTCCTCCATCCTCTCCTCTAGCATCCATGGCACCTGGGCATGTGGAGCCCCACAGCCTCACTACAGCTATTTAATCATTGCAGTCGCACAACAGTGTGTATAACCTTGTGGGAGAACTGGGCTGCTGCACATCTCTTTTGCCATTTTATTTTTTTCTTTTCCTAATGGTTTTGTCCTTTTTCCAATTCGTGGTCATTGCTGGATTGCAGAGGGCAGAACTGCAGGGATATGGTTATTGCTTAATACTCTGTATCTTTGAAGTATCACACAAGAGTTGTAGATGTTAATTTGTTAATTAATTTGATTTCTGTTTGTAAAAAATATTTACTGTGTTGTCTACTTCATTCTGAGAATAGTTTGATACCGGTTTTTCTTCTCCCATTTAAATGGTGCGGAGTCAAGCTGGGGAAGTTGGGGGATGAACATAGATGGTTTAGGTTTAATATTGGTATTTATTTATAACAACTGTTAACCAACCCTGGTCTCGAGGATGGTGCTGCTCAAATCCTAATCCAGAGACGGTTACATGAAAGTAGCGAATTAAGTAAAACCAGATCCATGAGTAATTTTTAAATCCCTGTAGTTCTTGATCCTGCAAACACTTTTGCACCTGTGGACAGCTTAGTAAGAGGCAACTGCCTGTGTGTTTTGAACACGTCCTCTACAGAAGCGCTGTCCAGATACATACCCAGGGAGAAATCCTCTGGGATGTGAGGAAGTCGAGGGCAACGGCAAAAAGGCGGAGAGTAGGTCAGAAGGTTTTTATTTTATGTCTTGATGGTGAATTGTTCCCTGGAAATGCAATGAAATGCCAAGGATGATGCAGTTTAGCAGCGTGAGGAAGGGGACCATGCTGCTGGGTCACACGTAGCTGATGTGTAAGTCGCCTCTGTGAGTTGGCTGAGTATTTTAGTTCCTGGCTCCTCTTGCAGCGCACCAGGCTGGTGAGTTAAAGTCACCCTGGAGGGGTGTCCTTGGGAATTCAGATTTCAGGAGCCAGCGGGGCTGAGTGGCAGTTTGTCTGAAGCCTGTGACGGGAGGAATTAATCAGGAGAGGGAGGGAGGAAAGGAGGGAGGGAGGGATGGCAAAAACCCAAACCTTCAAACACACCCAATTGACCCATCTCATCTTAGCATGAAACTTAACGAGTTACACCCACTCTGAAGCAGAAGGGGAATGAAACACTGGCGCTTCCTCCTTTCTGTTACAGGCAGCTGGGGCTTGGGAAATACAACAGGCAAAGATGTTTGTGCTGTTGATGATGAGCGGTAAGCTACTTCATGAATGACATTAACTTTTGCTTGTGTTGTGTGTGCCGGGCTGGGGGAATGAGAGCAGCTGAAGCTCAGCTAAAGCTGGGAAAATGTCTTTGCAGGGTGTAGTGTTGTCGTGTTGTCTAAGACGCTGTGTGTCCAGGAAGCCCAGTAAAGCTTTCCTGTCTTTCCCCAGTGTGGATGGAGGTGCTGGTTTCTTTGAGTTGCATTTAATCAGGTTGTTGAGTGTTGTTTGCTTTTCCAGGGTTTGCGCTGCTTGCAGGTAGCAGAAGCACACTGGATTCATTGCAGACACTGAGAGCTCAACCTGATTGAATGGGAGCTGGGGACTTCATAGCTAAATTCCCTAAGAGAGAAAATGTAGTATCGTGTTACTTATTAAAGATGCTTCCCTTCTCCAGCTGTCTGGCTTTATTTTCAGTAATTACAGGTTGCCATGCTCTTTAATTGTTGAAAATGAGCCCCGTGAAAGGTTTCAACTTGAATTGAGCTCTGTTAGGTGTTTCTGCGAGGTGGGGAAAGCTGAAACGATGTGAAGGGCAATACTGCCGCGCTTTGCAGTAAGGGTGGGAAGGCTGGGTTTGGTGGGGTCTCGCGCTCGTCAAAGATCTGATAATGCTGCAGAAGCAGGGGCTGGGGAAAGCTTTTCTGTATCGGGTTGCTCATTTTTCTCCTAGTTACTTCTGTGATCGCTTACCAAGTTATTTTATATACCGGTTACTATCTTTAAATCTAAATTGCCTAATTCTTGGGTTGGTGACAGGAAATGTGAGTACAGAGCCCTGGCCCTGCAATTACCGTGACTAAGCATTAGGGCTAATAACCAAGCGGGCAGCGTTGTCTCCTGGCCCTGGTCTTCCCCCAGCAGCTGGCTTCTGTCGAGGGGCCGGCTCGCCGTCCGGACCCGCTATCTTCAGGGCTGCTGTAGAAATGTTGGATATGGCTTCTGCTTCCTGGGGGGCATGGACTTTGCTTTCTGATGGGCAGAGTTCAGACCTGATTCAGAGCTGTGCTGGGACCCATCAGCCATGAGTAATCCTCCTGTGCAGAGGCAAAGTATAATGTGTACCTTTTTGGGGGAATTAAGTCACGCTGTAGCTGTTGGAAATGTTAGTGCTTTAATCGTTTCATTTAATATACCAGAAACCCATTGTCAAGGCGGTTATTAATTACTTTGACAGCGTTTTCATATTGCAGGAGTGATTTAAATTTTCACATGTGATTAGTGCAGTGGAATGAAGGAAGCAGGTTTTGTGGGTGTTGGTGGGTTGCTTGTTTTTCCCCAATCCTTTCGGAGTTAAAAGTGATCTGTGCATTATGAAAAATGTGTGGAAAATTGCTGTGTTAATCATGGCAAATAGAGCTAAGGAATCAAGTGCTGAAGTGTGGCATGCCTGGTTACACTTCCTCAGGGAACTTGTTCTTTAAAGGGTACATGTCTGTTTTTAAGAGGGTTCCAACTTGTTTTGAGGCAGAAACACTTTATTTTTCCAGAATGCCTGTTGGAAAAAATCTGCCAAACCACAAATTTGCATCATTTAAGTGTTTGCTTGAGCTTTATGCTTTTTTTCTCCGGGAAATCAGTGGTAGGATTCCTACTGGCATCAGTGGCAAGAGGAGGCATTGATTTTGCACCATTGCAGCAGTGGGACCAAGCCTGTTAGACATTGGTCTTTGGAGCAGACTCGTTTATATTTAAAGTTACACATTATGGCTTGAGTTGTAGCTAATAGCTGTTTGAGAATGAACTCTGAGGAAAATACTGATAGTTTCCTGCAGGATCAGTGACCTGGATTGGCCCAGCATGGGGTCCAGTGAATGTCTGGGCATCCTCCAGAAGCTGGGGCAGAAGGATGGGGGGGTGCAGAAATGGGAGCTCCCTGCTGGGGGCAACAGATTGGCTCGGGTCTACAGCATGGCCTCACTGTGTGTGTTGAGGCTCTGTGGCGCATGGCAGCAGCAAGCCCTTTATCACTCCCCCTTCACTTTGGCACTGATAGTTATCCGGTGCTGGTCTTCTGCCATGCTGTGAGGATTAATAGCACACACAAAAAAAAGGGTCTTGGGGGGGGGGGGGGGGGGGAGGGGGGGGGGAAGAGGTCACTAGAATAAAATAGCAGCTCCTAAACAATTTATTGAAAAAGAAAAGTCCAATGCAAAAGTAATAGTGGTGTCAAATCTTTAAAAGAGTTTGGCAAGAAAGAGAGCAACTCTCTACTGATATGTCTTTCTCACCATTATTTTGTTAAACTGGTGACTTTGCAGTGTGTTCCAGTGAGTTTTATGGCCCAGTAATCCATTGCTGGATGAGGGGAATGCATTATTTATAGATTAGAGTGTTTTAACATCCTAGCATGGGGTTGTTTAAAGAGGTCAGAATACAGAGCAGTGGAAATGGGATTAGCCCAGCTGTACTGCAAACAGTGCAGAAGCAGGGGAAAAAAAAGGGAAGTTATCATGTAGATATTTATCTTTTTGTTGTGCCTCTCAAGGCATAGGTCATATAAGATTTAGGGGTTTCTAGAACCGGAATGTAGTTTTTCTCTTTATTGTCTGGGACATCTCAAATTTTAATTGAATTGTAAACAAACATGAGCATCCTTTTTCCCTGACTCAGCAGGCTTGCTCTCTGCTGCTTGTCTGCTTTCTTCGTGGGATGCTGTTGAAGGACTTGAGGAAGGGGAAGCTGTTGAGCGGTTTCCGTGCATGAAACCTCCCTCTGTGCTCAGCTTTGCGCGCACATCCTGGAACTACGGTGCTGTGGCTGGCGCAAGAGGCTCGTGGGCAAACGGGTAGTTAGTTGATTCACTCTGCAGAGTGCTTTTAATGTAATTGCTTTTTGAGACTTCCAATTATGCTTTCAATAAGAGTTGGAATGCGATGTTCTCAGGTAGCTTAAAAGGCCCTGTAAAGCAAAGCAAATAAATGATCCCAGTAGTGGCCAGCGGTGTAGCAGGGTGCCTATTAGGTAGTGCACACTTCTGGGTGCGTGCAGGCTGAGGGGTTCCATGTAGCTGCAGCCCTCTGAAGGGTCTCTGTGCCCAGCCCTTGCCTTGGCTCACAGGCAGCTTGCGCAGGAGGCTCAGTGGTCTTGCTGCTGCTGGCACCCACAGGAGTTCCCGCTCTCCCTCGCTGCCTTCGATGGGCTTCCCAGCAGCGAGGTCTGGAGTGGCAGGCTGGAGGTTAGCTCATGGGAGACCAGCAGTGGTTTAGCTCTTGCATTTTCTAGCGTTGTCTAGAGTTGGTCTAGATTATGGAGTAATTAAGAGCTCAAACTTACAGTGATGTTAATGGAATTTAACAAGTTGCCAAGCATTAGCTGGGCTGCAGGAACTGTGTGTGTGCTGTTAGGAGGAGCACCGCAAACGCGCCGTGGTGCAACTTCACCGAGAGTGGAGGAAGATAAATTGCATTACCTTGCATTGCCATAGGTGTACCGGAGTTACAGCTAATGAGCAGTACCTCTGTAAGCTGACTTCAGCCTCACCGCAAATCACCTTGCATACGTACATGCTGCTGTAATGGCATGAGTGTTTGCAAGTGGGGACATTTCAGGAACGGTTTGGGTCTGTCAAAAGGTCAGGCATATGGATTACTTGTGGACATAGGAATGTGTGAAAGTCATGGTAGGTGTGCTCTTCTGCAGACGTAAGGGGATAGAGATGGTGTTGGTGGGCGGCTGTGGTGGTGGGAACGGTTGTGTTTGTTTCTGAAGAGGCAGAAACATTTTTTTCTTGTGAAAGTTGCTCTGCATTTCTATTTCTGTTTTCCCTTCCAAACAATTTGGAACTGGCAGGCTTGGTTTCATATGACAGTTCAAGAAAACACCTCACCTGTTGAGGGGATTTTATACTGAATAATAAGTGCAGAAGCAGCACTTGAATAGCACTGTCTTTATGAAACAGTCTTTTTTCCCCCATTTTTTCCTCTGTATCAATACTTGCAGCACTAGTATTGTTGCTTAGATGCATTTCAGCTTAATGGGGATGGCTATAGGGGGCTGCACAGCTGCTAGTAGGACAGGCAGGGACTTAGGAGCTTGGCAGCTGCCTGGTGGTGGTTCTGGTGCACTGGCCTCTTGCTCCATGGAGCAAAAGCCTCCTGTGTGTATAGGGAAATGTCTCTTTCCCATTGTGTTGGAGCTGCTGGGGCAGTTGTCCTGGGTGCTGAGGGTGACCCCTCTGAAGATAAGGCTCTCTGGAGTAGGCAGAGTAGGGCATCAGCAAGTCATAGCTGCAGATGGATGCATCGGGGGAGTTGCCAGACCTCGTCTGTAGCACTTTGTTGGAAGCCGGAAAGCGGTACTTGGAAGCTGATAAAATAGCTGAGGTGGGAGGGGAAAAAAGCAAGCACGTCGATTTTGCATTAATACCTGCCTCCACCATTTCTGGAGTATGCACAGAGCTGCTCGTACCAGTCTCTCCTTCCATACACTGCCTCGCCGTCTGGCTGCAGAAAATACCCCAGCAGCAGTTGGGCTTTTGGTGAGAGGGGGCTTCACAGTTCGTGTTAGAAACTGCTGTAGCAAACTCTGAAAAGCTGGTGCAGTGACTTTCCCAGGTGAGCAAACAGTGCTCTGTGGTCCTGCAGTCGAGTCCCTCTAATCCTCAAGTCAGAGGGAAAACAAATAAACTTTCTGCTGTCTGCTTCCCAGCTGAAAATTGCTTTGTTATTCATTTGCATTAACCTGGGCGGGGAAGGTATATTAACAGTGTGCTCCAGGCCCTTAGACATTGAAATAGAGACAAAGACTCCCTGTTGTGCAAGGCCACAGCTGGGAAGGGAGGTTGGGAAGCTGCTGGGTGCAGCCGCCTCCCTGCACCCAGGCAGGAAAGGGGACCAAATACTGGTCAGGACAGGAGGGATTGTCATCAAGGTCTGGGATGTGCAGGAGAAGGAGTATTTAATGGTTACTACAAAACAAAATTCACTTGAACCAGCACTGCTTGATAGGCACATTCTTGCACATTAACCAGTGAGCCTAGCTGGAAGAAGCTAAAATTATTTTAACAGCCTGCATGGGATTGTGATAAATATTGCCAAAACCCCCAAATCCAGCATGCTGAAGGACATTAACTGTGTGGTATAAACTTCGCAACCTGAAATTAGTGAACACGAATGATCAATCTGAGTTTAAAAAAACTGCAGCTGTATGACTGCTGCTTGCCAGCTCTGTGCCTGCGGCAGATGTCTGAGAAGAAGATTTTTGGGTTATCCCAGTCATGGGAAAGCAGCGTCTCGACGCTGAAGTCTCGTCTCCAAAGGGATCAGACACGTTCTCGCCCGTGCCCGGGTTTTGCATGAATGCTAGCAAAACCTGGAAGACCCAAAACAGAGGTTGTCCGATGCTCCTTGGCTGCGTGAGGTGCTTCCCACCTCTCCTGGTGAGGGGGGACCCACGCGTGAGGCCTCTCTGTAGCGGAGGGATGCTGCAGCATGGCATGGTCAGCATGGCATGGCGTGGCTGCAGCCCCGGGGTTGCTGAAGGAAACCTGCCCACCAAGCGCCGCGGGACTTGAAACAGTGACTACTCCCAGGTTTCCTGGAGGAGGGGGGGGATTATTAAGTGATCACTGCAGGTTTATGCAGTGAATTAAAGTGGTTACTGAAAACCTTTGCCAGGCATCTGATGAATTTTCACTGGAAGTGATGTGTAATACATGCCAAAGGCTGTTTTGGTTAAAAATGACTAATGTGCTTTTTTTAACAGTTATAAAGGAGCATTTTTTTTTTCCTCTGCACAACTGCAACAATGAAAACTCTTTTTTCTCCCTCCCCCCCCCCCCCCCCCCCCATAAGGGGGGGGGGAAATTGCATTTTTGTTGATTTTTATGGTATCCTAGAGTGGAGTTAGTGAGGTGCTGCCATAAGACATGCGAGCATAGGCAGCAGGCACCAGAAATGAACATAGCCTTGTAAGTCTCGAGGCAGAATACAGAAGTCAATTCAGTTAGAAGTTGCAGGATGAAACTTATGACAAACAAGCCAGTGGGAGTAATTTTCTTGCTGCTTTTATTTTTTTTAAGCAAATTAATCTTAATGCTTTAGTAACATCTGGATGATTTCTTGTTAATCTTTTTCTAGGAAGCACTTTTTTGTGTGTGTACTTTGTTATGGAATGAAAAATCACTGTAATTTACCAGCCTGCTTTTTTTTAAATTTGGAAAGTTATACTGTTTGATGTGTTCCTTCAAGCTGTCATTCTTGGAGGCATATGAATGAATGCATGACATTTCAGCTTCTGTTTACTGTTTAAAACAGGTCTTTATGCTTGACATGGTTACCTGAGCATACCTTCAAGTTTGGAATTTATAGGTTTTATTTTTTTAAAGGGAAATCAAAAGGAACAGGAGGATTTTGAGGAGGAAGTAGATGCAGTCAGTTGTTTTGGGCCACTTGGACTAAGTAAACCTGTATAAATATCCAGAGCTACATGAAGATTTTGGACACATTGGCAGTGTCCCTGGGAGCCCCTTGCCTTTTCTTGCCAGCAGTGTGGGCTATCCCCCCAGCCAGGGGACAGCTGGTGCCTCTCTGGTGAAGTGTGTCCTCCAGCCTTTTTGTAGTGGGGGTGGGGGGGTGAGGCCAGAGGAGGGCAAAGTTGCACATCTGCATAGGTACTCAAACAGTTGGAGTCTGTATTTCGAAATAACCTTGAGTAGTGTGGGGAATAGGCAGAACACGGCTGTCCGGAGCATGAGAAAACTGTCGTACCTACCGCAGTCAGCTTTTGATTCATGCTGCTGGGTGAGTGAAAGTAAAGAAATCGAGTCTTTTTCTGGAGCATGGCTTTGAGAGTAAAAGTGTCTGCAGGGCTGGGGGTGCTGGGGCTCCATCTTTGGGAGAAGTGGGCAGGATTATAAGGAAATAGGGGCTTTGTGGGCCTCATTCAGGCTTATGGGGCTTCACAGCTAATGAAAAAACCTTGTGTTTCTGAGGACCTTACAGCTGTCCTTGTTGGGTTCTCCTTTTCCAGGGAATGGTGTTTGGTAAGGGGGCAGGGAGAAGCTGGCAGAAGACTGTGGGGAAGGGCAAGGATTTGGGATGGGATGGGTCTGGAGGCAAGAGAGCTAGAAATAGGGCTTGGTCTCTCTGAATTGGGCATATTTGCCAACATTGAAGAGGCTGGAGTCTCATCGGGTGTGTGTTGGTTAGTCCTCCTGGAAAACAGGAGGCTGAGCTGCTTTATGCCTGCCAGTAACCTGGTCCTTGTTGTCAGATGTTGTGGGATGGTTCCCCCAAGGTATTAGGTGCCATGTGGAAGGAGAGCTGGGACTGCCCCATTGCATGAGACATGGTATAGCTTCTCCTGCCAGCACCAAATAAATGGCAATGAAATAATTGACAGGCCTGAGTCTACAACAGTATGGAAAACAGCTACAGCTTTGTGTAAGCTCCTGGACCAAGGATCACATATCCTTGTGTGACTGTAAAGCAGCTGGGAGCTCAGGTTTCAGTCAGTGCTGGAGCTTTCAAATGTAGCTGCAGTATAAATACAGCAGGGTCCATGACCACTTCTCAGGAGGTGATGGGGGTGGATGGTGTCTCAGAAGAAAATTTCAGGAGAACATGCCCCTTGTGTGTCTAAAACACAGATAAAACAATTTGCAAAACGTATAGGAAATATGTCAGTGGAGTATGCTATTTTTGCATAATTCAGCAACATAGAACATCAGAGAAATGTGTCTTGTAAAGTAAATAGTGAAGTGCTCTAACAAGTGTTTGTTTGGTGCTGAGTACAAATGTGCAGGGGAAAAAGGGTTGACGTCTTTGAAGGTTAATTGAAGGAGCCCAGTAAAACCACAGCTCCCAGACAGTGAGTGGTCAGGCAGGCAAAATTACAAATAAATCTATTAAGAGAAAAAATAACATCCTATATAATAAAATGTGCAGAGCTATGGAGATGGCATGGTAATAAAAGGCTGAGGACTTTGTAGTATGTGGTTGACCCAGAGTAGCAAAGAGCTATGAAGCTGCTATCCAGGGATGTATTCAGGGCTTTGCTGGATTCCTTTCCCCCAGCAAAAGGTTTACTTTTAAGTTGGTTTCAGTGCTGATTTTCTGAAGAGATGAAAGGGGGCTGCCTCTAGCAGGCAGTATAGTCTGGTGGTTGGAGTAGGAGATCTGTTCCTGCCACCGATGACTTGCCTACAGTTCAGGCATGGTTGCTTGGTGCCTCAGTGCCTCTGTAAAGAAAGATGGCTCCTCACACACCAATTTTGTGGGTTAAGGAACATTTACAAAGTTTTAAGGATGTTTATTGAATATAGTTTGCACATTTCCAGTGCATTTTACTCTGAGATGTTTTAGCCTAGAGCTGTTGTCTGCAAGAGCAACAAGAAGTCTAAGGAATTGCCTTTGGAGTCAGTTTTGGATTCAGCTGACCTCATTTCCAGGACATAGACCTGCCTGCCAGCCCCTGTAAATACATGCATCCTTGCACTGGGATAGGGTCCTAGTCTGAGCTCCAGGGCTTCCTGGGGTCGGGGGGCTGGATCCTGCTTGCCACCAGAACCTGATCCAACTTTGCTGTGATTATCACGAGCCTTCGGGTTGATCATCCTATTTTTGAAATGGTTCCCCAGCCTGTGTTGCTGGAGGTGGCTGGATACCCCCATCTGATTTGGGATTTTCCTCCACATGGTGGGTTTAGGAGAAGCACAGCTGGCCGTCCTTAGCTTGCCTGTAATTTAGACAAGATTACAAGGCAAGCTGCAGATAGCCAGCTTTTTAAGAGCAATCTCGAACTTGCTCTTCAGAGTGTACATCTCACTTTAAATTTACCGAGACCAGCCAGCTGTGGAGAGCTATTTCTGTACAGGAATCCCTTTAAAGTTTAATGCATTTTTTGCTCATTGAACCCCAAAATGAGTCACTTAAGGGAGCAGAATCAGATTTTTGAAACCTCTGCCTACCTGTTGCTTCCACTAACTTTTTTGTGACGTGCTTTGGTCCTAGATTATTCAGAGAGAAGTAAAACAGATTCAACAGAGGACAGGTTTTGGCAGCATATAATACCGATGAGAAGGAATTAAGGATTAAAGCATTTTCAGCAGGTATTTAAAGTTATACTTTTATCAAATTCTCTTTAAAAAAATGTGTATTTGAATATGGGAAGATAAAAGCGTTTAGAAGGTTTTATTCCTCCCAGAGCTACCGATTCGTACTCTAAATGGCAATAAAATGTCTTGCCTTGCTGCAATCTGCAGAAAGGTGTTAGTCACGTCTTAACGTTACTCTGAATTTGGTACAGAAGGGAGAGACAGCAACTTCATGCCTTCCTGGCAGCGCCTGCTTTTTCACTACCCTCTTCGCACCAGAAGGTACCCAAACTTGTTGCTGTGAGTTTTTTAGCAAAATTCTCTGGAGGTCTTGAAAATGAATACATTTGTGTGGAGGCCCGTCCAGCCTCTCTTCTTGCTCACTTTCTCAGCTCCTCACTCAAAGGGCTTTCAAAAGCCAGGAGGGTTGTCTGGGTTGAGCTGGCAGGTGCTGAAGGCTGGACCCACCCCACCGCTGCCTCTGTGATGCTGCGTGTGCTCTTGGAGCTCAGTGAGGCTCCCAGTTGGAGCTCTGGAAAGGCAGAGGTTTGGAATGTTGGCAAAAGAAAATAATTTTTTATATTGCTAGAGCTGGACCAAATTTCACATTTAGAGTCTCTACTAGTAAAACTGATAGAGCAATAAGAGGATTATCTTCTTCTGACCTCTCTTTTTAAACCTAATAGATGAATGCTGGAGGCCAGGGATTCATATTCCACCAGGCCTGACCTACAATTTATTGCAATGTTATCTCAAAGTAATTGAGTGAGTCCTACAAGTCTGTATATCAGAATAATTCTGGTCGTTTCTTAAGGAGGTGCAGATGATTCCTTTCATTTCATTTTAGAGAGGTCTTTTATGTGAAGCAAAGTGACAACGTGTTTTTTGATGCTCTGATGAAATTATGCGGTATTGAGCACAGTCCCTTCTGTCTGACTAGATATTTGTCACCACCATGTCACCTGCTTGAGCACCTCACCTATATAAATGGATTTATTCTAACTTTATTTCAGTGATACAGGAAAGTAATTTCTCCATCTGTAAAAGGAGATTTGAAATGCAGGGAGATATAAGATACTTGCCTGTGAATCTGTGGGATTACATTTGAGAGTGAGGCCTTAACCTAGTACCTTCGCTATAAGATACAACCTTCACTTAAGCTTCACAACTGCATAAACTAATAAACCTGTTAACCTGGGTGCTGCACACTGAAATTCTTGGCTTGCAATCAATCAGAATCCTCTAGAACTTAAAAATTTAGAAAAAATGGGCCTCAGCTCTAAAGGCACATGCCCTTCTTTGAAAAGCATCCCCCACATGGCTGATCTGACTGTTCTCCTAAAATCTTGTTGAATATGTGAAAGTAAGCGACAGTGCTGAGTGTAAAGAAAACAACAGGAACGTGAACATGCCCGATGTAAGTACTGCAGGTTATTTCATCAGGCTAATAACAGAAAATAGGTCTACCTGATGGGAGAGCATTGTATAACATTGTGGAATTTATTCAGCAGTACAGAATGCAGTCTGAAATGCTACCTGTTAGCATTAGCTGTTTCACTGTAAATCGTGGATTTGAGGACTCAGGCTTTCTGATTGTTTCTGGCTGAATGTGATTATCTCAATAGCTACACTTGAAAGCTGTTATTTTATTTTCATTATGTCATTGTAATAGTGCTCAAAGGATTAGACATAAATATATGTGAAGAGCTTGATCCCTAAGAGTGTGAGACACAAATCACATGCCTGGGCCAGGTTATCATGATTTCATAGAGAAACTGAGTGGGGTTTTTTTGACTAAATGACCATTTATGCTTCTAGCTTCTCACAAACCCAGTGTGGATAGCCATTTTCTTTGGGCTGTCATCAGGGATGCATATGCATGTTGGACTGTGCTGTTGGAGATGGGCAGCCAACTCCTAAAGTCATGAGGCTGCTGAGAGGTCTAAGCCAGTGCTGCATCTGTCTGGAAATGCCTGGAGGTCTATAGACTCCCCAGATGAGAGTTTCCTTTCTTACAGTGAGGTTTCCCTTGCCTCCTTCAGCATGATCGGTTTTGGTGGTACCAAGAACACCAGTGGAGTTGATTTTCCTATGGTAAAGGGGATTCAGCTGCAGCAGCAGAAGTCACCTGTACGTTGATATCACTGCATCTGCCTCTACAGAACCACAGTAGAACTGACTTTTTTTGGTTTTCTTGCCAAAAAGATGGTATGGGGACCAGAGTTTAGGTTTCTTCGTGCCTCTAAGGCTCCCACTAGCTGAGAAGAGTTTGGGGTGTGCACAGGAGTAGCCACAGGGCTGTAGCATAGCATCCAGCCAGGGGCAGCAACCCTGTGTGGAGCGCTTGGTCCTGAAAGCGCAGGAAAAAAGGTAGCTAAGGGTGTTGTCTTCTGTAATAGCAAATTAAACTGGGCACTGAGTCACTGACTGCCCGCAGCCGTCCATACCAGTCCTCTATTGGAAGTTACTGCCCCTGCAGCAGTGATGGTGAAATATGGCATTAAGCTGTACAGCTCAGCCTGTACGCCCGAGTTAAAATTAGAGCAGTGCACTTGGGTACACCCATGGGGATGGTTTTAGCTGCCGCACCCTAACCAGCCCTCCTGTTGATATTTATGATCCCTTGCTAATAGATGAAAAGATTAAAACAATGCAATGAAATCACAAAATGTAAGAGTGAAGAGAAAGGAGAAAATACTGCATTATCTAAATTTCATACTAGTAAAATTTTATATCTGTAGTATATTGAACTTGAATGATGTGATGAGGTTCTAGATGTTCTTGATGGAGCTAACACTACAGTGTTTTCCTTTGCAGCAGAGGAGTCCATAAAGCTGTACCAGGTTTTTCTTCCAAGACCTGTAGGTTATTCTTTTAATTAAAGATGCAGTAAATTTAAGTGGTTTTTTTAGTAAAAGAGTGTTGAAAATATTCTAAATACAACTCTTCGTTAGTCCAACGCAAGACCGTTTTAATTTAAAATCAGCAAATGTTTCAGCTGGGTTTCCATAACAATTATTAGTTTTTAATTTTTTCTGCCATTTTTCCTGATTAAAAATGGAATTATTACTCTTCTGATTCTAAATCTGCTTCCCGGCTTCTTTCATGAAAGGCACTGTAATGTCCTTGGAAAAATTGGATGGCTGTTGCGTCAGTGTTTCTTCATCTAAATGGATTTGGAAAATATTGGTAGAATTTTGGGGTGTTACTTAAGGCTGGTCTAACTAACAACATATTAGTGTATTTAAGCCTGATGCCAAAGCACCAAGTTAGTTTGTGTGACATCGTTCGCAGCTTCGTGGTCAATCTAGTCCAGAATGTCATGTTTGATATACCGTCAGCTTAATTAAAATTTATAGTTAGCTGTTATGATATTGAATGTGATTTATCCCTATTTATTTTTCTGTATATTCAAATTCAAACCCATTCCAGTGTACATAGCCTGTACTTCCATTCAGTGGCTTTCAACATCCTCTAGTCAGTACATCCATAAAAACTGTTCCAGCAGAGGCACAAGTCCCTTGGAAGAAGTCAGCGGGCAGCATGCTGCATACTGTAGCAGCTGTGGCCATGCTGTCCCCGTCCCCTGGCTTCCCATGGGCCGCTGCAGAGACTGCAACTCAAAACCCACCAGACAGGCTGCTGAGGCATTTGAACATGTGGGCTTGAGATATCACTCCTGTGCCATGGGCTAGGCTGGCTTTCATGTTTCAAATTGCCTCTTGCATACCTCCAGTAGTGCAAGAATGGTTCTTGTGAATTGAATCCTTTCTGTAGAAATTTATCAACCTTTTACACTTGGCACAGCAAAGGAATCAACAAAATTAACAACATTTTGTTTTTTTAATTTTATGTTTGTACTAAGCACTGTGTTCACTGTTGTTCAGTTTTGTTATTTATTGCTTGCCTTAAATACAGGCTAAGTTAGAAAATATGTACAGTGGGACATCTTATTTATCTGTTCATACCATGTGGCATTCTTCTGAATATTTCCCTCAAGCTCCGTTAATGAATTAATTGGGCAAAATCACCCGTGGCATACAAAAAATTCTTTTCTGTTTCATTTTGATGGATAGCGTCTTAAGTGATGTACACTGGAAGAAAATGTCTAAGTAGTGTTCTTATGGGATCAACAATTCATAATTCAATTTAGTCTGAAGTCGCTGGCTGACAGGTTAAACTGAGACCTGTCCTCAAGTCTCCATTAATTTTCATCTGAAAGTTCCCTGGAAAAAATGCTAGCCCGGGGATGGCTTCATTGCCAATAGGTGTGCTAGCAATCCTTGCTTCGCATTGGTCTGCACTTCAAGCTGCTCCCTTGAATTATGGGCTAATTCTGTCTGGAATTCTGCATATTTTTTTAATCTTGTTTCTTTTAATAAAAGTTACTTGACAGGGTGATATCTGAAATAATGAACTTGGTGTAACAGTGCGGGACAATACTTCCGTCACGTGAGTGTTCATATAAAAACATCCCTTGAGTCCGGTGGGAGTCAACTTCCATTATGGCAGTGCTGAGCTTTGCTCAGGTCTTGTATTACACCATTTAAGTATCTTCCTTGAGAGTGGACATCAGATTTCTGTGCAGGAAAAGAAGATGGATTCTGGAAATCTTGCATAAACAAATTATACTTGGCAAGCGGGATGCTGCTGTGTTTTCCCTGCTTGTTAAAAGTTCCAGTAAAAAGGTCTCTTGATGATACAGAAATATCCTAGAATATAGGCTTGGTCAGAAGAAACTGGCAACCAAAGCAGGGCCGTACCTTTTCCCTTGAAACACCATCCCGCGTATGTTTGTATTTTCTGCATTTTTCATGATCTATTGACAGAGAAATGTCAGGATAAGTTTCCTGAAAACAAAGGAGCAAATGAATAAAGTCTTTTTGTCTCTTATTCCTGAAACCAGTTATGGGCCCTTTATTTCCCTAAACCTATTAGGTTAGGCTTTAAAAAACAAAAGCCAAACCCCAAACAATACAGTAAAGCCAAAAGCACCGGAGCAGGTGTTGCCCACTTGTTAAGACAAGTATAGGACTCGTTTCCTTTTCAAAACGTGGTTGGAAGCCAGGCTTTAAGAAGGAAGATCCAAATGGAACTATTGAGCATAAACTTACAATGTCGGCCCTGTGCCCTAAAATTGCATATTTATGTGCAGCGTTGTAAGAAGAGCAGGTTATTAACCTTGCTGAGCTCCTGCGAGTGCGTATAAATCCCTGCACAAAACCTTCCTAGAGTTTTCCCAGCCTCTTTGCTCATTAGGAAGATTAACTGCAATTCCTTTCCTTTTTCTCCCCATTCTGATATTCCAGATCTCATTAGCTGCTTCATGGTCTGGGTTTTTCTCAATGCTTCGTGCCTTAAATTAAGCACCAGCTTTTATGAATGGCTCCAAGGTGTACTTGTATGACTCGGCAGAGAGTTGGCATGGCTTTCTGCCTGCCCACAACTAAACTATTCTTGTGAAAATTTTTCCACGCCAGCGTACGCACCTCCATGTTGCAGTATTGGTTAGAGCCATCCAGATAGGATTTTTTTTGGCATTTCAGTAGATGCTAAAAAATGATCATAGCATGTTATGTGTGTGCTTCCTCCAGGCACCGCAAGAGTTGTTTGATGGAAAGCCTGAGCCCAGCAGCCTGGGATGTGCTTGGATGCATGTTTGTCCAGAGCTTCCTGCATCGCTTGTGTAAACAAACACTTCTTAATTTCACCTCCATGTTCAGATTTCACTGGGACATTTTTCCTCGTTGGTATGGGAGCTGTCAGCAAAGGTCTCTGCCTAATTTACCTGTGGGACTGGGGGAGGTTGGTTCCCTTAAAAAGTTTGAGCTGCCCATTGTGTAAAATGTTTCGCAAGTCGCATTGAGCTGGGAAAAGTACATGGCGGGGCAGACTCTGCAAGCTGGAGCGGAAAGGTACCCTGCAAAAGTGATTATACATTCCTTTTCATAGTTTGGTTGTTCTTTTTTTTTTCTTGTTTTTAAGAGGCAGAGAATACGTTCAGGCATGTTAAAACCTGTGTGAGAAGTGATAATCGAGTGCTTCCCTCCTTTCCCACAGCTGGGCGTAGATAAGACGCGCCAAACCTTGTGTCTGGCTTCTTTTGTTTGCAGCCCTGTCCTTCCCCATGAGCTGCTGCATGGCCTCTGTTCGGAGATGAGTGGGGTGAGGTGGTCGAGGGGCGGTTTGCCTCTTTTCCTCCACCTGTGGCACAGAAGCAGTGCTGGTACCCATGAGCAGTGTCAGTACCTATCCCTGTCCCCATCCTGGGGGTCTGTGCCCCCCTCTCACCACGGTGCTTGCTGTGACCCCTAAATTACCAGGCTGGTGGTGCACGGGGCCCTTTTTCTGCCCCATCACCCCATCCCAGGGAATGAGATCTGTGCCAAAAGCCACCTTCTTCTCACTGTTCCTCTGTCTGCTGAAACCACTCAGACTTTTCAGGGTAAAACAGAGGTCCTGGTGAATGGGGGTGGTAGAAACTGGCATCAAACCACGTTTCCAGCCATCGCTGTAGTAGTTTATTTGTTTCATTTAAAAGCCGTTGCAGACACGGCTGTTCTAAATTCTCCCTTGTGACCTGCTGTGCTGATAAGTGGTCAGGCTAAACAATATCCTGCATATTAATTGGTGCAGTGGGATTTCGGGTGATGCTTGGAGGAGCATTACTCTTGTTTTTAACATTGGTACTCTTCAAATGTTTTTATTATCTTTAAAAGGGATTTACTGCCTGGGTACTTAATTATTAATCTAATAATTAAACCCAAAATGAACTCTGAAAGTTGGTGAATCTGTCTGAAACTGCAAACAAAGGAAGCCTGTGAGGTTTCTGTATCTTTTATAAAGATAAACCTCTGGAACAAACAAACCAACAGAAATTCCACAAAAATGTCACAGCCAATGGACTTACTGCTTGCTACACTATATAAGATTACAGAAATGCTGGTAGCTAATTGCAGCCTTACAGATGTCATCAGGACAGTATAGTGGATTCTATAGCCTGTGAGATGGGCTGAAAGAAGGGATGATTTTCCTCCAGCCTGTGCTGTCTTCATTTGGCTCTCAGAAGTTTAAAGCAATGAACGTTTTTTGCAGAGAAAGAAGAGTGTTTGGTTGCTTTTTGGGTACTCTCTCTGAACATAGCTGCTGTGGGAATTTCAGGTATTTAAAAAAATGATATATAAGATGTTAACAAGGGTGTTTTCAGAATGCTTACTGCAAGTTTCCTTTGAAGGACACCTTTTTTTTTTCAAATGGGAAAGTGAGATGTGCCGCCCTGGGACTGTTACCTGGGATGATGCCGGGAGCTGGCAGCTGGGGAGAGCGGCAGTGTTGCCTGCCACTGCCTTTGCTTCCTTATCCTCCTCACTGGGGCTGTCAGGTCTCCTGGACCAGAGCAGGGAGAAGGGGAGGAGGTGGAGAAGGACCCTTCCTCACAGCCAAGCCCTGGTGGGACAACCCCTGAGAGAGGGGTGAGTGGAGTTGGCTTTAAGGGCTCAGGCGCAGCCTGGCTGGTGAGTGGGCCAAAGAAAAGGGTGCTAAAAATGACCGCTGAGGAAATGGCTTTTAGAAAAGTCAGAGAAACAGCATCTTGTTTCTCTGAGATTTTTTTCCTTCTGTTCTTAGTACCCTTTTGCCTTTTCCTTTTTGCTGTTAAAGTTATGTGCATGAGGCAAAGAAGAATTTCTCATTGCAATTCAAAAACTGTGGAAGCCGGACTAAGCTTTTTCGGTTTGTGTGTGACTCTTCAAACCTCATTACATCTTCGGGGGCCAGATCCAAAGCCCACTGAATTAATTTTCCACTGATTTCACTAAGGCTTTTGGGCAAGATGTTTAAGAGAGCTGTTATTTCTGCAGGCAGGAGGCTTGCTGGATCGCTCGTGTGGCGGCTTGTTCTGAGTGAGACCAATATGCATAAGCTCGACAGCTTCCTTTTGAAGAAAAGGATGGTGTCAGCACTGTGGAGGGAGACACTTTTTCTTCCCCTGACAGACCTGAGGTTTCTGCCCACCCTTGGCACAGCCAGAAGCTGGCAGCCTCGCAGACGAGAAGCAAGCAGCTGCAGTATGGCAAAAAGGAGAGCACTTGTGTTGCTGTGTATTGCAATGACCAGAGGCTGCTTGGAGCAGCCCCTTATTTGCACAACAGGGACCAACAGAGAAAAGAGTGACTTTCCCTCCTAGCAAGCTGAGAGCAGCAGGGCTGGTGGAGGAATGAAGAAAGGCATCGCATCGCTGAGGGCAGGCGCAGGAGTGGGGTGCAGCAAGGCCAGATACGTGTTAACAGCACATCGCTGGTACGGTACAGCAGCACAGCCTCCTTGCAGTGGTACAAAGCCTTCTTCATGTGGCTGGCGCTTACGCCAGCGAAACAGTGCTTTTGCTGGAAGAGCTTATTCTAAGCTTGTTTTTCTTTGGGGAAAAAAGGTGTTACTATAAGTCATGTCACAGTTTTGCTCCTATAACTATATTGCAGTGGCCTCTGCAGGTGTAATCAGAGGTCATGCTCCATCAAATTTGTGACTGACGTAGCTGTGCTGGCAAGTATTTGTAACATAGATCTGGCCTCAATTTTGAGACTGTCATTAGATTCCTGCACTGCACAGAGCTGTCTTTCCTCCTTTAATGTACAGAGGATAACTTTTTGAGAAAGATTTTGTAGGAGTTGGTTGAAAACTGTAAATGATAAAGTGCAAAATATTGGCTTTTTTTCCCCCTCCTCCTCTTTTCATGTAGGTATGCTGACTCTGAAAAGTGGTGGAAAAAACTAAGTAAACGAGCAGAGGAAGGAATTACATTTGAAATATTTTGATTTCACTCTTGAGTGACTTGGAAGGGCTGTGCAGCCCATCAATGCTGAGTGATAAGTTGATCTTTTAAGATGGGAAGACTATCTCTGAAGGCAAATCATCCAGAGATCACCAGGGCATCTTTAGGACAGACTCTGTACTAGTGGTCTGAAAACTTCAACGGTAAAGACCTCTGAACCAGCACAAGGAATATTGTCTTCGAAAAAGAGGTGCAAAGGCTGGTGCAGCTCTGCAAAACCAAGGAGTCTTTATTTAGCTCAATTGTAAAGGTGTCCTTTGATTCTTGGCCCCTCTTTAAAATTCTCCTTTAAAATGGCAATAGTCTCTTCTTTGTCTTTGAGGTATATCCACTCGCTGCAAAAACTTGAGTTACTCCTTCTGCCCTAAGTCTGTAGGATCAGCGTGGAGATATGGTGAGGCTGCGGCTGCTGGTGGAGTGGAAGGCACAGGAAAGTCACTTCTGGTGTGAAGGCACAGGAGGGAGGAAATGTGGCTTTCAAGAGGACTGAAATTCAGGCTCCCTGATATTTTTAACACCCATTTGAATAAAACTTACTTTATCTGGTAACACAATGGGGGCTGTGTGCATACGGACAAAAGCAGTGCTGGGAAATTATTGGGAAAGGGTGGTCTTTCCTGCAGCTTGGAGATTGCTCCATTTGTCTGATAGATGCCAGTCACGTGAATTCAGGAACTGTTGTGGGCTCAGGTGGGCTGAATAATACACTTGTAATGTGGACATAGGTGAATATGGTCAGTGTGTCCACAAATACACCATGTCCACATTTACTGCAATTTTTATTTTCATTTGGGCTGGGAATGACGCCACAGAAAATATCAGTAGCTTTCTCAGCTACTAAAATCATCTACCACTCTTTAAATTTAAAGAGGAAACTGGTTATTTTCTTTTAGGACTATTTTGGGCCACATACCAACGTGAAGCTTTGAAATGATGGAATGACACTTACTACTGCTGAAAATATCAAGTGCTGTGTAGATTTACTGTGTCTTCGTTTGAAGGTGTGGCTGATATTTCACCAACCCGGCATTTCTGAAGAGGTACAGCTATTGTTTCAGGAGAAGTTTGCATTTCTAATGCATACTTTATAATTCCTAAAAAAATCCCACTTAATACTTTAGCACTGTATAATGTTTCATTTATGTGACTATACCCTGCAGTAACTGCTACAGGTAAGAAAAATATTCTTCTTATAAATATTAAGGCAGAACATTTTATTAGTGACCTTCTTTTATAAAAAAGGCATTGAACCAGAGCTGACAGTAAGCAGTTTTCCACCAGCGCTTTGGTTGTGCTTCAGTCGGGTGGCATCTGTAGTGCTCTAATAAATAGCTCTGCTGGGTGACTTTCCAGTTAATGTTTCACTTCAGGCTAGGCAATCAATTTTTCTTTTCTGGTGAATGGTTTATTCACTGAAATGTGGTTTGTGAGTTTGGGACAGCTAAGATACTCTGGAGCCAGTTATAAGCTGCGGAGGGCCACAGTCAAGTGATACTGTGTCGTTGGAGCTCCCAGGTGGGATTAGGCAGACGCGCAGCAGGATCCAAGGCTCAGAGTGGTTGCTACAACTATGGATTTGACTTAAACTCACTTAGTATTTTCAACTCAAAATTTAATTTTCCAGATAGACTAACAAAATAGAGAAAGAGTAGCTGCCTCTCCCTCACCCCTGCACTCACTTGCTGCTTTCCATCCTATACCCAAGAGGATGTCACTCCTCCAAAACTGGGGAGGTCCACATGAATATCCTCTTCCTGGTGAGCCTAAAATCTCCCAATTTCCCACCTCTCCTGTGGGAGGCACCTTCACAGGAGTCTTTCTTGAGTTGCTACGTTATCGGATGTTCCTGGAACAGTTGTCCTCAGTTTGTCTTGTAATTAGTTGCTTATGCTTTTCATATAATAATTAAATATTGAGGCACTAAGAGAAAGTGAAAGCCTGGTGCTGGAAAATTCCCACCTAGGATTTGGAACACCTCTCCATGCTCCTTCTCTGCCGATACTTTTGGAATCATTTTCAAAAGAAGAAGGAAACTGAAGCTCTCTTTGGCAGTCTGCTCTGGAGGATGTTAAGGAGCTCAAAGGTACAAGACCCACAGCTGGTCATCTGGCAGTGCTGGCTTTGTACTAATTACAGATAGGTTATATGTGCCAGCAACAACATTTCACCTTTACTGACCGTAGTTTACAAAGCCAGAGGAGAACTTGAACCAACTACTGTGCCTGCCAAACTATGGAGGATTAGTCCAGCAGCATCAATTCATTACTTTTTTTCATATTGCTCAGGAACAGCTTGAGTTTCGCATCTTTTGAAAGGACGAGATCTTTCCCTTGACGCAACTGTGGTCCATGGGCCCCACCAAGGTAGGTCAGTTCATGAAATCCAGGGCAGTAATCATCTCCTGAACAAGCCAGCTGGATCCACTGGGGTTGCTCAGTGCATAAGGCTGCCTCTTTGCTACATGATCATGTCCCATTTGACTACAGTTTTTGTTATTCTAGAGGCAAAGCTTAGTCTGTGTAAGAGAAATGGTTGTGCAAAACTTGTATAGTCTTCAATCCTTGCCCATTGAAATGTGTCTGATAGAGAGATCACAGTGGCTTGTGCCTGCAGCTCCTGGGGCCAGCACCAGTCACACTGGAACAGTGGGGACCTGCCTGCTGTGTGTCTCTCTTGTCCTGGGAGATCCCACACACATGCTGGGGGCTCCCTGCATTCAGGCAGGTCTCTCTGCTTGAGCCCAGTACCAGGGACTGCTGCCTGACTTGAGGCCATTTGCGAAGGGGAGCGGGGAAAAGGCACAGTCTGTTTTAACCTTGCCTTACTTGTTTTGTCAGGATGAAATTACTATGAATACAACTATTTGAATTTATGATTTTTTTAACCTACCCTTTTCTGCCTGTGAACATAAATCATGTCCTTTTGCAGCCTCTTGTTTTGCCACATGAGACAGTCCTGTTGTTTTCACCTCTCAGAGTGAAGCTCTATGCTTCATTGTGTCTGACTTGCTTTTCTTGAAGGTAGTCTGGCCTGTATTAACCTTTGCCACAGATGACGAGGATTGCGCATGTTATTCTAGATGAGGTCAATGTCTTCTGTGGCAGCATCCACTCCTGTTTCTGCTGGGCAAGTCTTGCTTGGTGCATCTTTTGATTACATTTGCTTTTCTGTTATTTTTTATCACATTGGGAGTTTATGGTGCTCTGTGATCAATATGAGACAAAAGGTCTCTTCTGTATTGTGACTTTTTCTAGCTTTGTGTCATCATCCCAAGTCACTGGTACATTTTTTTCATTGAAAACATTAAAAAATCTGGTCCCTTGAGCCAGATAATTCTCCTTTCAGCGCAACCTCTTGGCAGAGATTCTTATGCATATCATAATTCCTATGACAGTTTTTGTCATCTTCAGCTTGACCAGTAGTTTCCTGGAAAGATATCTTATGCCCTTTCCTCCCCTGGAAAATGGGTTATCTTGATGGAGAAAGCAATCAGACTAGCGTGCCATAATCCATATTGCGTTTTATTAAATTTCTCATTTCTTCTTGTGTCATTCCCTGTTCTGTCTCTCAGATGTGCTCTCCAGCCTTGTATGCCGTTGAGGATGGGTATACATACAGATGGGTATGTCATTGCTGGGATCACTTGTTCTCCAGTCCCAGGCAGGATCCTGATCCGCAGGTTTTAATGTAAAAATTCTTGTCCATATCCATGTGGTTGCATGCACCACTTCTCTCATAGTTTTGGGATGCAGATGCAAACCTCCTGCTGACTGGCACATTTTAAACTCTTTGAATTTTGCTCCTCAGATACCTCAGACATGGTGATTCACATGCCTTGCTCCCCCATGCCCTTACTGAAAAAGAAGGCAAAGCATTCACTTTACTTTGAGGCCACACTTAGAGCTGACGGGTTTCAGCTTTCCATTGTGAAGCTACCTTAGCCCACCTTCTGGTAGCTTTGGCTTTTCCTCTCAAAAACATCTGCTGATCAGTCCTTTTCCCTGCTCTGTGGCAGGGCTTTGTGCTTCCTGCCCACCTCTTCCCGGGGGTGGGGGCTCACCCCTGAGCCCCGAGGGTGTCTTCCCCTGGGATTACCACCCTTCATAGGGTTTGCCCCCTCTTAATTAAAGAAGCAACACCCAGTGTGTGGCCTTTGGTGTAATGTGTTCCTCCCGTGGGGAAGAGCTATCAGCAGGAGCTGTGTCAGGAGATGTGATGTACGAGTTGTGACTAAAACCGGTAAACCCAGATAAACTTAACTGTGGTGCGGATAGATCTCTGCGACGGCGTTTGAGTGATCAGGTTCTGTCAGGACGTGCAAGATAAAATCTGAATGCTTAATTTAACTTTGACAGTGCCAAGCTGGTACAGACCAGCCGAGTTTTGCATGAATGTTTTCTTTCTGTGTGCTGGAGAAGTGGCGAGGGCTTATACTACGGTAATGCCAGGCTGAGAAACCTGCTCTGTTGCGGTTGATATCATCACGCTAGGTGAAAACAGCAGCCATTTGGTCATATGCTCACTTGTGTCTCCTCCCAGGCTCTGAATAAACAGTAGTTATAATTCCCAGCATTGGGTTTTGTGAAGCAGGGCTGCCTCTTCACCTGGGGCTCCTTTTTGTTTCTCCCGTCCTCTCCAGCAGCCCCGGCGGGAGCAGTCAGTGCAGGCTGAGGCTGATAGTCCTACTGGTAGTCCTGTTTCTTGGCCTGGGTGAACTGCTGTCTCAAGCATCTCCACCTGGCCCTGTCCTGCCAGAGCAACCTGTGGCATTGCCGACACATCAGACAATAAGCTCTCTTATTTTCAGGAAGCGTGGAACATTTAATATGTGCTTTCTGCTGGTTAAACATGGCTTTCCTCCTTGGAGTCAGACAATGCCTTTTTAAATTGGGGATATGGCCATCTTAGGTCTTTCTGCAGGGGATGAGAGCACTATATTCAGGCTTTGCAGAGAGGAAAAGGAGCTGTGGGGAGTCTCCCTGGCGTGCCCAGGATGCACAGGAGGCAGGCTGCCAGGCAGGAATTGAGCCCTGCTCTGCAGTGCTGCAGCTGCTGGCCTCTCCATCCTAGCCCGGTACACCAGCCCTGGCAAACAATTTCAGCGAAGGCTGAATCTTGCGAGGTACTGATTTAAAAGTAGGAGCTCACAGAGAGAGATACTGGTATCAAAACTTCTGCAAGGCATGCTATAAGCTTAGAAGGACATCCTCTGCTTCAATAGTTTTCCTTATTATGCTTCCCTTGTGGCCTCCTCGTGGAAGTTGTTACTCTTATGTCCTTTCTACTAATTATATAGCATACCTTATAACGCTTTTGTACCTCAGTGAGGTATCTCAATTCTCTGTCAGAGAAAGTGTGACCAAAATGTGAAAGCTACTGTGATAGTATGTGCGCCTGAGTTTAATTTGCTGCCTGTTTTTCTGTAGATCTCTGGAATACGTCTGTGCTACTTAAGTCTGGGTATCTAAAATTAGATACTTGTCGGCATATCTCAGGCACCGTCTTAATGATCTGTGTGAGGTCTTTGGCATTGCTTGAAAATCAGATTACTTACCTCTGTGCTTAAATGAGGATATACACTAAATGCTTCCTCTCCAATTCCCCCTCCCCCAATTATCGGCCTTAATGTTTTTCCACAACATTTTAATCCTTCACATCCTGACTCAGTGGGTCCCCAGTCACTCAAGCCAAGGGTTTCAATTTTCATTGCCAGAGACCGTGGCACTGGGTGGTTCTTCTGTGCGTGCATGGTCTGCCGTGTTCCATACCACTTCTCCCTCCTCCAGCTACCCACCCCCGGCTGCACAGTGAGTGCTCTGATGGATCCGTTCCGGGCTCTGTCTCCTGGTCTGAACATTTTCTTGTTACTTCTAAATAAAGTTTGGTTTTAATGCATTTGGCACGTCCTGTCCTCACTGTGTATCAGCAGCTCTCTGCTCATTTGGCATGAGCAGAAAGTCCTTTTCAAGCAAAGTGTAATAACAATAATGTATAACCTAAAGGTAAATAAACAAACTGCACCTTATTTTTATTTCAGCTGCATTTTGGGCATTCTTTTATTTTTTTAAGTAAGACATAAATGCACACGCAGTCCTTGTAGCTACCTTTCTGATTCTTGTCCTCCATGGAGGCCAAGTGGGCTCCTTCTTCCCTGCAGCTCCCTCGTGACTTAGCGCTGGCTGCAGCTCTCCGGAGTGGGTTATAAAACCCCTCCGCTTCCCAGGATGCAGCGCACAAGCTGCTGTTGTCTGCCCCACAGGCTCCAGGGAGTTGCCCTTGTGGCTTCCCATAGATTTGCTTATGTCTGATGATCTGAAATTAGAATCCTTCCCCTGCTTTGCCCTTTTCTGTAAACGTGTAAAACCTTGCAGATTTCCCCTAGGGAAGAAAGGGGGATTTTCCCACCATTAAAAATAAAAGGAAAGGGAAAGAGAAAGACTTAAAACATGTTCAGATACTTGTAAAAATGATTAAAAAACAAACCAACCTGCAACTGTGTCAATTATTCACATCCCTGTATAAATATAGAAACCCTGAAGAGGGGGCTTTCCCTTGGGCTACCTGCTCTTCTCTTCCATTAACCAAGGCCCCACGGTGCTTTGTCAGTGCCATGCTTCTGGTTTTGTTTTCTTTAGCTCTGGTTTGGGAGTGGTTGACTGTCAGCTATACGGAGGTTGTAAGTCTCCTAACGGACCTTCCTCCCTCCCTCTCTCTTTTTGCCTTTTCTTCCATCCCTTAGAAATTCTCATATGTGTGGTGCTACAGCTGGAGGAACAAGGCTTCCCACATCTTTGTTTTATGAGTAGTCCACAAAGAGGACGTGGATTTATTTTTCTTTGCCCTCCTCTTCATCTGGAGCAATCACCCAGCATTGTTCTCCTAACCATGACAGACACGAAGGTTGAGTGTTAGTGAAACGGTTGCAGAGAGGTTTTGCACTTCCAGCTCTGCTGGCCAATTCTTGCAGATGTGCGGATGGTCTCCCCAACCTTGTCTGAATGGTCATTGTCATCAGACTCCAGTTTCAGGAGCAGCTGTTCTCTTTGACAGGTAGTAGAAGCTGTGGTTGGTTTAAAATTAGTTTTTCACACAAACAAGAGGTTTCTATGACATTTTGTATGTCATAGAAAGAAAACACAAAAAGAAGTATGATTGTCATTTATTTTCACTGGTTTAAAAGTCAGCCAGCTTCTGCAGTCGGTCTCAGAGCTCAGTGTTGTATGTAGTTTTAGTGACTACATCGAGAACAGGGAAGCTTGGAGCATTTCCAGATTACATGTCTGAACCCATGCGTGCACCCAGCCCTGTCATGGAAAGTCCTCTTTGACAAAGCTCTGACATAGAGTAGCCTCTTCCCATCCATCCATCCATCCATCCATCCATCCATCCATCCATCCATCCATCTCCTCTGGGTTGCAGCGTTTCATTTTGTGGAGGGCAGCCCAGGGGTATGGGATAGGGAGAGCCAGAGTTGTCAGGGCATTGGGATCCTAGAGCATTTACCTCCTTTCTCAGGGTAGGTGATTTGGCAGATTGATTTTGGCAGCAATTCATATTAACTAGAGGTAATAAAGGCTAACAAAATGTTGCCTCCAGTTACAAATAAAGGGCCTGATTCTCCATTTCAGGAGACGGGATCGAACACTGGAGTTACAATGGCGTGGAACTGGAATCGTGGGTGGGGAGTACAGCCCAGAGCCACTGATAAATATTGAATAGTTCTTGTATGAAATGACTACTGCTTTCTGTCTATGTATATACATCCTGATGGTTTATGGTAGCACTACTGAGGGCTTCTCAAAGCAGGTTGAAGATTTGCTTAATGACCAACTGATCTCACATCTGCAGTTACATTGGAAATCTGACAAAAATGATGTATCATAAAATCAAAAAGTAAAAATAGAATTGAAGGAGAGCTGTTGTCCTTCTAGCCAACATTTTATGTTCACTGGACAAGAGGGATATATATACACACTAATTTTTCCTTGATGGAAAGGAAGGGTTCTGCTTGGAAAAGGAGGCTTTTAGAAAGCTACGGCTTCCATATTTTTCATGCATTAATGTTAATGTCAAGTGTCCGCAAGCAAAAAGAAAACAGGTGTGCTGGTTTTTTTCTTGATCTCTTGGCATTGCAAACTGCTCCCAGCATGTGAAAGTCAAACCTCCCTTTGCTGTACCTAGAATCACAGGTAGCAGATGTGATGAATAACAAGGTGCTCCTTTAATATATTCTTCTTCCTTACTATGCATTCATTTAATCCATTCATGGTGGTTTGCTGCAAGCTTCCTCAGTTTGGATTGACTGAAGTTGCTGTGTGATGAGCCCTGTGGGAACTCCTTGGCCTGATTTTTCAAGGCGCTGTTTTGTGGCTATGACATAAATACAGCTGTGCTACTTCCAAACCTTCAAAGAACAAGAGGAGTTGCATTGACGTATGTAGACATTGGCATACATGCATGCATACGTGCATCACAGATGTACGTGTATATGTGTGTGTGTGCCTGCATGTTTGCAGGAGTCAGCTCTAAGACTGAGTATTTTGTCTTGAGCATAGGAGTTTGAAATTCTTTATTTAATGTTTCTTTTTTAATGAGATGAACTGTTCCATGTGTGAATGTTTACAACTCTCTGTCTACCGTGAGAACAGTTACTGGTGAATTACTGGTGGTCTGAATGTGCAGTCAGGCTGCATGGACAGAGCAAGTGTCTGCAGGAGCAAGTGTGTCCAGTGCAGGGAAGGACTCTGTGCTGGGAAGCAAGCGACAGGGCTGAGCTCATGTTTGCTTCTCTCTTTCCTCCTGATGGAGGAGCATGGGCATCCCCTTTTGCCAAGACTTTGTTGGAGGGAAGTCCTTGTCTGAGGCTGCTTCAGCACAGCAGACCTCCAGAATTTCTGCTGCAGCAGAGCCTGGACTGTCGGGGTGAACTGGAAAGCATGGGGGTGAGGACCGTCCCAGTGTATATTAACGGCAGACAAAGAGAAGTACGAAAAATTGATGTTCTTCTTGAAAAGTTTCATTTGGGAAAGACTCTCCAAGTTGTGAAATAGGAATAGGAACAAAGCTTTTCAGGAAAGAATCCATGGGTAATGATAAATCCTTCTCTTCCAGAGGAGCTGTGCATGCACGGTACTCATCTGTTCATGGCAAAGGATGTTGCCAGCCCTTTAAATGTACTGGAGTGTAGTGAGGATTTGGATAATGTAGTATCTGGTTGTAAACATCCAATTCGTATCTTCCCACCTTTTTAGCAAATGAGTGCAAGAGAGAATGATCTTTGTTGGAGGAGCACAGGTACTGTGTAGAGCGGGTGGCATTGTAGTTGGTTTCTCACAGAAGTGACCAGAATTTGCTTCAGCCCAGAGCAGATTTTTCTGAGTTACAAGCTCCTCAAAAGCCTCTTCAGGATGGAAAAATTGATAAAATGCTTGGCTGCATCTATTTTTTAACTCTTTTGGACAAGTTTTCTGGGGCAGCAGCAGGCAGATCTGAAAAAAAGATGGTTGCAGTTCCTTTTTCTTTGGAGGTGAGGAATGCACTTTGCAGGGTTGCTCGTCGTGTGGTGGATGCAGGTGGGAAGCCTCTTGCCTGTAGGACCTTGTTTGTTCAGCAAGATTCCCGTCTTGCAAATTATTGGCAGCTGGCATGGTAATGAGTCCATTTCAATATAAATGAGCTTCATTTTATTAATTTCTGCCAGCTCCTGAGCAATTCATGAACTGCTTTTCAGATCTCAACCAACAGCTTGGGGGAAGAGGGGGAGGTGGGGAGCAGAGAGGGGAACATGAAGGAGGAGAAAGAAAATGAGAATGTTTTTAATTTAGAAAGGAGCCGGTGACTCTCATCTCTTTTGAGAATCCAGCCAAGAGTGAGGATCACAATTTCCCCACCAAGCAGCTCTAATAACATGAAGGGCATCAGTAATCTCTTCAAGGATTTTGTTCCTTGAGACTTTTGGAAAAGTTTATAGCTCTCAAAAGTCTGTGTGCAATGTTGAATTGATGTTGCTGGTGTTTGGATAGGAGAAGGAGGAGTTGGATGACTTGAGAGCTAGCTCAGGCAGCGCACCCAGCCCTCTGGTGAGTTTGTGATTCTTGGTATCTCACAGGACTGGAGCTTGAGCTGGTGTACTTGCAAGGGAGCTTGCCAGTGGTATCAGGCCAAGAAAGGGCTGGGATTTGGTACCCACATGAGTGCACGCATGTATGTAACTTGAGGACTATTCTTATGACTTGTCTTAGGTCTAAATAAGCACAGACTGATCTCTTGTATTCATGCCTTAGTGAATGCAATTAACCCGACGATCCTTTCACCGTGCACAAAAATGCATGTAAATGCCCTACATATCTGATTCGCCCTTGAAAAATGTTAATGAAATCCCTGCTTGGATAACCGCCCTTTTTGTAAATTAGACAGTCTGCGCAGAGAGATCTCCTCTGAGGTCTTCCAGTTTCAGGCCTGTTCTCTGTCCAATTCGGTCCCCGCTTGCTGCCAGAAGTTAAACCCTGGTTTATTGGAAGGTGCCTTTCTTGATGGTTGTCTTCGAATGCAGGCACGTTTTCAGACCTTAAGTTTTCTAGCCCTGCCTGAGACAATCAATCCTCAGCAGGGACGTGTCTATGGGGATTTTTATTGTACAAAGTAGTGGCAAGAGGAACTCTCCACGTTCTGTAGTTTGGGCTGATGGTGCTTGACTGGGTTTTTCATTTATTCTGCCATCATCAGATTTCATCATTTGAATTTAAGCACAGCATTCGCATGCTGTATTGCACAGTGTTTCTTACATAACTGATGATAACAGGACCTGGCAGAAGACATCCTCCTGTATAGCCGTTCCTGCTAACCCTTTGTCTGATTTTTTTTTTTTCTTCCCTCTTTCTTCCCAGGTTTTTGGCATATAGTCATAGACTCTGACGTGAGAGTAATGGAGTCGCTGAGTGGCAGGTGCTGACAGCTTCTGCAGTCCCAGTAACTGTTCATTTTGGTATCATTTGCAATTCTATACCTCTAAATGCCACAGCTTTCTTGGGGAAGGTTGCGCTGGATACCAGTACTGCCTCAGAAGGTACATGTGTGTCCATATATTTTTCTTTAGGAGTTTGCAGTGCTGTATAATGGTTTGCGGGGGGCGGGGGGGGGGGGGGGGGGCGGGGAATGGGTAAGCTGCATGTGGTTTATGGTTACACCCATTTAGCAATACAAAGGCATTTGAATGGCTATCAAGCAGCTACTGATGACATCCCTTCCTCCCTCTCCTCTTATTTGAATTGCCTGCAGGGCCTTTTTGGAGTCCATCCCATGCTTTAACATATGCGAGAGCAGCTTACAAAAAAGAAATGGCTGGTTAAAAGGTTCTGATTTGAAAACAATTAAATATGCTGCTGGAGTTACAGAGAAACTCAAAGGCTTACTGTGGAATTTCAGCCTCTCTCTTGCCCTTTTGAAAAAGCACATTTTAATTACAATAAAATGTGTATGTTCGCACTTGGTTATTAGTCTTGTACATTTTTCTATGTGGTTCTTGTAAGTTCAGTAGAAATCTTTGTTGTTGGCTGGCAGATTTTAGCAAAAGTTTATTTCTGTAGACTCATTGCTTGCTGTGGATTTAATCATTGTTCTGGTTCTCACAGCCTTCAAGCTCTGCTCCAGGAGAAAAATACAGATTTGTCATCAGGGCCTCCCACTAGAATCTAATTTTAAATTTGCAATCTGTTGTCTTGCGAGGTGCTTCAAATTTGGTTGGAAAGTTAATATATTTCAGATTTTCTTCTGGAATCTAACAGCCCAACTCTTTGTAAGTTTGAGAGTTAGTAGCTTAGGTTTAATTGAAATGAGTGTTTTGGTTTTGTAATTATTTTAGGAAATATTTAATGTCAGGGTTAAGGGGAGAGAAAGGAAAATGACTGTTCTCAAAGAAAATTATATTCTTTGAGGGGGCCAGCATCAGTGGTCATCTAGAATATGATCATCCTTATATGTAACCATTTAATATAAGACTCATCCAGCAAGAACTTAGCAGTTCAGCTAGAGGTCAGTCTGCTTGTCTGGGGTGGCTGATGTGGGGAACACTGTTTTTTCCAAAGCTTTCCTGCAGAATTTGTGTTCTCCCTGCTGGTATCCTAATGTTGGTATCAATCTTAAGTTTTGGTTTAAAAAAAACCCCAAACAGCTCACACCCCTCTACTGTCTCTTGATGTGCAAGCTGTCTAAAAGGTGACTTTCCTGGCCCCTTGAAGACTTCCACAATTCTTACATTTTTCCCTGCTCTGAACCAGAAAGGAGCAGATCTTCTGGTAGAGAGAGCCTTTTCCCAGACCAGCGGGTGGCCCGATGGTCAGGCCAGCTCTTGAGGATGTGGAGAAACAAGTTGCCACCCCTCGTTTGCCTGACTTGGGCTGCAGATACAAATCTCGATCTTCCGCGTCTTCGGCAAGCAACTGAGTCACTGAGCTGGTGCCTCTTCCAGGAGACGTGCCTGTCTCCCTGCTTCAGTTTTCAAATCTCTCCCTCTTGGAGCGGAGGAGCCTTTCATCAAAAGCAGTCTGTTCCCACGAAAAGTTTGGGTTTTGATGAATCAACATTTTCTGCTGAAAAATTTCCAACTAATTCTGCTTGCAGTGCATGGTCTGTGTGCGCTAATCTCTGCTACCTTCGGAGAGTAATTCAGAACAGATTTCTGACACGTCGCAATCCTTGGTTGAGCGCGACAGACCTGTTTAAAGCATCAAGACGTGTCACACTTGATTTATGTTGTATCCTGGTGGTACCTTGATAGGTCTTTAATGGTCACCTTTGGATTTGGCGGGTGAACTAACAAGGGGAGCCTTTGTCCTACCAGCATTTGCGTGCAACTCCCATTAACATTACTCATTTTCTTAATTTGATACAGATTTTTTTCACTGAGTGTGCTAAATTCAGTTAAGCCATAGACAGGCAGCATCTGGCAGTTGTAGCTGGAGCAGTTTAAGACATTTCTGCCCCAGGGTGTCTGCCACTGCCCCTGGGAGGAGGAGGTTGGGGCTCCCCTCCCCTGCCCAGCACCCGCTCCTGCTAGCTGAGGATGCCAGCATCTGCTTCAGTGTGAATTCAAGTGTTTCAGGGCTGCCTTTCCACATCTGCCTGAGCTGACCTAACAGCTCATTGCTGCCAAAAAATAGGAGACGTGCCACTCACTGTCCCCTCTTCCCTGGCTCCTGCATCACCCTGCAGTCGTGCTGCCCTGTCCTTGCCCCGCTGTGTCCCCAGACAGGCACCCTTGCACTGCCTCTGGCACGTGCCAGTTCAACTCATTATCTCAGCAAAAATAAACTAATAAAGTCTTCTTTGGGTTTTTTTTTCTGGATTTATTTTCTGCTGCTTTAGTGGCCTTGGCTGCATGAGCACCTGAATTGGTTCAGGGTAACTGCAGGAAATGCTCAGCCAGGAATGCAGAGGGGAGGCAAAAATGGGGGTGAGAAGGTAGGATGGGGGTTCCTTCCAGGGGGAGCCATTGGTCTCAGGCACCCCACAAACGGTTACCCTCAGCGGGGTCGACTGTCCTCACCTGAGGGGGGCTCAGGCCCATTGAGTCCTGCATCTCCCAGGGGAGATGGATGGCCTCTGCCAGAGAATGGTGACAAACCGCGGGGATGGCACTGTCTTGTATTGCTGCAGCTGGATCAGCTGCACCATGTCTGCCTGCAGCCCTTGTGCACCCACTGCGCAGCGTTTGTGCAAACCCGCAGCGTAACACCGGTGAGATCAGTGGCATTAGGGTAAGGACTCTTCCTGGGTTCAAGGAGTGGGCTAATCACGGGATGGATAGCCATCTGTGAGATTTGCAAACGCATCCTCACCTGAAGCGCCAGTCCACAGAATTAGAAAGGGACAGCTCTTTGAAGTCTGACACTTATTGCCAGTATCTAGCAGATACTTCTCATTGTGTGAAATCACTCGGTAAACATTCCTGCCGTCTGCGGAGGAAAGACTTTCCTCCTTCCATGAGAGCATTTCTAGCGGCATTACTTCCTTACAGGATGCAGACTGAGCTGCTGCTCCTTTCCTCGCCAAGTCATTTGTGGTTCTCTTACTTTTTGGCTGAAATTTTGGGCTGAAATTTGGGTGAAATTTTGCCTGATGTGCATGGAGACGACATCGAGGTGGTGGCACAGGGCTGCTTTCCGTAGCTGTGCTGCCCAACGTTTTCATCAGCAAGAGTGCCTTGCCGTGTGGTGTGCAGGGGATGCTCCTGCCCTTCGGCAGCTCTGTTTCTGAAGGTAAAGAGCCACTCTTTAATCATTCAGAGTTTCAAGAGGACTTTTAAAACTGCTCTTTCTCCTTAGATAGGTACTGAAGCAATGGGTGCATGGCTGGAGACTGGGGATAAATGGCTGCATGCTCTGATGGGCTTTGCAGCCAGTGGAAATCCTGTCGAATGAAAGTGTGGTTAGCAAGAATCTCAGAATCAGAGCAGCTAAAAGCATTACCCTGAGAGGGTGTCTTTTGCAAGATGGGGAGTGTTGAGGTCTGGTTTTAGACATCAGTGTGGAAGACAAAATACAGTTTTTGTGCTTTAAAATGTTTTAGAAGCAAAATCTAGCTGACATTTGTTTTTCAGTCTGGTCCATGTCAAAGGACTGTAGCTTTTAAGGAATAATAAACTCTGTCTAGGGATTTATAATGCTGTCATTTTTTTAGATTAAAACCTGCTCTCTCTTCAGCGCATTTATTTTTCTAAACGATGCATGATAACCAAGTCTCATGACAGTCAATGGGAGTACAGCCATTAATTTCAGTAGACGTAGGGTATTTCCTGGTATAGGTTGCTTCACATGCAATTATATTTATTTTAGATACAGGAATGTTCAGATATTTATGAAGGTGCTTGCTGCTCCAGCACTGAACAGATTTTTAGCCTCAGACACAGCCCCCTTAGCTGGGTAGAAGGGCAGAGAAACGCAGTCCTCTCTCTGTGGTCAGAAGTATCACTGCAGAAGTTCATTTCTAACGTATGTGCCCAGGGCAGCCGACACCAGAAGTGCTGTGCCTGTGTTTAGCACAAATGATTCCTCGCTTTCTATGTAATTTATGTCGGGCTAGTTCAGTTCTGTGCAGCAGTGATAGTGTGTATTTAGACAGCGAGGGAAAATATATGATCACATCTATTCTGCCAGCATCTGGCTCAATACCCATTGGTGCGTCTTGTTAAAGGAAACTGCCCTAACAAATTAAAAACTCCAGATTATTTTACTGTCAGGTCAGCTTTTTTTTTTTCAACCAAGACTAATAGAAATATCTCAAAATGATGAAGTTTTGTCTTGGAATTTGTGTTCAAGATTACGGACTATTTATCTAGATATAATTGTCTGGTGTGTAATTCAGGATCTTCTATTTAATTTTGAATGGCTATGTACTTTAACATTTACTTTTCTTGTTCTTCTTCTTGCTCTCTGGCCAGAAAGAGCAAATACTACTGATAAAATATTTCTGACATTTGTTGAGTGAGGTCACAGACCTCACAGTGTTTTCCAAGCCTGAGTCCAGATCGTCACTCCCATCTTCTGGATGGGAAACCTGTTTCACGGTGGGATGTGCGCGACTGAATAATGCAGAAGGCTAGGTACTGAGATGGGGACAGAAACCCAGTCCCTGTGTCCCAGCTCAGTTTTCCCTTTGCTAGATTAAAGTGCTTAGATCTAGCTATCTGCTTCAGAGTGAGTAGGAAGGAAAGGTTATTTTTGTATAGTCTGAGTCACTCGTGCTAATTTATTTTTCATAATATGGCTTTCTTCTGTGGGGATCTCTGTACCTGCTTAATGTTGCACTGTTTTTTTGTTCCAGAAAACAAACCTACCATTAGCTTGCTGCCAAACAGTTGAATTTGTACTTTGCTATTTGGTGCTTCAATTCACAGTTCCTAGCTAAAAAAACCCCAGTGAAATCTCAGATAAAGGCATCTGTCCACTTTTTGGCATCTTGTTACATGCAGACAAACAATAGCTGTTGATTTTTTGTAGTGTTGGCTGGAATTGTGAAGTTAATGCTAAGAGTCAAGTAAATCTGTGCAGAGCTGAGATTGCCAGTGCGCTTTGGTGGTAAACTAGCTCCAGTTCACACCAAGTTTCAAGGTTCAATCCTTCCCCCTTCTACATTCTTCATTTACCCCAGCATAGCTATCTGGATTTTTCCTACGTACTGATTTAACTGAGTTGTATTTGTACGTTTGCTGGTATGGTTGCTGGCTCCCTTAATTAATTCTGTGGGATTAGTTGCTGCTGTTAAAGCATGTCCTGAGACACCCAGTGGAAGCTGTGGTGTAGGTTTCGGGACAGGTTCATTAAGAAAAAAAAGCTCTTTTGGGTGTACTGGGGCGTCCGTGTGTCTTCTTGCCTGTGTGTTTGGTTGCCGCCTTTAACGGTCCCTGTGCTCTCCCCTTGCAGACTGTGACGCCATGGGAAACGCGGAGAGCCAGAGCGTGGAGCATGCCTTCTACGGAGACAAGCATGCCAGCCTGGGCCGTAAGCACACTTCCCGCTCGCTTCGCCTCTCCAATAAAGCCTCTCGCCGGACACGACATGCTTCCTCTGGAAAAATTATCCACCGTAACTCAGAAGTGAGCACCCGCTCCAGCAGCACCCCCAGCATCCCCCAGTCCCTGGCAGAGAACGGCCTGGAGCCCTTCGCCCAGGAGGCCAACCTAGAGGACTTTGGAAGCCCCATCTGGGTGGACCGTGTGGACATGGGCCTGCGGCCCGTGTCCTACCACACCGACTCCTCTGTCACCCCCAGCGTGGACAGCAGCACCGTCCTCACCGCTGCCTCCGTCCAGAGCATGCCCGACTCAGAGGAAAGCAGGCTCTACGGGGATGAGCCACCTTTCCTGGCGGAGGGCAACGGGAGGTCACATCGATACGCAACCAATGGGACAAACTTCATGGAGACGGCCAGCTTCAAGAAGAAGCGCTCCAAATCAGCCGACATCTGGCGCGAGGACAGCCTGGAGTTTTCGCTTTCTGACCTCAGCCAGGAGCATTTAACAAGCAATGAGGAAATCCTGGGCTTGGCCGAGGAGAAGGATGCTGAGGCCGCCCGGGGGACAGAGGCCAGTGGCAGCCCCCAGCCGCTGGTTGCCTGCCAGCGCGCCAACTCTATGAGCGACCTGTATTCCCCCAAAACCCCAAGCGCTACCATCAATGGAGGCCCGCGAAACGCCTTTGGAGGGTACTGCCGGAATTTAGTGTCCGACATCCCGGATATCGGGAGCCATAAGATGTCATCTGTTACTGCTGAGGATGCGCCTTCCTACAGTAATTACAACACGCTGCCCTGCAGGAAATCCCACTGCCTTTCCGAAGGGGCCACCAACCCACAAATTAGCCATAGTAACAGCATGCAAGGCAGAAGGGCAAAAACTACTCAGGTAAGGCTTTTTTATTCTGTGTAAGATGGAAGCATGTGGCATTCAGTAAGCCGTGTCTGTAGATGAAGATACTCCAGGTTCTTCCAGGCACTGTTTTCCTTCAACACCCCCTTTCCAGAGAGGGGGCTATATCCAGGAAAGAGCTGAACTAATCAGTCTCTGGAGCTGACTTGATCCCGTCACTGCTCTCTTCCTTATCTGCAACTCTGGGCCTTTTCCACTCTTCACTGCCTCTGGAAAAGATAAACATGCATTTGCCAGCTAAAGATTTTCCTGTGTGTTTTGCAGTGTTGACGGTGTCTTTTTTTCCAGGGTAGCTGCCAAAACCGATCACTCCACTCGGGGAGCTCACACACACTGGTTGTGTCTCCCCTCTGCCCTCCCTGCCCCGTCACCGTCCCCTGCCTGCACATGTGCAAGCACTCCTCAGCTCTCATAGCTGGAAGCAAAGAAGAAACCTGCGAGTGTTTCCCCTCCCCTCCGTCGTAAACACTCGCTGGGCTGAAATGTCACTCTTCTAATTAGCTGACATTCACGTCTGTGCAAAACGTCACCTAGAAACAGTGCTGACCCCTCGCAGGAGACTGCCGGTCCTGCAAGCTGCAGTGCTCACCTGCTGTAAACTGAAAAATGATGGGGGATGTAGATGTATGGCGAAGATGCTGCTTCTCCTAGCCACAGAGGACTTCATACCCTTCATCCTTTTAATAGACAGCACAGAGCCAAGATGAGCTTTTCTATATGGTGCCCGTCCCATGCTCCAAACACCAGTCCTGTGACCTTTGCTTTGTAGGCTGCTGTTGGGTCTATATTGTGTTTTGCTCTGCTTTTCTTGGCTGTGTTCTGCCTGATCGAGTTACACAGCATCGCCTTGCGCTGCAAGTAGCAATTCTGCCTACAGTTAAGTGTGAGACTACTCCTAGAGAGGGGGAAAAAGGAGCTACAAATCCTGCCCACCTGTACAAGCTGTGTGTGGCATACGCATTGGAGACATATTGCACTCATTTTAAGTTCATTCATCTGGCTTGCTGGACCATCTCAGAGCAGTGGTCCAGCTGCCTAACAGAAGATGCTGGCTGTGGCATTTTTTACCTGCACTGTTTTCTAGCTGTGGGCACCAGCTCAGAAACATGGCTGGGGGACACAATAGTCTGATGGCACAGGTCAGAGCTGTGTACCAGATTGCATGCTTCAGCGGCTCCCCTGATTTTATTGCATGGTGTTTCTCCTACATATGCCATGCAGCATACACACATTGCGCCGCGTGACCCAGAAAAAGAAAAAAGCATCACGTTGCATCAAGGTCGGAGGCCATCAGGCTCGTGTCCTGCTGCCAGGCTGAGCTGCTGGCAGGACACCAGCATTAGAGAGACCAGCCTGGGCAGCATGAGTCAGGCAGGATGCAGCGTGCCACAGTGGCGGTGTAAGGGTGCAGAAGGCTGTTGGAGGGTGAAAAGAGCATGTCCCCCCCAGTCGGCTGTCACTGACTTGTGAGAGCTGATGGGAAGGGGTTGCTGAGTGACTTACCGGCTGTGCTTGATCTGTGGAGATACACTGCTTCTAAATATAAAAATGACATGCTAAAACAGATGCTGCAGCGTCCCACAACAGCAGCTTTGTACTCCAAAATCAGCTCTTTATTTTTGGAGGTATTTTTACAGTGCGAGCGCAAAAACCCTTTGGTGCTCCATCAAGGCAGCACAGGATAAAAAGCAAGAGAACAACAACAAGCAAAAAAAAGGATGTTACTTGGCAGCCTTGAACGTAACAGCTTTCATGGAGATTGTTAGGTGCAACTGCTGCCTCCAGCCCTCTTTCAAGTGTATTTAAGAAAAAGAGGACGGTGTCACTGGTGTACAGTGAAGCATTTGTTTTTCTTCTTGGTGCCTATCTTGGCTTTAAGAAGATTCCTGTGAGGCACTTAGTGAAAGTCACAAATTTGCGTAGCATTTTGCGAGGCCTCAGCCATACCCAGGGAAATCACTCTGTGGGGCTGGTTTCACTAGATGTATCTCCTAAGCTTGGAGACAGTGGCTATAAGGAGACTCAGCAGTGATTATTACCATGTGTAAATTCAACAAAATTAAAGCTTTGGAAAGGTCAAAATTCCCTCCAAGTCTTTAATCCTAGCAGCATACAGTAAGTATAAGATACTTGTCAGCAATGAAGTCATGTTAGCCCAAGCCTACCTTCAGCAAGCTTAGGGAAATTACTATCATTATGTGTTTGAGAGAGAGTGAAAAGGAAGTCCAAATTTGCACACGAAATAAAAGGACTAGTTCCTTGGTGAACCTGATTAGGTGACTTTGGATGGGGTGAGAGGAGGGAAGCTACCAAGCTGTCCCTGTACCAGGTCCCCAGTCCGACAATATCTCAGCACTTTCCTCATCTTTACTCGATACCCCTGGTGTGAGGTCAACATAATGGTTACCCTACCTGGGAGTGTGGAAGCTGAGATGTGGAGCTGATGACCTTACTGCCTTGCTGTTAATGTGCTCCTTGGCACTTCATTGGTCTGTGCCAGCCAGTACTTGGGCACAGTTTGGGCAATTTTGTTTCCCTCTGCCCTTCCCAGTCTTTCAACACTTTCTGAATGGCTTCACACTCTTGATGACCACCTTGAACATTGCCCCAGAGCCTGCCATATGTGTCCTCATGCTATAAAACATTTCATGCTATAAAAACAATTTAGTGGACTGAGGCAAAACTTTCATGTTTTTTCCAGCCTTTTGAACTGCCTTCCCCCATCCCAGTCCCACAAAATAATAATTATGTCTTAAGGCCACAGGAGCACCACACAGAGGTAACCCAGGGCCAAGTGTAATATGATGTTGGACACAGTTTTCCCTTTTGGCCTCCAGGCCAGTGACCTGTCATTGTCCCTGTGTTATTTAACAGTGCAGAGGTATCTCCCTTGTTCAAAGTCACCTAATTGAGCCTCATAGCCAGGAGTGAGCTTTCTGCCCAGATCACTGTTGCCCATCCTCACAAGAATTTGGGTTTGTATTTGCCAGTGGGTTTTTTTCAGCCTTTGGAAAGTCGCAGCTGGGATGTTTGCACAGTTTTTTAGTCTCACCTGCCCTGGTGCTAGAAGTGCTGGAAGGTCCTGATGGTCACTTGTAGGTATCTTTTGACTAGTCTAGTTCCTGAAGAGGTCCCTGAAAGCAGAAGACACTGAGCGCAGGGTAAGTCTGAGACCACACAATGGGCTTGTGCCCTTGTGTTTGATCCCTGAATCCAGCCACTGTTATGTGCATATTCAACTACATGCATATACATCATCGTATTTTCTATATGGGCTAAATTTATTAGAAGTTGCCAGTAGCTGTAATTTTTGTGGTATGCTGACCACTGCTACTGGAAAAATGCATCACTGAACGTATCACAGAAAGGAGGTGCCAGAATCACAACTGTACATGTTTTTTTATAATGCCTTATCCATGGGTTCTTTACAAGTATGTGATTTACATTAAAGACAAAAAAAAAAAGAAAAGAAAATCTCTCCCTTCCAAATTTAAACCTTAAATTGAACTGTGGGAGTTGCTTTCCTGTAATTCAGGAGAGCTTTTTAATACTGGAGAAACAATTATATTCAATATGCACAAGCGATTAATATTCACAGGCTGGGTTTGGGGCACCCACGCAGCAGTTCTGGTTTTTGTAACATTTTAACATTAAGGGTTCAGATCTGCTGAAGCGAGACTTCCCGGAGAGCTCTGCTGGGATCCTGTTTGGCTTTTGGAGCTGATGTGATGTAGGTGGAAAAAGCTTAATTGGCTGACATTTTCACCCATTTTTGCTTGAAGGGAGACAAGCTCTGGTTGGATACAGCTTGTTCTGACTGTGGGTTGTGAGATCCCCAGGATCCTACAACCTGCTTGTTGGGTTCCAGATTTTGTGAAATGGCCCTGTTATGTCCTGCTTGCAACTAAACATGTGCCTGCAGGAGACTCCCTCCTCCTCCTCCTCCTCCTGGTGGATGTTCAGAAACAAGTGTAACCACATGCTCCCCTGCTGTTAGGAGCCCCAGTTGAAGTTTCAGGAGCAGAATTAGGGAATGGAAACCTTGAGATATGGTTTTGTGCTACTTCCAAGCCCATCTTGCCACCTCCTTATTCCGTGTTCCCCTTCTGTGGATAATTTATGACTGCTCTTTTCTTTAGATCATCAAATAGGGGGGATACAGCCTTGCATAGGGCATGAACCTCTTTTGACATTTCAAACTCTACTACAAAGAGTGAAGACATCCTGCATGTACAGAAGATGTTCTGGTCATGCAGAAAAATCTGCTTGCCAGGCAGCATATCTATTCGTGGGTGGTATTTGCTTGGTGGGGCAAAACATTAGGAGTAACTCCTGATAGGTGTGAAGCTGTGGGTGGACTGTCTTTTCTAGAGGAGCAGTGGTGTTTTACAAGCAGTATTTAGAACATGGTGTGACTCCTGTGTGCATTAAAATCCAAGGAGACACGGTGGCCTAAGTATTTCTGCATGGTCAGCCACTCACATACAAGAAGGGTAGCTTTATAGTCCAATTTGTGATTTCCTCCAGAAAGCTCAATTCCAGTGGTGCAGTCCACATTTTTTACATAACTTTTGAGAAGGAGCAGCGAGATGTCCCTCAACTCTGCAGGGAAAGCAGAGGTTTTTACCATGTGCAGTCCAGTGTTTGCTGTGAGGCTGAGCGGGGAGAGAGTGAACAAACTTCCTGCCCAGGTGACTTGGAAACTGCACCTCCTTCAGCGCCAGCCCCAGACTATGTCCTTGGCGCGTTAAATCCCCTTTTGTCCGATTTTTGTTACTATTTTTAGGCCTCTGTAGGTAGCCTGAAGGAATTTGGGATCGCAAGCCTTTTAAAAAAAATCCTATATAAATAAATTTTGCAGAATATACAGGAGGTGAAACCAGGGGTGTTGTGGGAATTAGATCAGGACGTACAGAGAAACCAGTCTAAAATTAGAAAATCTTTCCAGTCGATATTATTTTTTTACGATCTCAGGGAATTTTGTAACAGGTTATAGTGTTTCATTATGTTCTGTAGGATGGCTAAACTCCAGAGAGCTGATATTTGTTTTTAAGTTGTGTAAAACTTTTTCACAAATGGTTTTGTAGCATAGAGGATATAACCTCAAAATGTAAAAGGATCACACTGGGTCAGTCACATGAAAGCACCATCCAGCCCAGTACCTTTTTCCCAAATACCAAGTGCTCAGGAAAAGAAGGAAAGAAAGGAATTGGGAGAGTATGGGGTAAACTCCTTTAGGGCATTCTTCCTGATCCCAGAAAATTAGTGATTTGAGTCCTCCTGAGCAAGGAATGTATCCAAGACTCATTGGGTTGACCTATCCCCCATGAATTCTCTTTTCTGAAATAATTTTCTTCTTCTGGCTTCCACTGCATCCTGTTCATTCCCTGCATAACACTTGTGACCTTACAGCCTGCTCTTATAGCCCTCCTCGGTCATTGTGTTTCCAGGCAGAGTATCTTCAGCAGATGAAGCTATTAAAGTAATTCTGTACATCTCAGTCTGTAGTCTGGAAAACATAGCTACTTTCAACGCAAGTATGATTCTTAACCAGATTGACCCAGACCTTTAATCTTAGTCGTTTGACTTCAGATGGAACTGAGAAAAGCAGTAAAGACAAAGTTGTGTATCATTAAATTATAATTAATGGCATATAGTTTAGCAAGTGCTGAAAAGTAAGATGTTACTGGTATTCAGTTGTATGCTGATTCGAGGCCCTGTTCACACAGTCCCATAGTGCCTTTCAGATGGAGGTCGTTCCCAAGGTCTCAGATATTCCCTGAGCCACACACTGAATCTCCCAAAAGCTGGAGATCCTCGAGTCAGATGGTTTGTCTCAGGTGACTCAAGGGGTTGAATCCCACCGAAGAGCACTGCTGAGCGGGTCATTTTGCTGAGCCTCCAGGCAAACAACCCTATTAAACATCTCTGTTTTCAGCTACTAGCCACAGGGCACCAAGTTAAAGGAATGGGTAGAAATGGGCTTGAGGGGGAAGGGGTAACCAACTTGTTTTAGTGGCAGCCCAACCCAAGCTTGCACCAGCGTAAACTGCTAGTGAATCCACATCTTGGGTCATGCTGGCTGCTGGTGTGGCAGCTCACAGTGGGTCTGAATGACTCGACCCACTTAATGGCTAGACCAAATGAGCTGTTTATGACCTCGCTAACTGGAAGGGATTCAGAGTGAGCTTGGAGGAAAGCTTGAATAGAGGGCTTCCGACCCAAACTCAGAAGTTGTCCCTGCTCTGTCACCAGGCTGCCCTTCCCAGATGGATGAGATTGGGTCAGGTATTGCCTGTTCAGGATATTTTAAAGCAAATTGCAGTCACTCCCTTCAAAGCACACAACTCCGCCCCAATATTGTCCGGGAAAGAAGCATGTGAATATGAGTGTTTTGGTCTTTGCTGGAAAATATTTTGATACTCTTTCGAAGATCTTAATTTGTTTTTCTTCCTCCACTCTTGGTCTGATGCCAATAGAAAGCAAATCAGCAGTCCTGATATCTGATCTAGCTTCATTCAGGCATGTTTTTTTAAACAGGAGGACTTTGTCATTTATACATCTGAAGTGCTTGTACCATTGGCAGTAATTGTATTCTCTGTAAAGCTATATACACTGCATGTTTTTAGTTTCAAGTACTTTCCACTTAAAAATCACAGACAGGTTGCCCCAGCTGCTTGTTTGCTGGGCTGTGCTTACTTAGATGGATGCAATTTGCAGTCGAGATCCTTTCCAGTGAAGTGCTCCATTGAAATGTTTCTTTTCTGAGAGCTTCAGCATGTGATCCTGTGACTAGTCATCATCCCAGATGGCAGACATTTCCCTGCTCCCTTAAGTTAGGTGAACACCTCCCAGATAATATGTTTTGATTTCAAGCTGCTGTTCTAGCAGCTTTCCCCCTTCCCCACTTCTACCCCCTCTATTACATTTCTCAGGAAGAATTGCCTCTTCTTGGCACCAGGCGAACAAAAGTAACCTAACCCTGTATTTTACTTTGAGGATTTTGGTTAGGCATGTTGCCATTTGTTTAACTCGAGCACAGCTATGTTGCTTGCATTAGTTTATGGTTAGCTCAATCCCTCTAGAAACTTTCTTCAGCTGGGTGGTCCATTGGGATGAAAGCAAGGTAAGTTTTGGGGGGTCCTCAGCATATCATTTGGGAACAAAGGAATTACACACTGCAGTGCTTAAGAACTGAGACTTCCTCCCACTGCTGAGGATGGAAAGTGGGCATCCACCCCAGATCTGCACAGGTGTCAGCAGCTCTGTGCAGGGACCATACTGCAAGAGTCTTTACTGGATTACGGATTGATTCTTGTTCACGGTATTATATACTTTAGCACCCCTTAAAAGTCAGTGCTCAAGCCAGGGAAGAGCCAGTGTGTTCAGGCCCCGTGGTAGTGCTTCATGCTGTTTCCTGCTAAGGGCCCTGTTGTCCTTTGTGCGTTCTCTCGCAGACTTGGATTTCTCTCATGTTATTAAAAAGCAAAATCAAAACATCCTCCCCTTTCCCTTTTCTTTAGCTCTTAGGGATGCAGAACTTATTTTCTGAACGTGAACACATCCCAAACGGATGCCACAACTATCCTGAGTCACTGAAAAGCTCTGCACAGTACCTTGTAGAGAAGGGGAAAGCTGCCCCATGTATTTCCCTGCAGCTTTATGGGTGACAGTTTCATTTTCGACATTTTCTGTCTCACAGCTGACAAGTCCTCCAGGGTTGTACTTTCCTGACTGCTACAGGAGTCGTGATAGCTTAACATGGAGTGAAGGAGCCCAGTGTAATACTGAGGTAACAGCCATATATATCAGAGTTGCCTGCAAAGGAAATGGGGTTGATGGGTGCTTGATACCTTGGTGTTTGTTACCTGCCTGTCCCGCAGTAACAAAGTGGATACAAATATTCTTCCCATATTCAGGTATCTTCTGGGTGCCTGGACCCAGTACGTTGTGTGTCTTTACAGGGTGCCAAATTACACTGTACAGCATTTACCAAGACAAGTTCACAAAGGAATCCTGAAACCAAAATCCATTGAAATCCATGCCTTAAGACTTTCCCAGGGATTATTGCCCAGAAACCTGTGACTGTGATTCATCCTTTCATAATGAGAGTGAAGCTTACTGCTAGGAGAAATATCTAGAGGTCTGGGCTAGTACCTTTTTTGTTGGGAGTAAATTCAGTTTCAGAGAGCCATGGCCAAAACCTGCTCGCTTATTAAGCCACTCTGAGCAGCTTTAATAACACATATAAGGGTTTGTTTTGTTTTGGTTTTTTTTTTAATTTTGATTTTTTCAGACATCTGAAGAACTGTTGCACAGGTGTGGTGAGTGCACAGAAGTAGGAACCAAAGCTGCTTGTACCTATCAGTATCCAATCTCTTTGAATTCCCCAAGGTAACAAACCCAGCATCTCGGCCTGATATCCACATACAAATTGCTGTTGGCTTGTAACTGTACCTCACTCGATTTGGGAGCCCTCCTAGGAGGTATAAACAGGATCCAACCAATCCAACAGAAAACTGCAGTTGGCCTGTGTTGGTTTGTGGCAGTCAATTTAGTTCTCCAAAGCTTGCTGTAAATCTGGTGCATCCTGACCAGTTCTCATATAATACCATCCTGTTATTCACAGGCCTGTAGATATCTTCAAAATCTCCTTTCATATCAGCTCTGAGCATCTGGTTGAGGGGCTTTGTTCATTGCTGCGGTAGCACATCTCCTTCGTGTCATTATTATAATCCCTCTGACTTTACAGTGAATTATGTGGACTCAATTCAGCACGTTTGTTACAGTCTTCAAAACTGTATTCCTCCCAGACAGAATGAGCTATGGAGTTGCTTTTGTGTTTCTCCATTGCAGCTTTAAAACCATTTCTCCCACTCTCCAGGTTTCAATTGCAATTTATGATTTTGCTTTGCTTCTTGGAATGTTTTGTCTCATTTCAAGACAGATCAATCTTCTAATGCATTCATTACCAGGTGTTCAAGTTACTCTGGAGAAAGGACTTCATTTTGATTTGGAGCAAGTTATACCTTAACAGGCCGCCTTGACCATCAAATGATGGTAGAGTCAGTACTGAAAAGAAAGGAAAATCCTTATCAGGCCAATCTTTTTCTACATAGGAGCTTCAAAGAGACACCAGGCACATAAAAGCATGCAAACCACCAGGCTGCTTACCCATCTATTTTCAATGTATTCTGTGGTGCTTGCCTAACTAGCAACCAGACAGGTTGTGTGCAATTTCAGGCTGTTGCTGAATGTGAATGCCTTATTGCTCTGTTGCTAAACAGGATGGGGAATGGAGGAGATGTATTCTCTTGGAGGGAGCCCCTTCCAAGAAAAAAACCCACTCAGTCACCTTTTACTAATGAGTACTTTTAATCTAATGGTTAATTTAGAAAGAAGTATTAACCACATACATAAGGGACTGTTTATATTAGGGAAGTAAGAGTTTTCCTACTAAATCAGTCCCATGTGCCTAAAGTGCCCATGAATCACTGCCGTCAAGCAGGAGAAAGTGATTCACCAAGCCATTTTAATAGTGTCTGTAACAGGGCTGTTGGTGGGAAGTTTGGTAAGTGCATCATTATTGCAAGCTCTCTGAATGTGTCCAGTCATGAGCCAGAGAGTTGAGCAAGGCTTATCCCATCCAGTGGTCTCTTGCTAGCAGAGGCCAGTACCAAGTACCTTCAAGAAGGGGACAAAGACACTTGGAACCTGGCCCAAAACTTTTTGCCTGATTTTTGCTAGCTCAAGGTAGACATTTTTTTCTAAAACAAAAGGGTTTTTTCTGTATATCTTCCAAATCTAGCAAGAATTTTTTTAACAAATGTGTCTGTAGCGGACATATAGAGGTATGAATATCATGTGAGTATGCAAAAGCTGCAGCACCAAGTACATTAGCTTGATGGAGCTTGCATTACAGTTTTATTCCCCACTGGCTTGCTTTGCATGAAACCCAGTATTCATGTGAGGAAAAAACATAAATTTAAGTGGATTGCTGATACTTTCACTAATATTTTACCCAATTGGTTTATCAGTTAAATTGTTCTCTGTATTTGAGGGTGCTGTGGTAATTCCATTTCATTACACTCGAATGCTATTTGGGCTGTTGTAGCTGTCCTGGCACGTGGCCTGCTTGCTGGGCCTTGCTGCATTCTTCTCAGTAACAACAGCACCATTTAGTCCATCTCTGGTTTCTCATTCCGTGGCATATCTCTCTGATGTCAGGCCTTCCACCTTTCCCTCCTCTTTCCCTCTATTACTGTCTGCTGAACCTCCTTTCAGAAACCCTGGGTATTTACAACTGATACGGTAGCACTGCCAGTGTAAGAAATGGTGCCACTCCTCCGTCATCTTCAGCAGCGGCAGGAATCCCAGATCCTGGTGGAAGCTGTGCTACTACTTACCGCCTCCTCATCAAGGCGCACAGTGCGGCACAGTCGCTACAGCCTGTTTAATTCCCTTCTTCAGCCAGTGGTCTTTATGTGGCTTTCTCCCTGCTTTCCACAGAGCAATCTTAAATTGAAGGGCAAAGCCCCCTGTTTATTTAGTTTGTTGTCTCTATGGACTAAGACCCCTTTTGTTTGCAAAATGCCAAGAACTGCTATTCCCACGACTTCCCCCATCTTTCTGACTTGGAGGAAATACTCTTTCTTTTCTTTGCTACATGCTTTCTACTTGGTGTGACCAATTTAATGATTTCTACCTCCCTCTTGCTTTGCCCTCTTGTCCTCCCAGGCCTGAAGCTAGATAAACACCAGTGGGAGGGCTAAGTGGGGCAGCACAGATTTTAGTTCCAGTCTTGCATTTGGTTCCTGGGATGGTCTTTCCAGGCAAAAATATTCCTGTGTGTGGAGACAGCTGTTTGCCAGCCTGAAAATACAAACCACAAGATCTCTGGTGAGGTACAAAATATCAGGTGCACTGTCCTGAATCTTACACAGAGCTGAATGAAACTTTTGGGGTTTTTATCCAGTGAAATAAAACAGAGCCCCTTGATGATAGCAATTACAAATCCAGAGTATTGGGCTGGTGATTTGTTATAATGTGTGCATAACGTCCAAAACCATGGGCTTCAGAAATGTGCATTCTGCTGTCTTCAGCTGTCTCCAAGCTCCTGCAATGTGCCCTGGTGGAGAGCCACAGGGATGCTGAGGAGGAGTCAGAGGGGTGAAGGCTGAGCCATGTCTGTAGTTCACTCTTGGCCTCAAGAACCTTTGCCTGGGAACTCCATCTGCTGAGGAGTGAAATGCGTGTTTCATTAGCAAGCCTCTGTGGTGCATCCTGTCATGGACCTGGAATGGTAATATGTCTTCCTCGGAGGAGAGAGGTGTTGCTGTCACTCATGAGGCTCTTTGAGAACCTGAGTAGGAAATGTTAGTAATTTTTAAATAGCTGTCATCAAGGTTATGCAGTGTTTGCCTTGCTTCTGGGCAGTAGCCTGTGCCGACCATGTCAGCACTCTGAAGCTGGACGCAAAGGCTAGGGGCTTGTGCATCCACATCGATCTCATCAGTGGAGAGCCATGCTGCTCACGGTGTGAGTTGGGATGCTTAATTTTCAGCTTCCTCATTTGAAAATTTGCAGGAGTATTTCTGTGCCCCCAATGATGTGTTCATCAAACCCTGCTATGGTTTCTTGCTTGGCTTGGGAGTGTTACCCCTTTGGCCTTGGCACATTTCTGCAGAAGCACTGCAGTAAAACCTCTGTACTTTTTGCTGAAATCTTAATTGAATGCTCTTCAGTGTGTGGATTATAGCACTGTGAGATGGCCAGAGCAGATGCCAGCTGCTTCTTGAGAGCTTTTCATACCCTCTGATGAGAATGAGCTGACACTGTAGCAGGAACTCGGAAGTCAGAGACCTGTGCAATGAATGCTCTTAATCCTACTAACCCCGAGACCTATCTTCTCATACAGTAGACTTCTGAAAGCTCACTCAGTGCTACGTTTCATAATTCTACGTTTCATAATCCATGAGCGGGAACAATATTAGCAGACTGTAGGTTTTGAACCGTTCTGACCTTTGTATGCTCAGACCCTCCTCCTACCAAAGGGCTTGCATCAGTTGGCAAAAAGTCTTTGATACGGGATATTTAAGAGAGGAAAAGAGAGTGCAGGGAGCAGAGGGAGGTTAGGGGCAGGGCTGCAGCATTATGCTGAAAAGATCTTTTGACCCATACAGGCTATCATTGGCATTATGGTAAAGATTATAAAGATGTTTGCAGAATGTGCTACAATTTAAGCTCACGAGTGTACGTAACGTTCACTCTGAGTTTTCCATCCTTTCGTTGTTTTATAAATAGTAAGGTGTTTTGCCCATGTATCAGTTACTGAGTGTAATCCCCATTTATGGATGGGGAAACTGAGGCAATTAATGCTGTCTCATCAAGGTTACACAAGACGGCGGCTGTGTCACACTGGGCACGAGGAACCTTGAGAGCCTGCATTGCAGCGCTGTGCTTGAACATCTCTGGGTGCACTTCTGTTTTTGAAAAATACTCCATCTGCTAAAAAGCGCCATGAATGTTTTGTGTATGCACTGGCTGGCAAAATTACAAATCCTGTCTCCCTCAAGTTGGTGGTCTGTTTTAGTAGCTCTATATTTTTTTAAACCGACTAATTCTAGTTAAAGCGTGAGATATGCTTCTGAAAAGTTACATCAGCTAAAATTTTGGAACTGAGTATACTTTTTGTATTGCATGAAGCAAATAATTACAAGAGAGATTGTATATTTATTGAATCATTAACCTAAAATAAAAATCTCAAAGCCTCAAATAATTTCTGTTGCCACCATTATGTAATGTTCACTGCAGAATGCAGATTTGTTTATGCTATATGAGTGACACACTTTTTCCATTTAAAATAATTATGGAGGAAGAAGGCCCCAGAAAACTAATGCAAACCCCAGTCATCCTATGGGAATAAATATCCCAGTGAACATGGGGAATCTGGTTCAGTTCATTGGTGCTCCGATTTGATGCCAGTGTAGCTTGTGTTGGCAGAGAGGCAGTGCCTTGGGCGTGTGCGCATCGAGCGGCTGTGCCAGGCCTGGCTCCCTGACGCATGGGGTCTCAGATGGAGTGCTGTCATCAGAAGTTGCACCATCCAGCTTTTCATGATGGAGTGCAAAATCTCGCTTGTGGCAGTGTTTTGTAAACACCGGTTTCTGAGCAGCACCGTTTCTCCTCTCCAGATATTCCTTCCGTGTGCTGCAAGAGATGGGAAGATAATTAGCTTCCAAAAAACAAGTGTATTGGAACAGCAGGAAAAAATGTGTGGTTGTGAAAACTGCTCTGTATGGGTAGATGACTGCGCTTACAGGAAGCCCTTCTCAGCTCATTCACAAGCAGTGGGAGTAGAGGAATATTGGCCTGTCCAAAGCACCTTGTCTATCACTATGTGTTGCATTAAATAACCAGACTGACTAGGATAACTGTGCTCATTGAGGAGGGAAGGAAGCACTTATTCTTCCAGCTGGACTCCAAATCTCCCTTGAGAGGTAGCGTTTATAAAGAATGAGCCCATCCGTTACAAATTAGTGTTTTAAAAGTTAGTCAGATTCAGCAACACCCCTCCCTTCCCCCTAAGGTTTCCTCATCCAGCTCTTGCTCCACAGGAGGAAGGTTTCAAACAGAGCTTGGTGGAGGGGTTCTCAATTTCCGCAGAGCTGCTCTTGAATACGTAGAAAACTGGTGCTTGAACCAACAGCTAGAAGCTTGTTTTCTCTCAAAATAAAGACTGCATTCTGCCACTTCTCAAGACTCCTCATTTTTTTAAAAACTTGTAAATCAAGCACCAGCTGTTCTTGTGGGAGAGTTAGAGGCTGAAATTTCTGTTGTTTTGGTCATATTTATCACCTCTTTGCACCTCATTCGCTGGCTCCCTCTTCTCCTGAGTATCTAGCATAAGATATTTGTCTCCGCTTACAGGGCTTGGCCTTTATTTGTCCTCTTTTGAAAACTGCCACAGATGCCTTTGGATGCTGAGATGCTAGTGGGTAGTCTGCTTTGGGCACTAGCCTTGTCACAGGGGGCAGACAGAGCCACTAAACCTTCAAAACCTGATTTCAGTCGTGTTGTTTCCTGTCTTGCTCAAGCCAGCCATATTCTTGGCTCTTCTAATCCTTCAACTGCAAGTTCTTGGGGACTAGGAAGAGTCTTCTGTTGTGGTATTTTGGCAGGGTCTATCACCGTGGGATTTGGCAGGGGATATCACGTGGCCCATCGTTAAGATTTGTGATGTAGGAGTGACACAAAACAGAAATAATCTCAAATACATTAACTTCTTAGGAGAAAAAAAAGTACCTTTTTAGTTACATAATTTGCAAATTACAATCTTGGGATGTCTAAAATGTATCTTCAGCTGTAGGTGTGAATGTACAATATCAATGTTTTCTTCTCAAAATGCGTAGGTTGATTGCTGCTTTTCTTGACACTGCCAGTTTTTGCTACCATATGTTCTCCTTTTGCAAAACCTTTAGCACTGTTAACTTAGCTCAATGTAAACAGATGATGCTGCGTCTTATATTCCAAAATGCTAAGGCTGTAGAGGTACCACTTGAAATTGTGCGTATGTGAGTGGTCTTTCCTAAACTGTGCTGGAAGTTCTCCCTAGCCCACCTTTTCTTCCAGTTGTTTGTCTTCAGAAGAAAAAGAGACAAGGGATTTCCAGTGCCAGCCAAAATGGGGATGTAAAAAAATGTGCCACTTAAGCATTTCAGGTTCTGTTGGTGTCTCCAGAAGGCCAGGCTTGGCCAGGCTCTTCATCTCACACTGTGTCTCTCTTGCAACTAGGATGTCAACGCGGGCGAGGGGAGTGAGTTCACCGACAGTGGGATCGAGGGAGCAGCCACCGACACTGACCTCCTTTCTAGACGCTCCAATGCCACCAACTCGAGTTACTCCCCGACGGCCAGTCGGGCTTTCATCGGCAGCGACAGTGGGAGCAGCTCGACAGGCGATGGGCTTCGCCAAGGGGTGTACGAGAACTTCCGCCGGGAGCTGGAGATGAGCACCACCAACAGCGAGAACCTGGAGGAGGCCGGCTCTGCCCTCAGTGACGAACAGAGCAGTGGCACCCTCAGCTCCCCTGGGCAGTCCGACATCCTCCTGACGGCTGCCCAGGGCACAGTACGGAAAGCTGGTGCTCTAGCAGTGAAAAACTTCCTGGTGCACAAAAAGAACAAGAAAGTGGAGTCGGCCACGCGCAGGAAATGGAAGCACTATTGGGTTTCCCTGAAAGGTACAGAGCAAGCCTGCAAGGGTTTATCCAGATGCGTGTCCGTGGTGTCCTGTGGGTTGTGTATTGCTGCAGATGAAGAAACCAGTAGCCTGGACTCTTAACAAAAGCTGCTGTGAACTTCAGTATAATTAGCATCAAGTGTGAGGAAGTGGTCCTGATGCTGTTCAGAGGGGGGTTTTATTTAATGGCTGTTGATGTGCTCACATTATGGCATGCATGTAGTCCAAGACACATGACTGTGGTGCACTGAAGTGAGGTTCAGACCCTGCTTTGGGTCCTGCTGGCAGCACCTAGGGTGGCTTCTCCGAGCACTGGGTGTTTCCTTTAAGAAGCATGTCTATAGCTTGCCGACAAACTAAATACCTGTGTGCAGTCACAGGCATGTGACAATGGGAGTTTGCTAGTGATGAGACCGACATGTGTTCAAACTGTCTTTGTGTGCATTGGCCTTTCCTTCTCTGAGATATGCTTCATGAGTATAAACACCCAGTGAGTTGCAACACATCCATGGTGTGGACAGGAAGCCATGGTTTGGTCATCGAGGCTGGCTTGTGACTTGGGAGATGTTGGTTCTGGCTGTGTCACCCATCTTGCGGTGGGCAGGCCTTGGCACCCGGCTGCCCTGCCGGCCTCCTCAGCTGCCTGGGCCACAGACCCTTTTCTTTATGAATTTTTGCAGTTCCCGCTTAGGAGCATGCTCCAGCACTTTTGGGGTCTGAGTTCTTCTAAATGCACAAAACTGTTAACGGAGCAGCGAAACTCAGGAGCTGGCCTCCTAAAGCGACCTCTAATTAATCTTCATGCGGTTGCATTAGCAGTAAAACAGGAAGCAACGCTTGCAGGGTTTTGGGACTGGTGTCGCTCTCCTCTGCTGTGACCGGCCTTGTCTGTGAGCCAGGGGAGGCAGAGCCATGTCTCCTGCTGTAGGTGGGATCACCAAAAAGCTCAGTACAGTTAAAGCCCTGTCCTCCCCACAGAGTGCTTTTTTTAGAGCACTTTTTTTTTTTTTTTTTTTTACATTTGCAGTGCTATTTTAAAACCAATAGCAAAGTCAGGTGCCAGCCATCCTTGGGATGGTTAGAGAGAGTGGGGAAATGAAAGAGGAGAGAGGGAGGGATCAGGGACAGCGGGGAGCCCTAATCTCCTGTGAGGGGTGCCCTGTGGCAGGAAGGTCTTGCTGTGAGGAGCAGGCAAACAAAGGGCCATCTGGGAGGAAAAAGGGGAAGGATGAGCACAGAGGCAATGTTATTTTGAAGTGCTTTGACTCAAGTGGAGTGTTTGCTCCTTAGATTGCTGTGCCTTAATAATGTTAGTGTTTAAACGAGGCTTTGAAGTTAACAGCTGCTATTGTTTGGCTGCAAATAGTTTTCTGAGAGGCTGGGTAACAGGGCATTCCTTTGCACGGAGAGGGCTGGTTCCAGTGGCAGAGAAACAGCGTGCCAGTTTTAGTTTAAAATAGCTGTAGATAATGGGAAAGGTGGGAGAGAAGGAGACCCTTGTTTTGGAGTCTCCTAAATTACAGACTTCCTATACCTTTTTTCCCCCTCCCAGAGAACTGTAAAGATTATTTTGTAAAACCAAGCAGGTAGTTTGCTGTCCCAGCTAAAATGCCTTTTTGATTTTTGTCGTATCGCTGTGAGTCAGAGCTGAAATGTTATAGTGGAATAAGGATTGGGTTTATGCTTTTTGTTTGTTTGTTGGGTTTTTTTGTACGTCAGTCTTTCAGCGAGAACAGCTCATTCCAGTTCATTTTTCTTCCAGTTACTCATCTGCATCCAGTAATTAAATTGCTTGATCTTTGCCTTGCAGGGACTGTAGCAGCTAGCAGCTGCAGGAGGCTGAGGCAGGGCAGTGGAGGTTTGCCTGGGGACCTGTCTGCTCGGCGGGGCCAGTTTGCAACTCTCCGGCATTGCCAGGGGAGACATGCTCTCACACCTGTGTCTTCCTTTTGGTCCCTTTGATGGGACAGGGTGGCCACAGAGGGCCCCCACTTTGGATTTGTAATGATGTTTCTCATCTGGGGCTGTATTTTACTGCCTGTGACTTTGTTGGCTTGTGTCTGTGGCTCTATTTAGGGCAAAGAAAATGGCCTGCTGGGGCATGGCTTGATGTACCATACAGCTTGTGGTGTGCCACATGGTGTGGAAACTACCACTTTGTTGGGCTGAAAACTGGACCATTGCTGGTGCTCTCCACTGCGGGGCTGAAAACCTGAACAGGCCCTGGCAAATCCTCTCTTATCCCTGTGACAGCTTTATCGATGATTTATAGTCCCAAGCATTAGCACTGAATAGATGCAGGACAGCTATTGCGTTTAACTGTGTTGCTTGCTAATATAAAATTGTTTCTTTTAGGATGCACGTTGTTTTTTTATGAGACTGATGGCAGATCTGGCATTGACCACAACAGCATCCCAAAGCATGCTGTCTGGGTGGAAAACAGCATAGTGCAAGCGGTGCCTGAACACCCCAAGAAGGACTTTGTCTTCTGTCTCAGCAACTCCCTTGGGGACGCTTTCCTCTTTCAGGTTGGTCCAGTTCGAGGGTTTTACAAAGTTGTCCTCTTTTTCTGTCTTCAACCAAGGAGGAAATCTTAGCTCTGGTTGAAATCAGTGAAAAAATCCTGCTGACTCCGGTATGTTTGAGATTTTCCTCTGGCAGCACTGGAGGAAGGACACAATATATTAGGTGTAGGTGGTTGGTACAAAGTAAAAATGAAGAAACATTCTTACATCTCTGTAAAAACTGGGAATTTTGCATGGTTTGACAGCATGCTTCTAACAGATAGACCAGGCCAGTTACCATAGAACATACAGTAGTGCATTAAATGTGCTGTAACACTATCTGCATCTTGTAAGAGACAGGAATCAAAGATGGGACCTTGTGAAGAGACTCAAGGCGTTTACAAGACCAAGAGGAGTTTGAAGTGCAAGGGGGTACTTGGACCTCCAGGTGCTGTCCCAGTGGTGCTGCAGAATTCAGTTGCCCCTTCAACACCTGACTGTTGCTTGAGGGGAGACTTGAAGTGCATGTTTAATTTTTTAATCAGAAAATAGAAATGTCTGAATTTCACAGTATGTTTAAAAAAAAATCCAGTACTTACATCAAAGACCATACATCAGTTGATGTGTTTCACTGAAAAAGATTTCTGTATTTTGGTAACTACTGCTTCCCTGAGTGATTTGTAGGTTGTCATTCCACTTTCTTATTGCAAGTTGTCGCTAATCAAGGTGTGAGCCAGCCTGTGCTGAGGTGGTGCCCTTTCCTCCTCTTTTGATTCAGTTTTCTTCACTGGAGGAATCCCTTGTTTATTTCCCTTTCCAGTGACAGTTCAGAGTTTCTTGCCTTCTTAAATCAAAAGCTATTCTGTGGTAGGATGTGCTCCCATATCATCACTCCCCTATACTCCAGAGCAAGTCTTTAAAACTGTACAGTCTTGCAGGTCCTTGCAGCTGTCCTAAACAAGGGGCTAGATTCTTAAACCAGTGCAAAATAAAAAAGCCTTACTGTCTCAAAGGAAGTGGTGCTGGCTTACATCTTGAAGAAACTGAGTATCTGATTGCATACTGAAAAAAAAAAATAGTTTTTTTGCAGACTAGCTTCTCTGCCACCTCAGTCTGATTTTTCCTCAGCTCATAGTGTAATACTGCACTGCCCCTTTCTACTTCATGCCTTTCCTGGGCAGGGTACATGTATTTTGCCACCTGGAGAGCTTCATCCAGGGGGTAAGTGTGGTGCTTATGGTCTCGGCGTGTGCTTGAAAGGTTGTGGAGCACCACCTCCTCTTGATCTACTGATATGAGCTGTAAAATCTTTTCCATGCAGTTTTCTAAGGAAAAACCTTCATTCTCATAAAATTGATGCCGGTGGATGCTAAGTACTGAAAAGGTACATTTCTTTTGTGGCAAAACAAGGTCTTATTCAGTAAGAGCCCTGTGTCATTATGCCATGGGTAGATTTTCATGTTACTTTGTGGGAAAAAGCAAAAATGAGCCTTTTCAACTGAAAAACCATCATTTATATTGCCTTGCCGAAATTTTTCCTTGATGTGTCCCTTCTGCCATAGAACCCATGCATCTCTAGTGAAGCAGAAGAGAAAAAAGGGATGGATTTGGGAAGAAGGGAAGGAGACCAGCTGCAGTGGTGGAAGTAATGGGCAAGTGACTGTGCTGTAGGACTTGCTCTGCTGCGCTCAGAGCAGCCAACGCACGTGTACGGCTGGCTGTTCAGCAGCGTTACTTAACTGCTCATGTCATACACGTCCGTCCACACATAACACAGTGCTGTAGTAGCGGTTTTGATGAGAAGAAAACAGAGACCTGCAGAAGACTATTTCTGTCCTATGGAGTCCGTGTACTTCAGGAGAAAAACAGGGTTGCTTTGTAATGCGTACAGATATTGGACATCTTGTAACAGGCCTTCCCACTGCTTTGCACCTAGAGACATCACATACCTCCTACACGATGATTGCTTGCTCAGTCAGTTCTTATCGTGCCTACACAAATCCATTACTTGCAGATGTCACATGCATTTTCCAGGAGCTCAGAGCAACTTGTGACACCACGTACTTATGTATCAGATGTTTGCAGCTTGTTTATGTGGTCCTTTCCGTTGAGAAGCGGAGTGATTCCCCTTGCCTACTCATCTACCAGAAGAGTCTTCAGCTCCTAAAATCCATTCCAGATTCTTTTTTTTGCCTCCCTCTGCCCAGGAAACCAAAAAGAAAACTGAATCTAATGTTATATAGATAATATTTTAAAAGTGATTAAGATAAAAATATGACCTCTTGCTGTTACAATTTTGCTAGGAATTATCAAAACATACCATCTCATTGTAAGTCCAGTGGTACTCTCTTCTCTACTGGGGGCTAGGTTTCACCATCTAACTGTAGGCAAAGTGTCTCCCATTCTGCAAATAATTTCCTTATTTTCAGCAGAAATTCCTCAGCAAGGGGGGCTCAACATGCCTTCAGCAGTGGCAATAAGACATTGTAAGCCCCTATCTGTGAATGAGAGTTTGTTAATATTATTACCGGGGCAGGGAGACTGACTACTTTAAGCAGTATGCTTTGTATGGTGCCAGCTGGAGACAAGAAAGTTGGGAGTAAGAGATCGGTCTTTCTGGTGTAGACCCTATTTTCTGCTTAGGACTTCTCACTTGAGCTAAGGAAAGCGATGTCTTTCTGGGACATGTGTGTTTTACATCCTTCAGTACCACAGGAGTTTTGGGAGCATCAGCTTGAAGTCCAGCCTGTGCATACATGATTTCCAGAGTCGGGCTTCTGTGAGAATCTCTCCTTGGCTTCAGTAAGCCACATCCTTTGCTGTTAGTTGTGACAGCCAGGAGAGCGGTGAGGATGACCTTCTTCATCTATGCTAGCAACTGGAGAAGTCATACTGTGCTTGTCTATTAATAGATCAGGTACCATCAGAAAGTTTAATTAGAACAAGGTGGTTTGGCCCCTTACTACTTTTTCAGCCATGAGCCAAATACCAGTGTGATTACTGCTAAAGGCTGACACTCAGAGAAACTCCGCTGCAACTCTGAGTTGGCTGTAAATTTTGTTCCACAATCTACTGTAAAAAGGAATGAATTTTAGTGAGAAGGCTAAGAAGATTTACTTTTTATTTTGAAAGTTTGGAAAAGGAACGCTTTAAAATGTTCTCTCTGTGTCAAAAACCTCTAATCAGAATAGTGTTCTTCCAGAAAAATATACTGGTGTCCCATGCCCCAGCCTAATATCTCATAGAATCATAGAATGGTTTGGGTTGGAAAGGACCTTAAAGATCATCTAGTTTCAACCCCCCTGCTATAGGCAGGGATACCTGTTGCTCAAAGCCTCATCCAACCTGTCCTTGGATACCTCCAGAGAGGGGAAGTGTTCCCTTTTCCCAGGCTGTTATGCCCATGAGTGGGAAAGGACAGTACCAGAGCTGTAAAAATCACAATGAGCCTGCCTTTAATGATAACAGGGTTGTATTCAGAGTGCTTTGAGATGTTCAGAAAAGGAAAACTTGTTTGTCTATGCACTGTAATAAAGCTACGCATAGATATCATGGTCTCATTTTATGCCATTAATTTATCACTAGCTGTTGCATGCCAGAAAAGCTCTCCATACTGTGAAGGGCACAGAGGCTAGTGCATTCCCTGCCTTAAGGAACTGGGAGTTTAGGAAACATTATTAAATGTTGAGCTACAAATTATGGCAGCATTGCATTGAACAAGGAAGGCAATTCCTGAGACCTTGCTGGGAAACACTGTACAGCTGCAAAGCACAGATATAGGAGTAATTCTAAGTGCTGAACGCCTAGTGCTGAGTTAAAAATGGCCTGCCTAAGAATGATGGGGGTTTTATTGCTTCTCTCATAAGTGGATTTAAGGCTTTGAATCTTAAGATCAAAGGGAAAGGAAACTCCTTGGAATTGCATTTGTTAATCTCCAATCAATTTTAAAGAGGATCCTGACTTCTTTTCCCCCCTCTTTCCCTCTCTTCAGACTTCTAGCCAGACCGAACTGGAGAACTGGATCACGGCAATCCATTCAGCTTGTGCAACTGCTGTGGCAAGGCAGCATCACAAAGAGGACACTGTCAAGCTCCTGAAAACAGAAATAAAAAAGCTGGAGCAGAAGATTGATATGGATGAGAAGATGAAGAAAATGGGTGAAATGCAGCTGTCCTCAGTAACGGACTCCAAGAAGAAGAAGACCATACTGGATCAAGTAATCTTGCTTGCTTCTGTGGAATAATCCCCTAGCAAATATTTAAGGCCTTCTTCAGATTAGCAGTACCTCTGTCTGCTCCCACTGTGCCATGTGTGTGCGCTGGCAGAGCTCCCCAGAGCAGGCAGGATGTGTGTTGGCTGGGTGCCCTAGTTGCACTGTTTGTCTAAACAACACGCACTAAGGTACAGGATGGGCTGTCTTCTCCTGGCCTCCACGCAAGGGATTTGGCTAGCCACTCAGAGGTTGAGTGAGGGTTGTAGGGGAGTGAAGAGGCTACCAGGCCACAGCAGCAGGATGCCTTAGGGAAGAGCTGGTCACAGACTGACAAATGCTGCTGTTGCTGTTGTCTTAATCATGGAAGAGGCTGGTTCTTCTGACGGCAAATGGGATGCAGAAGCCATCCCTGGTTTCTGCTTGATACAAGGGCCTGCCTTGACCTCATGGCTGCAGCCCTGGCTGCCCCTCGGGACCGCTCCTTCTGACTTCAAGTGAACAACATAGTTGCATTTCAGAAGCAGAGAGCCTAGAGCAGATGTCTCTCCCGCTCACAGTGGCACCTTATTTTAGGAAACTAACATATGGCTCCTGCTTCATTAGTTTGTATCTCTTTTACCGTGGCTGCCAAACAGGCCTGTAATGCAAACCATAGGGAGCGGCCGGGGCCCTAATGTGCTAAACTAAAGAGATTTCATACCCCTGGAAGCCTGTGAGAAGGGAGGAGAGAGGGGGGGAGATGCTCGCCTCAGTTGAAAGGACTTCACTCAAAGACTGTCAATCCCAGTGAGAGGGCAGAGCAGTCTCTCTCTTTATGTAACTGAGTTTTTCTAAACGCTTTGAAACTGTTTCCTATCAGCAATTTGAATTATTTAAATAAGTCCTTACATAGGCTGATTATAGTGCTCTTCTGCTGATAAGATTAATTATCCCCAGTGTACTACACTTTTCCAAGTATGGCGAGCTCCATTGATGCTTACAGCAACACTGCTGTTGTGGCTGCTGATTCGGGGTGCTCTGTATGTGGAATTTTGTGGGGTTTGGTCTTCTTGTTTCTTGGATGCCCTCGATACATGAAAGAAGCCTCTTAAGGGACTGCTCAGAAAACAATCCTGGAATATAAAGAAAATTAAAAATGAAATTTTATTTCTATTAATTAGCATTGTATCAAAGGAGCAGTTGTCCCAGGAGAAGACTTCTGCCATGAGCGTAAAAAAAGTTGTTTTCCATCAGATGAAAACTTTTTGTTATTTGTATCCTTTTTGGGGTTGGGAGGGCAGGGGAGAATGGGAAAGAATGGGAATCGAGGTTTCTTGAGTGAGATCAGCATTGGTGAAAAAGGTGTGTTACTGGGAACAGTAGAATTTTTTCAAGGTATTTACCACCCTGTTCTTCCTCCTCTCACCCTCTCTTCTCATGTGTCTTCCTCCTCAATCTTCGCTGTACACAGATCTTCGTTTGGGAACAAAATCTTGAACAGTTCCAGATGGACCTATTTCGGTACCGCTGTTACTTGGCTAGTCTCCAAGGAGGGGAGCTCCCAAACCCTAAAAGACTGCTTGCTTTTGCCAGCCGTCCAACGAAAGTTGCGATGGGCCGTCTTGGAATCTTTTCAGTCTCATCGTTTCATGCACTGGTAAGTTTGAACAGAGGCCAGGGGTCATGTTTGCCAACCTGCAAATTGCTTCACGTGTCCAATGCATAGATCACGTTAACAAACAGCAGTCTGTGCCTGGGGGGTGAGCCCTTACCTTAGTGTGCAGAATATTCTGCTTCCTGAGAAGGGTGTGTGTCCTGGATATGGATTAAAAAGGAGATGCTTGCAAGCCGTGGCCCTGTGGAAGTGGAAGAACCATGTTTCTCCTAAACATGTGATTTTGAATTTCCAGACCTGCACTATAAGCATGCTTTCTATAAACAGATCTTCCTGTTACAAGAGCAGGCTCATCTCTAATGTCCGTGTACATGGGCTTGATCCAAAAGTCCTGTGAAGTCAATGGGAGTCTTTCCGAGGCCCTCAGCATGTGTTGGCTTAGACCTTCGTGGGCATGGCTTCCTTCTACCATAAGGATGAAACTACTGACCAATTAGTCTAATATCCGGTCTCCAGTGATCAACACCTGATGCTCCACCAGGGAGGGGGAATGTTCTTCTCTGCTACTTATGGTGTGGCAAATAATGTTTTAAATGGTTGTTTAAATTTAAATAATGTAACAAACCAGCTCTTAAAAATACAGGGCAATGTACTGCAAAGTGGTGGTTTTTTAATGTATTTAAATCAAGTTCCTGTAGTTTCAGCTTGGACTCATGGAGCTTCACAGAAATAGCTGAGCTCCACTGCTGTCTTGTAGATGTCAGCTGTACCCTTCAATTGAATCCGGAGCTGTAATTCAGTCAGGGGCGTTTTTATTCTTTCATATATGAAAAGATTAGCGTCATCATCCTGATAATTGCTGGTGGATTTATATTTTTTTTAAATGGCATTTGCATTTATGATTATTTTCTTGCATCTAGCAAAGCTCTGAGCATTAGGCTGAAAAACAGTCTGCCTCTTCATGCTGGTGTCTCTTGAGAGCCAAGTGAAAAAAAATATGTTTTGAATATGTTGTGTTGGAAAAGACACGTGCTGTCTTCTCCTTTAAGCAAACTCGCGTGTCCTCCTTTGCCCTCAATAGCACGGAGATGGTGCAGTGAGTCTGAGACTCGAGCTGGGTGCTGCATAGTGATATTGTGGCATCCCTAGCTTTCCTGAAGATGTTCCTCAGTTCCATCAGAGGATGTGCTAAGTCTCCCAGGTGCCTCTGCACAAATGTCCCAGGTACAGCAAAGAAACACCTCACAAGTCCAGGCTGTGGAAATGGAGATGCTTGCAGTAGTGTTTAAGTTCTCATTTTTCTTGATTTCTCTGAGTTTCCCAAGGAGAGTCACCATTATTCATACAGCGACAGTTCCCTGGGTACACAAGCCAGCCTTCTGTTCGTCCTGTCTTTATATGGGTTTTTGTATCTGCTGCACCCAAACAACCAGTTTCTCAGCTCCGTAGCTTGGGGCATCACTCAGAGATTCGGGTGTTCCTGCTGGAGTTGCCAAATGACAGTCACTTTTTGCTAGTTTCGGCTGTGGGAATCCAGTACAAAGGTGTTCCAGGAAGCATACAGCCAAGTCGGCAGGGTGGGTCTGTCTGTCTGTCTGTCTAGCTTCGTCTTGCACTCTCGTTCATACCTGACATCTCCTACCACTCCCTTTTTTGCAGGAGAGAAGTTCGCTCTCCTGAGGCCACCTCCACATGGGAAGTCTGCTTAAACTTTGGCCTAAACACTTCACTTCTGACTAATGTTGTACTAATTTCTACCATAGATTTCTCATTTGGGAAAAGCTCCTCAAATATTTGGTTTTGGTAAAGGCAAATATCTTTGCACTCCAAAGGGGTTGCCACAGGCTATTTTTCAAGTACCCAAGCAGTTAACAACTGTTCTAATCGAAAGGGTCATTTCAGCTCACTTTTTTCTTCCTGTGTTTTGCACACTCCTTTAAATATTGCTATAGTTAAGGAAGTTCAGGTTTTAAATACCTTGACCTATTTGCAAGCTTTTATCTGGCCTTGTAGCAGCTATGAGTCAGTTCTAGGATGCTCAGAGTGCTTCCACAGGAAAGAGCAAAGAGAAAGACCGGACTTTTCGGAAGCAACAGATAAGTTTGGAAATCTCAAGTTTCATGTGTCCGTCTTTGAAACCTTGTTAGAAAAAAGAAAAGAAGAAAAAAACCCAAAGCCTTCACTGGTGCTGAGGCTTTGATTTGTGATGATTAGGCTGCTTTAAAATATCTCAGATTAAATGCCAAAAAATGGGGGGGTGGTACTGTCCATTTTGATTTTTGATGTTTGATGTTGGAAGAAGTGAGTTAAATTGCAGTGAGAAGGAAGTAGCCTGGCAGCATCACCATTGTCCCTATTGTGAGTACACATTGTTGCCATAGTATTTGCCTTTTTTTTCAAACCAGATTCCAGTTTGTTAGATTATGTAAACCACAGTGCAGTGGGATGCTGCAACCTTTGATTTTAAAACCATGTGGCATTGACAGGTGGCGGCTCGCACAGGGGAGTCTGGAGTGAGGAGAAGGACACAGGCCATGTCCAGATCTGCCAGTAAACGGAGAAGCAGGTTTTCTTCTCTTTGGGGGCTGGATACTACCTCGAAGAAAAAGCAAGGAAGGCCAAGCATTAATCAGGTAAGTGTGTGGAGGTTTGTGATATGGTTATTTTCAAGGCTTATTTGTTAGTGTGCAGAATGCAACTCATGCAAAGAGTCACTTGCATCAAGCACTTACACATGCAGCCTTAACCTTGCCGGTTTAATCTTTCATGTCATATAGTCATCTCATTCCACATCCTCTTAAAATCAGTGACTGTAATTACAAATAAGTATACAGCAGTTCCTATCAAACAAGGTTTGGAGTTCGCACCTTCTTTAGCTGAATTGGTTGCATTTCTACTGTTGTTGCATTTCTGGTGCTTCTACTTTTGCTGGAGGTACTTTCCCTAAACTCAGGAGTAACAAAGCAGCAGTGTAGAACAGATATAACTTTGGAAGGAAAAAAAAGTGCAGTCTTGTTTGTTTCTTTAAATTATGAATTTGTAGAATACTTCAAATGTATCTGAGTTTGTGGACAATTTGCTAAAGTAACAAACCGCTTTGCATTTAGTAGGGACAGTCTCTGCTTTGCTTCAGATTTTTAAAAAAGCAAAAGCTGAAATGTTTCCACCCAGTCACTGCCCAGATCTTTCTCTAGAAAATGTGTTTCAGGGTGGTAGGAAGGTGCTTCTCTGTTATTCTTTCCAAACATCCCTAATTATAGCTTTCAATTTTTGAGAGCCATACCTCACCTAATTGCAGGAAATGTTGGCTTTGCTTTTCTTCTTTCGCTTTTTGAGGGGAGAAAGGCTTGGGACACATGTTCTTCTCTGCCCTGTGATTTCATCTTCCTTCTGTTAAAGCAGCAGTGGGTGTTTGTTTTGTTTAGCAGAGGATGAATGCTGCAAAATTGTTTAGCTTGTTTTTGGTGAGACATTAAAAGTTCACCTAATATATAGTGGCTGAGTAAAAGCTCAGGGTTTCGCTGGGAAGCAGCAGATGCCTCCGTGAGCGCATTCCTAATTCTTCGCACTGGTGCTGTGGCACCCCTGTTGCTTTGTACTTATTTTCCCCAAATCAAGCGCAACCCCTTGCCCTGAGCTAGTACCCTGCCCATGCTGTGTCTTCAGACCTGTTTTTTTTTCCTGAACTTACTCTTTTTTTTTCTTTCAGTGGGGATAAATGCATTCTTCATGCTTCCTCCTCCCACCCATACCCCCCTCACTCCTCAGTAAGCACAGGCATGAAAAGGGATTTTGTTCCAGGTTAAAGAAAAGTCATACTGGAGAGAATCAAAGAAAAAGTAGTTTTGAGAAAGTAGCAGAATGCCTAAATGTAGTGTCTGAACATATTTCCCCTGCTTGTGTTGTAGAAGCATGCAAAGTATTGCAAAGTTGAAGCAGTAAACTGTAAATCCCTAAAGCGCAGTGACCTTCTCCCATCCTTCATGGTTCCTGCTTCATTTTAGGTACAGAATAGTTAACAGCCAAACCCAGAAACTTGATCATAAAGCTGTCCTGATGTGGAGCTATAAAACTTAACTTTTCAGTTTTAATTATAAGCTTCTGCTGCACTAACAACCTGTTTGTCCGTCTGATGCAGTCCTGCGCTGATTTGGGGTGGATCTTGTAACTATTCCCATTCTGTCATTCCTTCTGCATGGAGTCCTGTTGATTTTGGCTCTCTGGCTCGTGCTGGGTTACCAGCTCTTATTTCATTAGAGAAGGGTTACACTGACTTGCTGTACTTGAATGTTTGCTGAGTACTTTTTGGAAGCTGGTTTATTACAAAAATAGCCAGAAGCAGAGCCCTTCTGCTGATTTCTCAGCCTTAGCAGAGGTAGGGAAGTGTTCATTTCCCCCACTTTACAGGTGGGGAAACTGTGCACAAAATGAGATAAAATTTATCCACCTCCACCAAATAAGTCAGTGACAGACCACTGAGCAGAATTGGCCTCTAATCTTTCAGCATGGTGCCCCATCACCAGCTTGTCCTTCACCCTACCTTCCCTTTTAACAATCTGATATTTTCCTCTTCTGTGTTTTGAGATGAATGCTTTTATTTTTCAGTTTGATTTCCATGCTGGATGTTAGATACACTGTTCTTCCCTTAGCGTGTGCTGCAGATGGCACGGAGGTGCATTCATGTTTTAAATAAGCAGAGTTGCTCTGTTGTTCCTCAGGTGTTTGGTGAAGGAGTTGATTCAGTAAAGAAATCTCTCGAAGGAATCTTTGACGATACGGTCCCGGATGGCAAGGTAAAACACTAGCTCTCCAGCTGCCTCCTTCGCCCCATTTGCAGCTAGCCTAAATGCAGAGTTGACTCTGGGACGTGAGAGGGGACGCAGAGCTCCTGGGAGAGGATAGGACCCTCTGTGTGCTGTAGGGCTTGTAGCTGCTCTAGGAGGGTTTGAGCTGGTTGCCCATGGTCAAAAGGGCTCGCTGTGTGTGGCATCCCAAGCACAGCTGGAGGTGTCAAACTCAGAGGGGTGTTAGCACTGCACGCCAGGGAAATGCCTGCCCACAGGAGGACCTTGTGGCGGCCATATGGGGTTTTCAAAATTCAGGGTTGGCACAACTATGAAGCACGGGGCTTTCTCTGTTTTGTTCTTATGCGCTTCTGCGTTTGCAGCCACAATTACAACTGCTTTCTTTTTCCCCAGAAAAAGTCAGCTATAAAACAGCATTAAGACAGTGCTAAGAGGCACATTCTTCATGTAGTGAATGTGGGTTTAGCTGTGTGAGCCCACTTGCAGCAAACAGGGATTCTGCCGTTCCATCACTTCCTGGGGATTTATAGCGTGGAGTGCAACTCAGATGTATAAAAGACAGTAAATTCAAAATAAATGCTGAGATTCGCTGTTTTGCCATTTCTAGGTGTAGGGACTGTAGCATCTACAACAGTTGTGTTGGCCTTGGATTGATTTACCCAGAAACACAGTGCATTTAAGTTTTAATTTTAAGTCTCTTTTTATCGCTGTTATTTTTTGTTACATTCCTAGCATTCCCAATAGCCATAGGGTGAAATCCCAGGAAAAGTGCATTGCACCAGTGTAGCTGTGTGGGTGGCATGGGAAGGCACACTTTGTACTGCTCAGGTAAAACTGCAAAGTTTCCTGTCCAGACAAGCCTTCAATCTATGCATAAAATGTCTTCTCTGTAAGAGCTTTTTGAGACAGCATATAATGTTCCTTACACTTGTTATTGATGAAGAGGGAGATCGTATTTGCTGGTAGAGTCATAATGGATTTTGTCTATTTAGAGGGAAAAAGAAGTGGCACTGAGCAGTGTCCATCAGCACAATCCCGACTGTGATATTTGGGTTCATGAGTATTTTACGCCGTCTTGGTTCTGCCTGCCGAACAACCAGCCTGCTCTGACAGTCATCCGTCCCGGGGACACCACACGAGATGTGCTGGAAATGATTTGCAAGGTAAAGGCTGCGAGCGTGCCCTGGAGCGGGGTGAAGTGTCTACAACCCTGAGTGAGCCCTTTCAGTTGAACCTCATAGCAACTTTTCTCATATGCCAGTGATCAGACTGCACTGTGCTGGGGGATCAGTTGTATGTTAGATGAAAAACATGAATTATACCAGAATTCTCATACTAGCACCACACAAGAAAAATTCCTACAGGTGCAGCTAAACTTGGCATGGGTGTAGGGAGAGGAAGGCGGACTAGTTTTTGCCTTTACCACTCTGGCTGCTGTGCGTGAGCCTCTGCAGTGCCTGTCTCTGCTGCCACCTCTCACGTACACACACACACACCCACTCCCCCTCCACTGGAGACCAAGCTATGTGCAGGACCCTTCTCCTCTCCCCATCTGCTCCCCAACATCCTGGCCTCCAGCCCGCTTCCTTTCACTGGACCCCGTATAGCACGTGGTGCAGCTGCCTTGTCCTTGCCCAACCACCCGGGTTCCCCCACCTCTGCCAAGCCCTCCCATGGCCCGTTCCCTCCTCTGCCAGGTGAGCGGGGTGATCTCACCCCTTCCCAGGTGCCAGGTTGTCCTGTTTCCAGGTGCTGTTCCTTCTTCCTTCCCCCTGCTGCTTCCTCCCCTCCAGTTGGCGTGGGGGAGGAAGGCACAGAGAAAACAGCAGCACCAGGAGTAGGAGAAGGTGCCTGTGTTTGCTGCCCACATTGCGGAGTCAGACTCACCTTGTGTAGGTGGTGGGAGGGAAGAGAGAGGAAAGCTTTTATCTGCATTTGGGGAGTGGTGGAAGAAAAGCCACCTGGATTTCTTTGCAAGATAAAGTATAGGAGACATTGGCCATTAAAAAGAGTTACATCTCAGCAGAGAAGTTGAAAGCTTTGACAAATTAAATACAAGCTTTCAGTTCTGGCAGCTACATAATGTATGTTTTCTCCTAACGGGCTGACTGCAAACTAGACCCAACTCGTGTCACGTGCTGTTCTGAAAAGTGAGTCCTCTTTTGTACAACAACAACAGCAAAAGAAAAGAAAACATTTATTACTATTAAGAGCTTAACTTTGGGGACTTTTAGAACATGTTGCATGTGCTTCCAAAGAGAGGGAAGGTGAGAGAAAGGCATTTGTTTGCCATAATTATACAGTGTGCTCATCTCTCTGCCAGGTGCACTATTAAAGAGTGCTGCAGCTTGTGAAAGCTCTTCATTGTATTCAGGAAAAGATGACATTTTTGGAGAGAGACATAATAGGGAAGCTGGATGACACATTATTAGTAATGGTTTATTTTTAGGATTTATATTTTCCTTTGGGTAAGAGTGATTAACTCAGTGGGCCAAATCCTTAGCTGGAGTAAGTTGGTGTAACTCCACTGGTTTCAGTAGGTGCCTGCTGAGAATCTGGTCTCTCACTGTGTGATTGCTGTGGGTGGCAGTGTATAAGGAGAAGGGGAGGTGGATGAGTGTTTGTTTTTTGAAGAGCTATTATCTGTTTCTTTCCTTTCCATAAGAGTTTTCAGTCTGGAAAACACTGATGAATGCTTTCTTTTCTGTAGCATTTAATAATCAATCTCTTTCTTCTGTCTCTTGCATTCAGCTCATTTTTTCCCCTTTAATATCTGATCCACATCATTTCACATCAGTTTGCCATCTGCCATCTGAGAACCAGTCAAGTTCTGGTATAGTAAACATTTCAAGATCTACATTTCATATAAACCTCTTCATGTTTGTAGATGTGGTTAAATCTATCTGTGCTATTAAACTGGGCTTGATTATTCTGTTGGAGAACATTAAGTGCACTCAAGTAATTGTAGAAAATGTGTTCTTACACTAGCATTGCTGCTTGTTATTATCCAGCAAGTTAGGTTTTGGAGGCTGCTTTGTGACACTTTTATGATTCAAGATTGGTGGGAGGAGAGTTTAAAGCATGTTTTAAAATGGTTTCTTGAAGATTTCTCCTAAGATTTAACTAATAACAGCACTTGGAAGGCAGGAAAAATCAGTGTATATGCATTAAATTGTTTCCTATGGATAATACTGATCAGTGTGAACATGTGTATATGTATTACTAACATTTGTATAATGGTATGTCTTAAAATTGAGTAGAAACACACACACATGGATTTAGGCAGAGCCAGGATGGAGAGAATAACACCAAAAATCAAGCATAGAAGACTACAAGGCATTTAATCTTTTGACTGAACTGGATAAAAAGTGAGAATCAGAAAAGGTTCTGTTTTATCATGATTTGCATTTTTCAAACAGACCTGTGTGATGGGCAAGAAGCAGATTTCCCCCATGTCTCTGGGTCTGTGCTCAAAGTCTGAGAAGCTACTTAAGCCTGATGCTCTGCAGGCCTACTTTGATTTTGAGCTGGTGTTTTCCTCCTGAAAAAAATTGGGCCACACAAGTGTGAAGCCAGAGTAATACGGTGGGATGGCTAGCGTGTTTCTGTGATGCTGTCATTTCAGTGCTAATGAAGCTCTCCCCCACCAAGCTGAAAGAATATGCCTGTCCTTCGCTTTAACTAGAAGGGAGATGAAATGGATGAATAGTTTGGGTTGTGTGCCCACCCGCTACACCACGTGGAGCCTGTTGAATGGGATCACACCCCAGGCTGTAAATTTTTCTTCAAGAGCATGTTGGTTAAGCTGTCGGGTTGTGCTTTAAATTGGGTTAGCTGCTTAATTTAGTCCAGACATAGCCAGAGTTATTAGGAGAGAAATAAATAAACCAAGAAGCTTATTTGGACTGCTAAAAGGTATTTTGGGTGGTCTCGAAAGGATATTAATATCATTAAAGCAGCCCTGTTTCTTCTCCCACCTTCCTGCATATGGATGTAGCTAGACCAGCAACAAAAAAAGTGGGTTAATGGTATGGCTTTTAGGGCAGACTGGCCGTGTGCACTTTAAGAGGACCTTTTCCCTTCACTTCAGTAGAAAATGGTTCCCCTATTTTAAACAGTTTAACTAAGGTAAAATTTCGAGGTAGAAAAAGCCTTGCTGCAGCTATACAAATGTTAATTAACTAAATGGTGTGGCTCATGTGCTGCACCATCACAGCTTTCATGGTGATGACTCTCCTGGCCAGACTTGGATGAGATTGCAGTGTAGTGGATGAATGGCATCCAGCCTGGTTGATGGTGTTTCTTGGAAGAAATGAGTGGCTCAAAATAGATGTGAGTTTTGTCCGGTGACCTCTTTAGACGATGCTGTGCTCTGGCATAGTTCAGGGCTTCAGTTGCAGCATTGGTCATCTTGCGTTTGTCTCCCTTCTGCTCTCTAAAATGGCCAGCACACACAATTTTCTTGTAAGCAAATGTCCCTGCAAGACAGGTGTGAAAATGGAGGCGTCAGGGGTCGCCTCCACGCCTGATGCAGTGCCCATATCAAAGCAGGCAGAAGCCCTGTCATTGACCACCGGGATGATAGACCAAGCTGCCGCCTGCGGGGAAGGTTGCTCTTTTAAGATGCTATCGGGGTGCAGGCTGTGGATTGGGTTGCAGGCAGGCCTGAGCACACCCTGCCCCTGCCCCTGCCCCAGGGCGGCTGGTGGCTCTGAACTGGCAGTGGTGGGATGCCCCCCACCCTGCGGGGAGCCTGGGGTGACTGAGCGTGGGCTCCCTGCCCTGCCAATGCAGCTAAGGCAGCTCCTGGCCTGCGCCCAATGGCTGGAGGCCCCAGACTGGGTAAATTCATGTCCCTCTACAACAGGTTGTGATTTCTGCTGGCCTGGGGCAGGCTGGAAAGCGTCCCTTTGGGTCTCCTCTGCAAGAGGAGGACGTTCAGAGTCGCTGTTGGAAGTGACATGGATACCCAGCTGCAGACAGGGGCTTTCTCCCAACCCTGGGCTTTAGCCGATGACATGTAGCTTGTCGGCACAGGTCTGGCTGACCAGTGTGGCCTGATTCTTCATGAAATGAAGCACGCGCATGAGAACTTCAACACAGGTGACCATGGGAACATACACCATGGTGGCAGGAGGAGGCTGCCAGGTTGCGTAGCTCCTTTTTCTGCTAGGATGGTTTTTCCACATAGATATTTTTTTCCCCACCGGCTTTACTGTAAATGGCTCAAGTGTTTCATTGACTTCCAGAGAGATTTAGCACAGACTTCTCCCTCTGGATGTGGGATGTGCAGTCTGTGGGTTTATGTCTCCTCTGTATGTTTTTGTTTAATTGGTATGCAAGGCACTCTTCAGTTTGTGTCTAGGGCTAGTAAACTAATCCGACCAGAAACTAATCTAGTATTTCTCTGTGCCATTTCTGAACCATTAAAGCCAATTATGCTTCTCTTTAATTTCTGGGATGTTTGTACATGTGTACATGTAAGAGAACAAGTGAAAACTGTCACTAAACAATGAGCAAAGCATGCAAAATATTTTATCAAAAAAGAAAAAAAGGGGAGAGGACAAGGATCTCCTACATTCAGCTATTTTTATTTTGGCCCTTGATAGATTTCAAATTCTTTATTTAATTAACTAAGTATTTGTCCGGATTACAGAGGTTATTCCATTTCAGATACTCGATTTCATATAAGCATAATTTGGTCTTTGAACTGGATATATTTGAATGTAGTGCTGTGTAGAGTGCAGCAATAGATCTGTCTGTCTTTTTTTTCTTCTTATTGGTAGCTCTTTTTTATTCATTGGCTAATCTGGAATTTCAAAAGCATTCACTGTTCTCTGAGTATTTGCTGAAAGGTTTGCTAGGTCAGTGTGTGATCTTTTCCACAGGTCACTCGGTGTACATGACTCATCATCTGTGCTGTGTGATCAGTCAGCTGAGTCCCAGTGTATCATCTGCTTGGCTTGAACTGGATAAGCGAGGCTTTAAAAAGCATAATAAATAGGCAATAATGACATTCTTGCATGAATTTTCAGATGAGCCATTTTTTTAGTACAACCTAGGAAACTTTGGTAATTTGCTTGTATAAAATGAAAAGGCCAATGTCTAAAAGCATATAATAATAGGATTTCAAAAGTGACAGTGAGGAGGATTTACCTCCTGTATTTGTGAATCACTTTGGGGTTTTTCATTAGTTTTAGTCAACAGTTTAAGAACTTTGAAAGTAACTTCTGAATGACATCCTTTGTGTTTATCATAATTCTAATGTGTTTTGATTACACACTGCATTAACCTCTGCTTAAATCAAGCTTATTAATCATGCTGAGAAAAGGTCGTTAACATCTCCCAGACCAAATGCTGTATCTTCAGCTAATTATAACTAATTCATTAAAATGGTGTGACCTGTTTCCACTGGGATGTAATTCAGTATGTGACTCTTGGCTTCTTTTAGCCTTATAAAGCCAGTGTATCCTGAGCTGTTTTGAATTTAGAGGACGTAGAGATATTTTTTTTGTATTAACCTTGCTTGAAATTTACCACATCATACTTAACCCACTAAATGATGAAGATGCTAAAAAACCCAAAACAAACAGAAAAAACTCCTGTTACATTTTTCTCTGTTAGAAGAACATTTATTTTCCTCCTTGCGATTTTAAATGTCCTTTGATACAAAGGTATGCTCTGAGTCTTCTGCTGTAGTAGTGTTTGCTTATTTCTGCAATAACAGAGGAGGGAGCAGAACTGCCAAATAAGCAGAACCAAAGAGGCTGCTTAGAATACTAGCACTGCCCTTGTCATCCTGGTCAGTGGTTAATGGATGCTTATTCCTGGGGAGGCAGTTCAGGTTCTTGTTCAGGTTAGGAGATCATGGGCCTCTTGTGAAAGACTGTGCTGGGGCATTTTTCTTCCTATGAGTGTTAGGCCATTCTCTAAGTATAGATGATGTGAGCCATTGCTTTTCTCTTCTAAGGCCTCTTCTCCGTTTCTTGCAGACACACCAGCTGGATCACTCTGCTCACTACCTGCGTCTTAAATTCCTGATTGAAAACCAGATCCAATTTTATGTACCAAAGCCAGAAGAGGATATCTATGAACTGGTAATGCTACCTACTGAGCAAAATTAAATGACACCTGATAGGACACTATTAATTAGTGTTTATCTGACATTTGTCATATGCAGAGTTATGCTTTTTAGCTTGCAATTATAGTGCTTTGTAGACCATAGCAAATTGGCCTACAGTAAAGTAATCTCTCCAAACATTTCATCTTGAGGAGAGAGCTGCTGTTTAGCTTATGTTTGTGGATGCGTCTGGGTGGAAGAGAGAGAGGAGGAACAGCCACAGGTAATGTGTGAAAGTCACTGTAACATACATTTAAGATTAACTCTCTCAAGGTTGCTTTTTCCTGTTGTTCATATTGTCCTTGGTGGTTTTAAAGACATAGTGTTGAGGACTGAATATGTCTTGTTTGGATCACTTTGCCTGATTTTTAAAGAGGGGGAAAATGCACAATAGTTGTGGTTTTTGTTTGTTGTTTGTTTGGGGTTTGTTTTGGTTTTTTTTCCTAAATGGGAAGGTAAATGTTGAGGTTAAAAAGCTCTGGAGTTATGTGTGAGAATATACTTTCCTAATTGCTTCAGTTGGATGTTTTCATATCATTCATCTCAAGAGCAGACTTCAAAGAAATTTTGAAATGAGAGATTAAAAAAAAGACCAAACAGAATTAGTGTCATGGTTTAACTCTATGATTTTACACATGCACGCTGTAAAGCTTTTTAAAGTCCTTTTCACTGGTGGCTGTTTTATTTATAAAAAGTAAAACTTGGCCAGTTATGGATGTTTTTGTTCATTTGGTGAAGAAGTTCTGGGTTTTATCATTAACACTGTCAACAAAAAAAAAAGAGTGAGAAAGTCCTAGTGAAGTACTAAGACTGGGAAGTGAAACGTGGGAAAAATTAAAACTCAGAAGAGAGAGATTCTAGCTTTCAGTGCCTGGAAGGACTTCGGTGACTTGTCTTATGTTGAGAGGATGTAGGATTGACATAGTCATCAGTTATTGTTCATTCTGAAAAAAAAAAATTAAACCAAAGCTCTACACTCAGTGGGACTGTGTACATGCTGAAAGATTATAATATAGATAGATGCTGCAGGGTTATATCTAATGTAGTAACATTGAAACAACACACATTTGTATTTTTGCTAGTGTTTGTGTGCTTGTTTCATGAGAAAATTTTAGTTACTTTATTTAAGTGTTTAATTAAATGATTCTGGTGCAGTATGATAAAAATAATGCCTCTATTTTAGTCTTCTGAATAGCTGTTTATAATGTTGTCTAATGTTGATGTCACCTTGCTAGAGCTATCTTCCATCTACTAAAATGCTTTTACAGACATACATTACTGCAGAAAAGTAATTTCTTAGGATGCTACTTGTTTTTCTTGCAGAATGTATCATACATATTTAAATAAATGGAGATTAAATATCCATATTCCATTTCTCTCCAAAACATTAATGGTGATGCTTTGTGTGTTAACACAGTCTTTCAAAAATTCACGAGTTCAGGTTATTATGTGTTAAAAATGTTACTAGGGGCTCAGGGGAGAGTATTTAACATTAGGTGCTGTACCAGGCAGTTATACTTTTAAGCACCTTTTATTGAAAACTAAGTGTTGGAGTGTTTTGGCTGAAGCTTGCTGTGCCAGACTTTTTACTTTGGATAGGATGGCACTTCTAGATGGAAGCAGGAGACCAGAGGCATCCCCGAAAATCTTGCAGGTGGAATGAGGCTGGGGTGAAGGCATTGGGGCTACTGGAAAAGGGAGCCCTGGGACAGGGTGCTGGGGCAAGAACAAAAGTGGTAGAGGAAAAGGGCAAGGAAGAGGAGATGTTGAGGGCAGGGGTGGGGGGAAACCACTAATAATAATAATAACAGTAATGAAATAATAATAATATCAACAATAATAATAATAATGGTGATGATTATGATATCCCAAAGCTGCTATGAGAAGCACCATGAGAGACTGGAGCAGCTCAAAGGGGCAATGCTGCTTCTGTCAGGAAGAAATCCTGTCCCTGGGCGCTCCCTGGTGCTTAGCAACCTCCCTGGGATGCTCCGGGTATTGCTATCAAACCTTTCCATGCAGAGCCCTGGGCCCCACGCCGGGTCCAGAGGGGGTTTCCCCCACGAGCCCATGGTGCCCACCAGGCCGGCAGCTTCCTGGCATGAGCCACCATAGCCCAAATATGCTACCTGCCCGTGGTGTTGGGCAGGTGGGTCCAAAGGGCACAGAAATGCAAGCAGCATCTCAGGGCTACTGTCAGACTGGCTCTCTGGTTTGGGCAGCTCAGGTGCAGTCTGTACATTCCAGTTATTTGCCTCCCACTCAGTAGAGGTTCTTGCTTGAAAACAGCACTTTGGGATGCAGGCAGCAAGTGACTCCTGTATCCCTGCCAGAGCTTGTCGGCTGTCCGCCTTGGTCCTGCATGCTCAGTTTAGATGACTGCAGGGATCAGTCACATGTTCTGTTCTGAAAATACTGCTATTTTCGCTCCTTTTTTTCTTTCTCCTCTTGTTAAAACCCTTGCTGAAATTTAGCAGAGGTTTTTGTAAATGTCATTTGACACTTTTTCAAGTTCTGAACAATATGTTCCTATATTTGAAAACTGCACTTTAAAAATATTGTTAGCATGGCATCCTCATTTTATTTTACTATATACAACCATTTAAATGGATATATTTCTGTTCCATAATACCTAATATTTGCAGTCAAACAGATGTGTAAGTGCTGTTATAAGCAGGAGATAAAGTTATATTTTTATTAAGGAAACCCTTTACTAATGAGTTACTCTTTATTTTTTAAAGAATTGGTTTAAATACTTCGGTCCAAACACTGATGTCACTTAGTTTCAAAAAGTTAGCTATTGTGAATTGCTTTTTTACACACTCATACCAGCATGTAAAGAAAACTACTATTTACCTGTGGGCTCTCATTCACCTGTGAGTATGATTTTTTCCAAAGATGAAAAGATGGTTTGTTACTTAAATGCTAATCTGTGCTGTGGAAAAAACAGCTTAAAACCTGTGATGAGCCAGAGGTTTCCAGTGTGTCAAGGCTGTCTTACAAGGAATAAGTCAGGACTGACTCCTAAAGTTGTCAGCTCCGAGCTTCTAAATACCTGACATTGTCTGCAAAAGCAGAATTTCCCTGCCTCAGGTGGGATGACAGCCCCTGCACCCCCCCCCCCCCCCCCCCACCCCCACCCCCCCCCCCCCCCAAGTACAAGATTCTTTGTTCCGAGCTGGGGCAGGACCTGGGTGCAATAGTGAGCCACACAAGACAAGAGAATGTAAGTAATTTAAAACCTGTGAGCTGTGGTGGAGGGGTGTAGCCCTGCTGAGGGGTTGACTCCTGAAAGGCCAACTGAATTGCACCTTCCTGGTAGGCTTCTGGGTTATTACCTGGGTGTGAATTTGTGCTGGTCTCCCAGGAAGGATGTTAATGACCATTTCAAAGACATGGAGGCTTTTTTTGGTACAAATAAAAACATGTTAAAGGTGAAATTTCATGCTAAGGAGGAGCTGCATGTCAAATCTGATAGTCTTCTAACAATTGAGAAAAGTATTTAAGAAGCAAAATCCCACATTGTGATTTTAATACTACTGAATAATTGAATTCCTGCAATGTCTTAATCAAAATAATATAAAAACATTAAATGATGACTACCCATAAAATATGAAAACAGGAATAGAAGCTCTGTTTCTTGTGCACTGAAAATGGTATTGACTGAGTGAAATAGAGGTATCTTTGCTTTTATGGTGGTGGAGGTAAAACACTGCTTCCTCCTCTGTAACTGTTTTCTAACAGTAAAGCTTAGTGACACTACTAATGCATCTCACACATGGGGAGAAAAACTGTTTGATAAATAATGACCACAGTCCATTTCTTCCGCTTGCAATTAGAAAAACCCAACCTGTTCAAAATGATTACAATTGATATGTAATATTTTTGTGTCTTTTTTTTCTGTTCAGCTGTACAAAGAAATAGAAATCTGTCAGAAAATTACGCAGCACATTCAAATAGAGAAGTCTGATGCATCCTCTGATATATACGGTGAGTTTCTCCTTGATTTGTTCTTATTTTTCTACCAAGTCAGTTCTAGTGTGAGCAGGCTCTTGCTTGCTATTCATTGATATACCTGAAAGGCCTGTTGAACGCAGTAAGAAGAGCTCATCTGATTCCTGTGCCATCCACAGAAAGCTCACTCCCCTGCCCTGAAGCAGGACAGCTTTATTTGTAGCACACTGAATGCTGTTTTTCCTGGTGCTTGAGCTGTAGGAAGTGCAGCTCTTTGATGAGAGCTACAGTGGCAGAAAGGACAAATGTTTTCTTGTTCTTGTAGTTTCTCAAAACACCACCTACAGAGGTTGTGCAACTGAGCGCTGGTGGAAAACAGCATCTTTTGCCAGTTGTCACATCTTACACGAATGCCTGCATCGTGGTGTTCACAGGGGCCCTGCAGTGGGGCTTGGGGGAGGGCTGCCGCTGCGGCTTGCCACTGCCAGCAGCCTAGAAGGCTTTCCCCTTCCTCACTCCTTCCACCAAGTGTGATGGCAGGGATGCAGCCAAGAGGATCGCTGTGGGTGGGAGGCATCTCGAGGTCTGCATCTGGGCAGCTGTCCCAGGAGAGGCTGCTTGGTCCCTTTCCCCGCCTGCCAGAGGCACGTAGTGTGGGTCCCTGTCTCTCCCCGACGTTCCTGAGGCTGGGGGAGCCTGACCCCACTGCACACCCAGCCCTCAAGGATGCACCATGGACTCATGGAGCCGGAATCTGACATGTACAGATCTGTGCACAAAACATGAAGCAGAGGAAGTTCTACTTGTGTAATTACAGCAAAATCCCTAATCTTTACGTGGGGGTGGTCATATTTCTTAGCTTTCAAGTATTTCAAGTTACAGACCTCCAGCCTGGCAAGTTTGCCCTTTGGTCTGGCAATTACAGTTCTGTAGTGTATTTTAAAGTTATTTGTGCAACCTACCCTGCGGGAAGCCAATCTGCATCTTTTTACTGTTTATCTGTTTTAATGACTAGAATAATTCTGAATCCCCAAACTGCTTATTATACAGCTGTAGGCCATTTGAATATTGAGCTCTTCTACAAAGCAGTGGTACTGACTTGTGGTTTGAATATTGAAGGCCTAAGAAAGAAATATTAACCAGCACAGCAATGGCCCTAGGTTTGATAATTATGCTGTGCCTGAAAGCACTGCAAGAGTTAGGGGGATTGTGGCATTTTCTGTATATTTCTTTTTCTTCTTTTTTTTTTAAGTGATGGATGGGAAAGATCGTGAAATGCACTGTCATGTCCTGTGAAATGAGATCAGCTGTGTGAGACATGGGATGTATCTGTTCAGTGGCTCCGACCCTGCAGGGCGTGAATGCTAAATGCACCCCAAAAAAGCTGACTTTGCTCTCATTGAAAGAAAATGGCAAAACTTACTTTGACCCTAATTGGCAGCAGCATTTCTGTAGTCTGTACATGTCTCATAGAAACAGTACTATGTATGTGTTCATAAAGTGGCAAGTGTGTGCTGAAATACGTGTGTGTGGGGGAGCAGAGGTGAATTGTTGATCCTGTTTTGGTGCTGGGGAAGACTGGGTTTCCCCCTGAGATTCTTTCCCATCCTGTATGTTAGGTACATTTGAGTTTTTGGTTCTTCTAGTCTCTTTACAGAATTAGCATTGCCAATACATGCTTTTACAATCCAGAGGGAAAGCTACAGCACATTCACGAGCTATGGCAACACAAAGATGAGAGCTTTAAAGTTTTGGCATAGATTCTTTTTAACAGGATTGCTTAAGGGTTCTTGCTACTGGTTTTGTTTTGAGAAGAACCTAAATCAATAACGTGACCGCACAGTCTCAAAGATCTAAGCACCTGCCTAAGTCTTTATGTGAGCAGGTCTGCCTTTGAGGTTGGTTCTCAGTCAGCTGGGCAGTGCTTGGGCCTCAGCCTCTCACAAGCACTTCAACAAGTGCTGGGAGCAGGGTCAGGAGCCAGTACTGCAACGGATGTCTAGGGGACTAAGGGACTTTTTATTCTGATGATTACTTGTTTTTTCCGTGTTACTTTGTACAAGTCCTCATACTTGCCCATTTAAAAAACATGTCCAAATTCCCTGTGCCTTGATTCCTCCAGAAGAACTAGAAAAGTCTTCATTTTGAAAATGGATGAGATTATGAAAATCATTAGTGACATTACCTGTTGCTGTTGCTAGTATTCCAGCTATAGCAATAATAATACTTGTAAATCACCTTGAATTTTCAAGATACTTCACAAGCAGCTATTCATTAATCCCAACAATATAGACTTAGTGCTGTTATCTCCATTTAGCAGACATGGTATCAAAGATAGGGAGGTGAAATGCTTTCACTAAGGGTGCAATTAGGCCAGTTCAGCTCACTAGCCTGGCAGAAAGGTAAGATAATAAAAGAAGTGAATAGCTGTCTGCTGGCTTTGCAAGCTGTTTTGGGCCAGCTAGGAGATCCTGGTGCTGGGGGCAGAGCTGCCCTTTCAGGCATTAGCAGAACTTTGGAGCGGCTTCGCCATCGTGATGTGTTCAAGTGACATAAAGTGGACGGAGCAGTGTGTTTCAGGGAAAGCTCGCCTGGGAACATTTCTACTCCCACCAGTGTGCCTGTAGTAAGAGGCATTCCTGGAGTGTCTGGCCAGTGTGTCGGACCTTGCCAGTGTTAGATCTGTCAATGTGATGCAGTTACTGATGCGTGGGCACATACGTTCTTGCCTCTTTGCAAAGGTTGTGTGGGCAGGAATCAAGGCGCATCAGCAGTAAGGACCTATTGCTTCCAGCTCCTGTATGTGCCAGGAATATACTGGCATTTTTGTTAGCAACTGTCTGTCTCAGGGTGCCAAGGTAATTTTGTGGAGGCAGATTTGTTCAGGTACTGTGCTGGTTCGGTGAGGCCATGTGCACTCATAGGTGCAGGCTTTTGTTCTCCTGTCATCAAAACTTTGCAGTGAAATAAAAGGCTCTGTCTGGGTCACCACCCATCTCTTCACACCTGTGTTTCAGAGTCCACGCACAGTTTGATAATAATCTTTTTGGCAGTGATGCCAGCTTTTGCAATCACTGTTGCTTCCACCCACTCCTGCCCTTCTTCTCATGCAATGCCAGTACACGTGTTTGTGTGGAGCACCTGCAGATTTCAGCCAGATGGAAACTGTACATCTGTATATACAAACTACACATACGTATATACACACACACACACACTTGACTGAGGTATTTCTCATCTGGATGAGTTCCCTGCTCTGCTTTACTACATGACAATGAAAGCACTGGCACCGGCACTGCAGTGGGACAGGCACGCTGCTTCAAATTGTTTACGAGATCCAGCCACTATCACAATGGCGGAAATAAAACAGTTCATCTGTGCTTGGGGTATGGTCACATACCCTGTCTGTGGAGGAGTTAAGTGTATTTGTGAAATGACCGCTTCAAGGCCAGTTGCCCATCTCTCATCTCTTAAAGCTGATGACAACGTGTGTAATTGCTCCTTACACCCGTTCTGCCAGTAATTACTGCTCAGGATTCATGGGGGTTTTTCTGACTGAAAGATGAATTAAAAAGCAACTACACATGCACTTCTCCCTGACAGATTGGAGGAGGCAGAGGTCTTCTCATGAAGGAGAATGGGAGCTTGGGACTGCTTGGGCATGCTAATCTCTTCACAGTTAGCCACAGCAAGAACTTGAGGTGCAACTCAGCCTTGATTTAACTGTATGGTAGTTGGCTGCAAAACAGCATTTCTGTTGCAAAAGGGTGATAGTAGTAGTAACTGATAATTTGTTCTGACTCAAACTGCAGTCTTGGGCATGCTCCACTAATCTTCTGGTTAAGGGTTTTCCAGGTAGGCTTTGTGGTGATGAAAACCAATAACTACTATATTTTACAGCTGCTCTTTTGTTTAGTTGAGAGTCTTTCTCTCTGCCAAAGTTTGTGCGTTGAGTAAGCTTCACAAATTTCATTTTATTCAGGCTGAGGAGCTCACATAGAGATTCCAAGTAGCTCAGTAAGTCATGAAGGGCCATATGTTCCTCGCTTCTAGGCTGCCACATTCTTCCCCCTCATTTCTTTTTTTTTTTTTTTTAAATGATGGATGAAAAAATAACTTCTCATCCATAAGCATCAACTTGAAGGGACTCCTAAAGTCAGAATAGGCTCCTAGCACATCTGCACCTCTCGGCTGGTGGCTGATTCCATGTCAAATCCCCAGAGCTTTGTAAATGTTTTTCTAGTAGGAAAAAGAGAGAGCAAATGGTTGCCTACACCCATTTAGGGAGTAATGGAGTTTCAGAAAGGCAAATGTTCTGCTTTAGATAACTCTCAACAGTAAATAAACAAACCGTATTTAACTAACCACATTGTACTTCCTTTACACATTGTTTTCTTACACAGTGTCAAACAAATGGCAAGAAAATCACCAAACCCCAAAGTAACAGTACCATTTGCACTGTTTAAATTAAGGCTGTGTCAGTACTTCCATTTTAAGGCTCTTTTGCGGGTCTGTAATGTGGCTATGAAAATGTGTGCTGAGCTGAGACCTGGCAAATAACAGGTCGTGCCTGGAGCAGCTGAGAAAAGAAAGGGGAAAAGGGAAAGTGTCATTTTTACAAACTTGTCCAGTCCAGGGATTAAAAAAAGTAAAAGTTGGCATTCTGCTTTAGCAGGAGCTGTTTTGCCTTGTCTGAGTTCAGGATGTCATGTCAGCCATAGCTCTCCATTTCCTGGCTTTTGTTGGTTTGGGTCACAAACCACAGCTCTGTGCAGCTTTTGTCTGCAAACAGCAAAACTTCTTGAAGTGACCTTTCGTGGCAAAAGAATTGGAAGCCTGTTCCAATGTTTTGCAGCTGTGGTATCCTCAGATAAAGCTGTAGATGATTTGTATATAAACTCAGAAATTCAGTTCAGGTTTTTGTTAAAGCTGCTTTCATTTTTTAACTTCACCTTCATGTTTGTAAAGGTTTAAGGGAAAGAAGGGAGGAATTCTTAACTTCTTGCTGCAGGGACAGCACAGCGTTACCTGTAGTGTGTGCGGTTGTTAGGACACACTGGAAGTGGTTGGCTTTTTCTAACCATCTCACTGGGTATCTCCCTAGGTTTCTCTCTGTCCTCTGTGGAAGAAGAAGGGATTCGTCGGCTGTATGTGAATGGCGTCAAAGAGACAGGCCTAGCTTTCAAGAAAGGTAAAAGACTTTTTAAAGTGGCTTTGATACTGTTTATTTAACCCTAGTATAGACCATGAGCTTACTGGGATATGAGCTTTATGAACACACCAAACCAGGGTCCCTGTCCAAAAGAGACCGTGATCTTTTGGGAAGAACCTTACGTACTGAATACATGCCTGTTCTGCTCTTGGGATCAGCTATGCTATATAGTCAACCTCTGAATTTTGAGTTGCTGTGCATGTAGCAGGGTCAGCATGTCCCTTGCAGCTAGGAAGAGGAGCAGGGGCCCCTCTGAAGTCAGTCACTGCAAGATAAACGGGTACAGTAGAAGTCATCATGGTGCTCTCTGTGGCTGGGATTACTGCCTCTAGTTTTGCTTCCAGCCTTTGCAGGAAGCATGACAGCACTTGGACCAGAAGCTGGCAGAGATAACTAGACTGCTGGGCTCATCCCAAGGCAGAGCAGGATATGGTTTAACTGCAGCTTACCCAAGCTGAGGTCAACCCTGACACTGCTATGCCCTTCCTGCTTTTCCCATTCATTGCCCTTTCTGATGTGCCAGCCCTGCTGCTCATGCAGTCATGGGATGGGCTCGTCTGGGAGCTGGGCAACTGAAACCTAACTGGATTTTGAAGTATAACATGGAGAGCGTGAAGAGTGAGAAGACTCGCAATCTCTTCATAACCCCTCAGTGTATACAGAGTCCTCAAAAACACCTTCAGAGTTTTCTTGGTGAGTGGTTATATGGACTTGCAGAACTTATGCAACAGTTAGCTGTTGCCAAAAGCGATGGGGGCTGGTCTGCTGCAAACTGCTCCAGCCCTTTGCCTTGTGCTGATGCTCGCACTCTGCTGAGCTGATTCAGCTCACTGTCTTGAGTGAGCCATGGCAGAAAGGCATGGTGGGTTTTCTGACCTGCTAGCAAATAGAGTTGGCTTGTGTTGCAGTGAAGCAAGTGGCAGAAGTGGCACAGTGGAGGGACACAACCGCGCAGACAGAAGCTGGAAAGGAAGAAGCAGGGGGCAGGGGAGGGGAAACGGTTCTGGCTGCAAGGAGCCTGGCATTTTGCTCAGCTGTAGCCTTTAACCCTAACTTAAGAAAACCCCATAGGTGGTTCTGGAGGCTGCTGTGTATGTTTATTGAGCTTGAAAAGACCATCTTTCTGGCCTTACCCCGCCTCAGCCCCATATGATTCCCTTGCTGACAGGATGGGGATTCAGGGACTTGGAGGCAGCTCTCTGCCAGCCTGCCACAGGGAAATAAAACTCTGCAGGCTTCCTGTAGGGAGCAAAGAGAATATTGGGGGGGATTTGTTCATCAGGGCTTCCTTATTTTGCTTTTAGAAAATGTTTGAGCAACAGTTTAAATGAATGCATGAACACAGACTGCCTCCTGTAGGGCTGAAATGCTGAAACACACTTTCAGTGATATATTGCTCTTCATAATTGATATAAAAAGCCACTTTTGTATGGACCGTATTTGGCAGGATATTATGACAAGATACCCATAGTTAGCAGAAAGCAGGGAGGAAAACTCTCACTTCCTCCCATTATTTACATTCATGTTTGCAATTGACTGCACTTCCTATAGTAAGTCTAACCAGAAGAAATACAGTATTTCATTGTCAATCTTTTCTCCAATTAGAAAATGTAAATTTTATTTTCTCCTAATAATTTTTATGGTCTATCTTTCTATTTTTTCTGTTTGTCTACATTAGCTAGACATTGTTGGAATTTGAGGTGCTTGATTGTACCGAGATAGACATGATGCTTTAACCCAAATGATTCAAAGCAAGGATTACAAAGAGTAAATGAGGCCCCAGATACGATGTTTATGGTTGCAGGCATATTAATGTGCTACTGTTATGACATGGCATCACTAAGTAGAATAAATGAAATAATGCGAAATGCTTGACTTGCTTTGTTTTGTCCTTGTTTCAAATACGATTTTATGGTCCATTTACTTTGTAGCTATTCTATCTAGTCTGTTTTATTCTCTCCAAAACTGCATACCACACTACACTTTCTGGGCACAATTACATGCATTTAGAAGGATCTCAATTTTCCTAAAGAAGACTGATGCTCTTTAGCCTCATCCCTTCCACATTTCTTTCTTGAATGCGGGTAGGTAATCTGTTCCCTGGAGGACGTAGCTGAGCTCTGCTTGCAGCTCAGGCTCATTGAGTCAGGCCTTTCATCTGGGCTTTAAGAGTGGCAAGACTTGTCTTTTGCATGATTGCCCGGCCAGAGGACTGCATGGCACAAGGGCAGGTCACCCTCACAGAGCAGCTCTTTCGACCCTGTAAATTCCAGCTTTCATCCCTGTAAATGTCAGGATAGTGACTGGGATGCCACAGCAGTCCTGTTGGTGAGTTGGCGGCCATTGCAGAGTATGTGTTCCCAGTGGGCCAGCTCCTGGGGGGATGCCTGCAGGGGACTGCTGGCATCCCCCTCAAATAGAGACAAAAGCTTCAGCGGCAGGAGCAGCTCTGACAATCGGGGCTGTCAGCGCTGGTGTGCCAGGGCACGGGGCTGCCTGCCTGACCCTAAAGATTATTTGATTAAACCCTGGTCCAGCTTGCTGTTATTAGTCAGAGAGTGGGCCTGGCTGGCCCAGAGGAAGGTCAGGTTTCCTGCGGCACCTCGGAGGGCTGCGTATTGTCTTGTCAACATCGCTGTGTCACCCCTGAAGCGAGCAGAGTCAGCTGTTCCCTCTGCAGATCCCCTTTTCTCTTGGGCGCTAGTGCTATAAATAACTCCTGAAATCAGATTGGAAAAAAACCATGACTAACTTACCAAGCGCTAAAATTTGCCTTTTGAAGATTTATGTGCTAAGACATGATTCAGAGGGGGCCAGAGAGAAAGCTATCTGAAGTCCTACACCATACACCTTGGCTGAGTGGGAAACGTTTTCTCTTCACCTAGGTGTACAGGTAGGTGACCACTTCAAATAAAAGCCTTCACTTGTATGGAAAGTTAAAAGCAAGAAGCAAGCCAGCCCAGCTACTCCATCCTTCCCCCATCCTCTGTGCAGCACCTCGGAAATCTTCCTGGGTACCGCACTCTTAGGGATGGTACTGGAGTACCAGCCTGACAACAGATCTCGCAGAAGTCCATCAAATTTCAATATCATTTGCAGTCATAAATGTTTACTTTATGTCTAGACATAACACTGCCTGGCACTTCGTAAACACCCAGCTGAGCTCCTTGATGTCTGTGGGCAACAGAAGTGTTACTGTGCAAGTCTTACTTGTTCCTTTCTGTGTTGCAGGCCTGAAAGCTGGCGATGAAATTGTGGAGATTAACAAGAAAGCTGCTGAGGATCTGGACTCAGCTTTGCTGAAAGATGCCCTTGTTCAGCCTTCGCTGTGTCTTACCGTGCGCACCTATCCTGAGATAGAGGAAGGGCAGAAACTGATGCAGCCACCACCACGTCGCTTGGAAAACCCATCTGACTTGAGTGACAGCGCACTGACGTTTGCTGGGAGCAACCAAGGTATTGGGTTCAATGTAGAAATTACCAGGAGGAGGATTCATGCTTACAGTGTGCTGGTGTAATCCCATTGATCCCTGCACGTAACTTCCATGGTGGAAGTGAGAGGAATTACAGTCTGAATGCTCTGGGCAGATAATACATGGGGCTCTGGAAGCTGTAAAGTATAATCTACGGTAGCAGTGAAGGGTGACTGTGTACGTGGTTAGGCTGTGAAACATGTGGCATTGCCAAATGCATGTCACATCATTTAGTTGTGCCTACAGCAAGTCGCAGAACTAATTGCTCACTTCTGGGCTGCTCAGGAGGTGCCTTTACCTCTGAATTTGCCCACAGGATATATTTATAGCAGGAAAGGAAGGGGGGATGAGCGTTCACCCTCTCTGGGATTAGCCAGGAGCACAGGAGCCCTGTGTGTTTGATGAGACGCATAAATAACTCACAAGGACAGTTCAAAACACCTAAAGTTAGGGATTGACATTACAGCCAAACATATCTAACTGGTCCCACAGCACACTGTGGTGGGAAGGGGCATTCCTGCCCACCATGCTGCCCTGTTCAGAGAACTGACCTGGCAGAAAATTAATCCCTAGCAAATGTGAATTGTTTGCCACTAGTTTAGCTTCTTGAACGAGGTGAGGACAAGCATCTGTGCTGGGATAAGAGAAATGGCTGCAGAAGAGCAGGTCTGCCCCCTTGGTGGTTGCTAGCCATTACCTCTGTAAAACAACAGTGTTGGGAATTGCACTGGGACAGCAGGAAAGCTCCTGCATCATGTCTCCCCTTGCCTGCTTAGTTACCTCTCCCCCCCTGTACTCAAAAACAGAAGAGGAACTGGATGTACCTTCTTGCTTTAGTTTTTTGAGATTAATTTAAAATACAGGAAAAATTAATAGAATGGCCAAAAAGAAGTAGTTTCTAGATAATCAAAATTATTCTGACCTGAGGTAAATTTTGATTTTCAATCAAAAGTAAATGGCATCTGAATATGTCAAAATACTTTGTTTTCTCACCAGGTAAAGGTTTCAAAGATGTCAAAATAATTGTTTTGATAACTATGAAATGGTTTTTATTTGGGCATTTGGAATAAAAAGCTGGAGTAGGAGTGGGACTGTTAATGCACTTCACTAGTGTTAAAGTCAGCCTTCTCCCAGGACATGTCTCTTTGATTACTGCAATCGCTCAATGTAGGGGCTTCTGGGGTGAGTCTGGGTGCAAGCTGGAGCTAACCCAGGAGCAGTGTGAGTGCATTAGCATGATGCTGAGCTGGAGCAAATGAGCCACAGTGAAAGACAGTTTGCTTGGGCTCAGGACCAAGCTGACTCATGTCTGCCTGCAAAGGGTCAGGGAGGTACAGCCTGCCGTCCAACATTTCTGGATGCTGCTCTGATTTTGCTTGAAATATTGACTGAAAGTGACCTAGCAAAAATGCCATTGTTGGGGTGATGGGGGGAAAGGGAAAGATGGACCTCTAGTCTGACTTTGGGGAGTATAGTATTCATAGCAAGTGGAATAGCATGAACAACAAAGCTTAAAAACATCTTATTTCAAATACCTCTGAGGGGACTGATAAAAGCAACCTTATGTAAGATGTGGGATAAACCCCCAAAGGCACTTAAACTTTTTCAGAAGGACATTTCCCCTTTTCATTTTCATTGAAGTTTTCCCAGCTACGCTTTTGTACTAAAAAATCAAGCTCATCTTGTACATTTTATAGCTGGCCACAAGATGCCCCCATTTCCTACTTAACACCAGCTCTTTGCCACACCATCCTTTTGTCCTTGCCTGTGCTTTTTCACTGAAACTCTTGAGTGCTGAGTCCTTGCACCCCGACTTTTCACTGAAGTGAGTGTCTGCCCTGGGTGCAAAGAATTGGGAACTGGGACTTTCGTATCTACGCAACATAGTGATTTCTAAGGCAGTCACATTTCGAAACACAGGGTCTCAACAGCTGTTCTCAACAAGCAGTTTCTGTGCCACTGTCAGTTCTCTGCATCATTATTTTGAGTGTCTTTGAGGGGTCCTTTCCCTTGCCGAGGGTGAGATAGTGTGTGGTTTGCCAAATGTGTCTGAAGAGCCTAGCATTTACCTTTTAACACTGTCCAGTGATAACACTGCGTGCCCCATGTGAAATGAAGACATAGGATGTGGCTGATGGACACAGCACGGCAAAATCAGACCTCTGGCTTCTGCTGCTTTGTAGACATGACTTCCTTTGTGCTGCTCTCAACTTGAGTCATGTCTGTCCTCCTTTATAAGCTTCTCCCAAGATGGGTTTTTGTGGTTATCGCAGTGGTGTGGAACGACTGCTTGTTTTTCTGTGTCCTGCAGTGAGAATGTGAACTGTCTGGTCGACCAAAGTGCCTCCTTCCTAAATAGCTCCCTAGGACTGGGACTAAGCTTTGGGGCTTCCTTTTCCCTTCAGATTTCTCTTGGTACAGCTTCCCTTCTCTTTTGGTGTGCTGTAGTCAGATCCTTCACTTTCTCTTTTAGGCGGCAGGCAGCACAGAAGCTAGAGCTCTCTTGACATTTGCTTTCCTTCAAAATGCAGTAAACGTTGAGGTGGGAATCGCCTTCGTTCCTCCTCAAAGGAGAAAGAATGCCTCTTTAACCAACAGAAGCAGCACAATAGCTCATCAGAAGATGTGCAGGTGTCTCTGGCAGCTTCTGAAAGTGCCTGTAGTTGCCATGTGAAATACACCTCTGAAGAACGATGTTACGACAGTATTTAAAGCTAAATAACACCGATGCTCTAATTTGGGATGACTTAGCCTGAGGTGGGAGTGAAATCAAGGATCTGCACCCAAGTGCGCAATTGGGAGGCAGGTGTTTTGATCTTCCCCATCAATTTCTCTCTATTTAGGTGTTTGCAGAACACAGTGTTTTACTGAAGCCTTTCTTCTTCTGGCCCTGTGCTTTTTCAGGGATTTGTTACATAAAATGGGATACACAAGACATTTTAAAAAGGGGTATGTGCTTTTATTTGGGACATTGTGGCTGTATCTAAGGTATTTGGTCTTGGCTCCACAGCTTCCTGTAGAGAGCAGTCAAGTATGAAATACCCACTGACCCATTTATTTGTGTCCTTGTTGATTACTGGCAGTTTGGCAGGCTAGGCAAATCAGCTCAGTGATTTCTGTTATATGCTTTATTTATAGCATGCAGATTTCTTCTTTGGTCCTGAAGTAGTGTAGCCCCCCTTTCAGCAGGGGGGTGAAACATTGCTGGGCCAGAAAGCCAGCAGGTATAAATCACCGGTAGACACATCCATTCTCCAGTAATTCGGGGTCTGGTTGTGCTGATCATGCTGATGTTCTGTCATTATCTTCTTCACTAGCAATTCTTTATCGGCTATGAAGGCAGGAAAGGGTAGACTTCTTGTGTGAGGCAAATCACAGTGTGTGTTTTTAACAGAAAGATGTTGTGTTACATTTTTTTTAAGGAAGCTTTCCTAATGCCTTGTTTTCCTCAGTGGGAGGTCTGCCAGGAGCAAAACGGGTCTGTGATTCTGGGAGTCGACCTCCCTGAAGTGACCGCCAGCCCTCCTGTTAAATACATCTCTTACAGCTGTTTCATTGTCTGGAACTACTTTGTATATACTGAGGTTAGGGCTAGAGCTGCAAATCAGCTCTGTGGCAGTGGTTACTTCATTTTGTTTACTTAACAGGTTATTCTTGAAACGACCTTGGATTTTATATCTCTAATTGATGTGAAAAATATCATCGTGGGTATGATATATTCTTTCCCCTAGGCATTTGTGCTGCATCAGGCTTGCAAAGCCACAAGTTTTGTTCCTTTCATCTACTATTGTTTTTCCTGGCTTTCAGTCTTCTCTTTTGCTAATGCAGTCTGCATGAATCTGGTTGAGGAGAACTAGTTCTCATTCTGTCTGGAGCCCCTCAGCATGTTCCCTTACTGCGTAAAAGGATCAGTGAGAGTTGTCTCCCCTCCCCATGAGGAGTGTTTTGTCTCCCCATGCTCCATTCAATCCAGGCAACGAGAGTCTGAAAGCTAGAAACACAGCCTCACATCTACCCAAAATCATAAAGAAGATACTTTGCTGTGAGAAGGTGATTTGGGAGTGGGAGTGGGGAGCGGTATCCATATTTGTTTGTGGTCTCCCCACAATTAACTACTTTTTTTACTTTGGGTAGAGTTTCTGAGGTTTAGGCTTTGAATGCTCCTGTATTTTGGAGACCTCTAGCATGAGGAATAACTCTGCAGGGATAACTGTGAGCCATACAAATCAGTGTGCAGAATGTATGAATGATAAAAAAGAAAGTATACTCCTGTTTTGAATGCATATATTAAACTTCTAGATATGAAGCAGCCAGGTGTTTTAAAGGAGTTTATTATTTTGTCATTCAGAAAGCAGGAGAACCAGAGGCTGAAGCTAACACACACTCTAAAGACTATGGTATAAAACTGAAACAAACTTTCATTGCACTATAAGAATGGCCACTATTTTTCATTCCATCCTCATACTGTCACAGGTCCCCTAAGGCTAAGTAATTTGGATTTCAGAACAAGCTGAGACTAACAGTAACCTTAATTTCTTCAGGGTTATTTTCCTGAGGCAGACAACTAATTTCATACCTTTTGTAGCACGTTAAAAATATTATCATTCAGTGCTTGATTTAACAATTCCAGGGGCATTTACTGCAGCAACAATCTGAGGGTCTTGCATATAATTAGAGACATGCAGAACTGTTGTTCACAAGATCTATTTTCTAAAAGCTTAAAAGCCAAAGCTCAAGGATGTTCCCTCAGTCAGAATTGCGTTCAGAGGTCTCACTCCTGGCTTTTCTAAAGTCTGCCTGAGCTGCTGTTGAAATAAGCAGCATGGCTGTTAGCACGTTAGTTTTTGCTCTGCAGCTTTGGGTTTTTGACCCTTTCCATTTTAGCTGCAGTAAGCATAGCTGCTCCCTTACCTGTGGATTTCTAATCTTGATATTCTTGCAGCACTGCCGCTCCCCCTGCCGTCACTGCAAGCCCCAGGCTGCCGCGCGGGACTTGCAGAAGGAAAGGCAGGTTTCTCTGATCTCAGTGTCCCTGGTTTCCAAGGTCCCTGAGCACATGCTTCATTTTTGCATCCATCAACACTCCTGTTTATTCCAAAGGGGCATATTACTCAAGTATATTACAGGCTCCTGACCTGGGGAGGGTGAAAAGTGATCGTGGTACAGTTTGTGCAGGGAAGGTTTTATTGAATCTGTGTTTTTCCTGAGAAGAATGAATGAATTAAATGACAATCAGCATAGATTTTTTTTATATTTGTACAATTTATTACCTAGTTGAAATGGAAAGGGAAGCAATAGAATTCTGTCAAAAGGGAAAGAGAATTATGGGGCTTGTTCTATAGCTCTCTAGGAAAGGCAGAATTCTCCAGTTCGTTTCTATACTGTTCTTTGATTGCTCAGTTGACTGTAACTGTGATAGTTGTAGCTGGGTTTTATAGGTCTTTGGAGATGTTATCAACTCTGTGGGTCTTCCCAATGGGACAGAATACCCCAGTCTAAAAACGATGTTTTCTTCTTTTATGTTTCAGTGTTTCAAAGCTAACCCGAATTCTTCTAAAAAAGAAAAAAAAAAGCATGATTACCTTTTTTATTGTAGATTTATAGGTGAAATTTTGTCTTAAATAAAAATTTAATCTGAGAGACAGTTCCCTAACAGTTTGTATTAGAATTGTTGCATTTATGACAGAGTCTCTTTTGAAAGGTACTCTGTTGTCATAACAGGGCCATTCCCCAGTACCATTTAGACAGACACTTTCTGTTTAAGGAGATTGCTGTTGAACTGCCCAAGTAAGTGATACTCTTTTCTTTTAAGACTACAGTCAAACATGAGCTGCTGAAAGCACTTGGCCACTGAAGCCTTTGCAGCACTTCTCGCAGGAGCACAGACACCCGAGTGACTTGGCTGGGATTCAGCTGGGGTAGTCGTGTTCTGTCTGGTCCATATTTCTTCTGTGGTTTCAGCTCAGATGGGGGTCACTCCTTCTTTCCTGATGAAAGTGATTAAGCAGTTGCTGTATTTGACTTCCAGTATCGTTGAGTTTGGTGAAAGAAGTACAGAGGAACACAACACACCTTCTGCAGGGAGTGAGCGGTGGCAGGCAGGCAGGAAAGGACACCAGGCTGAGCTCCTCAGTCCCTGACACTTGCTGGCTGGCTGCAGCAGTCCCAGAGCTCTGCCTCAGTCGCACAGCAGGGTGTTGTGTGGAGCGCTGATATGTGTAAAACAACCTGCCTAGGAGACTGAGGCACCTTAACGTTACTGACCAAAGCTTTCAACCATCTGAGCCTGTTGTTGCTTCTGGCTCACTGCACGTAACATGCTGGCAGATGGCTGCCCTTGCCAGCACTTTGCTGTTGCTGCCGCTGAGAGGACTATGTTCAGTATTGCCCATTCCACCTACTCAGCAGTAAGGCAGGGCCTTCTGATTTGTATGCTGCTTTTTGTGTTAGTAGGATGTGCACTTCTGAGCTTTGCACCACAGCTGACAGAGCTTGGCTAGGAATATTTATTTCCACTGCATTGAAAAAAAAATAATCTGGCACCAAGAAGCAGGCTTTGAGAGCGGTACCAAATATCATGGAAGTCTCATTAAAAGCTCGAGCAACAGCAACCCTGCAAATTGGAAGCAGCAGCCGTGGAAAGTTTTAGCCAAGTGTTAGCATGGTGCTTAAGCTTTATGTGATTCTCCAGGCCTTTAAGCCCCAGCACCTTTGCTCCAGTGATATAAGACCTCCCTTTATTTTGTTAGTTCTAGCCATAAGTAGGAGTTATTTAATGGGTATTAGTCATAATGTCACAGATACTACACTGCTGAGACAACTCAGGAGCTTGTGTGACCTCCATCTGTGTTGATGGCCACATGGATTTGACCCTCTTTTCCTGCTGCTTTTTGGATTTCCCTTTCTAGTTCATTAGTGTCAGGTGAAGCCCATGTGTTATCATTCCTAGCAAATGGTAGTGGTTGGGCAGCGTTCAGGTGCTGCAGAAGGAAGTGAGCACATTGTCCTCAGAGCTCCTTGCAGAGCTAAATAAAGATTTACAGGGCAAAAATAAAATGATGTAATGAACCTGACAGAAATGAGACAGTAACTAGAAGGTATTAAAAGACAGGAATGTGTTGCGTTATTGAACTGATTGCCTGTATTTAACAACCAGCAGATAAACCTGCTAAAGTTGACATTGGCTTTGGCAGCTTAAGACATTAGAAATACCCTGAGCACATGTACTGTGTGACTGCTCATTAAGGCGTAAGTGAAAGATTGCTGTCTACTGGGTAGAAGTGTTTATACTGCAGGAAACAGATTAAGTGGTGTTTTAATATACAGGAAAAGAAAAGTGGTAGCTTAAAAGCAAAAACTGAAAACCCCCAAACAAACATTATTTGCCTTGGCTTGGGGTGAGAAACAGCTGTAAGATGTATTTCACACAGCTTATAATGGGAAGTTAATTGCAGTGAAAAAACACAGACTGCCCAAAACAAATTATGACACATAGCACATTTTTTCTCTTATTTTTTAATGAATAGCTTAAGGGTTTTAAGAATTTTCTCACACATTAATAGAGAGACCAGAAAGCTGATAGTCCAAGTTGATAAAATCTGGGCAAGGCTCATAAAACCTAATTTCTCACAGAAGAAAACACTTCTTCAAATAGATTTGTGTTGCCAAACAACCCGTACAGGCACATCTTTTTAAAAGGTAAACCCTGGCTTTTCAGAAGAGAGGCATGTCTTCCAGAAGCTCAGCTATGAACTACCTTTTATGTCCTTTTAGTTGCATTTGATGTCCAGTTTATCTCCATCTCAATATGCTGAATATGTTCTGAATTTATTTCTGGATTTCTGAATTCCAATTCTTCCAAATTATTTCCGTACTCAACAAAGTGGAAACCTTGTACAGTCATGCAAATTGTTTTTGGTAATGGTGGCTGAAAGCTTGCAAGAACAGCAGCTGACAGTTGGGTACTGTGGAATCCAGACCTGGATCTCTGCCCTCAGTCTTAATGTAGAGAACCTCACCTAAGACATGTTTGCACACCAGCTTGTGCGTTAACATAAAACTCCTTGAAAGAAGAGCAGTGGCTTTTCAATTGCAGTGAAGGAGCAGCAGAACTTTTCTTATTCATTTAGGAAACATATTTCTTTGAGAGTATCATTTCTGTATCATGACATATATTGCGGTATAAACAAATATACTAGATGTGTGTAATCATGGTTTGTTTTTTTCAAAATCTCTTGATTTTAAAGCAGCTTGCCATTTTATCTGAATTAAAAAGACCATCCACACTATTACAGCCTTTTTGGCCAAACCGCAGAGTGTTTAACTGAAATATATAACAGATGTGTGTTGCCATCACTGTGTCTTTTTTACTGACAGCAAATGCTCCTTATAGACAAATATACGTGACTTACCTAAACTGAAATGTCTAATTGAAAAATAGCAAGTAACGTGAGAGTCAGCATGGGACTAACATAGAAATGGTGCTGCATCTGATGTGCTAAATCGCTGTTAATCTTTGTAAAATGTCCATGTTTCAACCTAGTAGTGAATAGGAGGGGGTGGCTGCTGTACCATTGGGTGCTGACAACGTGATAGTGTGCTGTTGGGCTGCTTCTATTTGTAGGGCTAGCAAACAAAACCAAAACCCACTGGTTTGAAAAAAATTATATTCTGCTACAGAAATGTGTCAGTTTTCCACCAAAATGTTTAAATGCTACATGTTAACAGTACAACCAAATATTATATTAATATAGTCTGTTGAGTCTTGGGTTTTAAAAAGCAGGGATTTTATGTGTTGCTGCATGCAATGAACTTTGATTAGGCTTTTCTGCATTACCTGAAGAATGAACGTAATGGAATAAAAGCTATAATCCCTGGTGGGACATTCACTCTCCTATTCATGTGGCAGGATGCAGGCAGGGAGGCATACTCAGAAACCATCCTTCCCCATCCAGCCAGAAGTGGCACCACAGAAAATGTCTTCCTTATGGGGTTGAGGGGAGGAGAGGGGAGAGGTAAACGGATTTAGTGTCTGGACTCAGCTGCTGTAAAGTATCTCTTTATGCTGGCTTGAAGGTCAGTTGAGGCATGCAGGAGATTCCTGGCAGAGTTCAGTCCATCACTGGTCATTATAATTTGCCATAGCTAGTAGCTGAATGTATATGAAATCTGTTTTTATGTGAAGACTGGCTAAGGTGTAGTAATACTGCTTCTTAAAGCTATTTGAGTCAGAGAATGAGGTCCCTCGAAAAGTTATTTGTGCACAGAGCTCTCAGGCTGGCATTAGTTATCATCTTCCTTTTGTCATTTGGAGGTAATTCATCATTTACTTACAAGAAGTGGCAAAGGAGTTATTAGCTGTATCAACAACATAGTCTCCAGAAGAGGGGTGCATCGTTGTTGCCACATACTGATGGAAATGAAATTTAGTTTTCAGTTAATGTAATAGACTTCTAAAAACTGCTGAAACTGGGTTTATTTCCTTAAAAATCAACATAGAAACTCAGTAGTGGGTGTGTTAGGCCAAAACTGCAAGCAATTTAAAATCATCACGTTCCACTTAACTCGGAGGAAGGGCTGAGCAAGATTTGCTTCTTGGCACGGTGTGGCTGTTCACATACTGCAGTTTCCATTTGAAACCACTGAACTATAAAGGTAGCAATTGCTTGCCAGCCAAGAAACCAATACTAAACATAAGGATTTCACTGTGGCGTTTTAGCCTTATCTTTGAATTGGCTTTCATAGTTTCCAACTAAATAGCTGGAATAGTAAACAGGTCTGGCCATAACCTGTTTATTTTTACACCTGTAGTTAAACCTGGCCACTGCTGTAAACCGAGGTAGTTCTTTGAGGTCATTGAGTACCTCTGGCATAACATGTTGTTGGCATGTACTTGTGTGCAAGGTGAGGCCTGGCCCTCCATGGGAATTCTTTGTTCCGCCGAGCTGTGTGAATATTTGGAAATTATGGTTGGGTTTTCACGCACATCTTGATTTCAGCAGGGCACTCGCTTTGTGGCGACCCGGACAGCTCTGTTGAGACAGCTCCAGAGGAGGCAGAAGTGCAAGACCTGGAGTCATCTGATGAGGCCGATAAGATGAGCAAGGTGAGAAAGTTTCATTTTCACGTGACAAGGAACAGAAGCACAATACAGTCACAGCTGATGTGCTGGCTTCACAGCTGCACACCATTAAAGCATCTTTCCTGGGAAAGTGTTAATCTTACTTTTAAGGTGTTTACAGATTATATTGAATGTAACAAATTACAGTTTTGATTATGGCACATCACTACCTCTTAAGCAAGACTTGTGGCCTTTGTCTAGGTTGGTTCACTTCTTCAGTATCTTGTGATAATATTCCCCCATAGTTTTTAAATGGGCTGGTTTATCACCTCCTTCACCAGAGCAGGTCAGCTAAGCCAAAATCAGGTGGATTACTGCTATTTCTTATTCTTTCTTGATTTCTAGGCATAGGAGGAATGTAAGTTAAACACTATTTTATCAAATCGATAGCATAGCACACATGCTAGTTTTTAAATGCAAACTAATTATAGCCAATCTACCTTAAATTGAAGCAAAACTCTCCAATTATAGCTAAGAGGTTGTGCAAATGGATTGCTAATTGCCATCTATTAAGGGATGGGTTTTTCAGTGGTTGGTAGTTTGCACTTACTCTAGTGCTAGGAAGCTTTCTTTGCACAACATTAGGTGTGATGATTAGGGGCTTTTGAGGCAGAATCAAGTGAGATTATTTTAAAGACACCAATTGCTTTTAGGTATTTGTTGCATAGGTGATGGTGAAAGTTTACAGCTAATTTTCTACAGAATTAATCATCTAGTGTAAATCAGATCTCACTCAGTTTGTGCTTGTGTACAAGTGTGGTTTTTGTCAGCTCTCGTTTTAACTCAAATGTGTTATAGTGAGTTCTGAGTTGGTCCCTGTGCTGTTCTACTTGTCATTGTATTGAAAGGAAGGAAAAGACCTTGACCTCTTGTTTCCTGATCTCTTATGTCATGTTAGTCTGTAGTTTTGTCTTTGATAGCCAGACAGTGGAAGTCAGATAAGAGAAAACGTTCCTATGCATGAAACATATGCAGAGCTTGCATGCAGAGAAGGTGATTAGTTGTACAGTTTGTTTCCAGGTTTTATTATGGAACCTCTTCTTGTAAGTACAAAGAATTTCTTCTTCAGTAAGTGGAAGTGTTTGTTGATACTTTGCGGTTTTTAACTGTAAATATGTGGGATTGTCATATGCTCTGGAAAGAGTATTTTCTGTTAAACACTGGAGCTGTGGAAGAGCACGGAGCATAACACATAGCTGCTTGGGGAATAAATGTTCTTGCTGTGTTTTCCGTAGCTTTCTATTTCTGAACTATGTGACAGGCGGTGGGGTTCCGTTTTGCATCTTGCCTCCTGGATCTTCAGAGCTGTAATTGCCTGAAGCAAGGCATAAGGATTACATGATTAGCCCTGTGGCTCAGCAGATACAGTTAAACTGAGAAATGTGCATTAGCAGCTCTGATGCTTAATATTCGTATATTGGAAGAGTAACTCATAACCCTTAACAAGCCTCGGTTTCCAGCAGGAGGAACATCTGTTTTGCTGTAAATGAAATGTCGACATCAGTGCATGTTTTCTTTTAAAATTCAGAAATAGGTCTTGTTTTGTTTTTGTGATATAGAGGGGAGTGAGGCATTTTACTTCACATTCTGTTTGTTTTGGGACAAACTGCTTGAAATGGTCTTACATTAAAAAAAGGAGGACGTGTACAAGTAGTACATATACGACATACTCAATTTGGCAAACTCATGAATGCTGCTCTCCCCATTTGCATAGAAGAGTTCTGTACTATGAGGGGCTTTCTTTGTGGTTCCTCTCTAATGAAAGCTTACAGAACCCCCCAAATTATTCTGCAATGTCTGTAGAGAATTCCAGTATATGGTAGAGGGGAATCAAAAAAGCTCAATCAATGGGAGGGTTTTCATAATCCCTTTGATTTTCTGTGTGCTTGGGAAAGCTGATCTGCGTGGGGAGTAAGGAGTCTGCAACACATGTTTTTCCACGGAAAGTCACCACCCGGCTTGTATGGTGAAGAAAAAAGCAAAGGTGTTTTCCTGAGCATGCACTGCCACACCTTTCCATGCTCCTAGGATTATGGCGCAGAAGATTAAGCCGATGTCCTCAGGACTGTTTTACACCGGTTATTTTTATACGTGGGAATTGAAACACTCCGCCCTCGTACCACCAGGAGGGGCATGTTCCCCTGTATTGCCGTTACTGCCACAGCTTCCAGTCTTCCTCCGGTGCTGGAGTTCAGGACTGACTTTATTTTCTGCCCTTCTTGACAGAAGCAGGGCAGGAGCACTCTTACCCAACCACTGGGCAGCAGAGGAAATCCATTTTAACTACACTGGAGCCTCCCAGCTAAATGCAGAGTTCCCCTTCTTTCAGTGCAGATGCAGGATTAGCAGCTGAAGATCTGAAAATAGCATTTGGGTTGTCTTTTGCCTTGTGATAGCACGATCCTGAGGCAGGGCTTAGTCCTGCAAACACCACAGCTCCGTGCCGTGGTGCTGGCAGTCTGCTGATGCCCAGATAGCGCTGCAGAGGAGAGCTCTGAGCTTCTCTGAAGAAACTTCCCAGCTCTCCAGCCAGCAAAGCGATCCTAGGGGAGAGTTAATAATTCATGGGAAAAGGAGAGGAACGCAGTGCCACAGCTCTCCTTCATCCGCTCTTGTAGCACAGGTTGGGTAGGCTTTTTATGAAGGTAAGCTCTGTAAAATCCTGCCAAAAGCTGGGCTCGGGTCCCTTCTGACTTACCTGTAACTTTCTCATGTAGGTGATGGGTGGATGTATAACACAGGACATACTCGAATGAGTCTTCCCTTTTCCTTTTCCTCCCTCCCAGCTGTCTCTTTCCCTTCCTCCAGCATGTGTGCACGTGGGTGTGTGTTTCCTTAGTAGTGGTGCATTTGTTTCTTAATCTGCAAAAGCCTCCAAGCTGTTGATGGTGAAGGATTTGGAGGGTACACCAGTTGCTCTGATGATGCCTTCCTTTTCTGAAAATCTTACCTTCTATATGTCTTAAAGACCTGATAATGTAGAGTTTACTTCTCCATCACTATTGTCAAAGGATTCATTATAATAATAAGCAAAAATGAGATGTCTGTAGAACTATTCTGATAAAATACTAGAAATGTGTTTCCAAGGTGGGTCGAGACGTTGGCAGTGCAGTGGTGTGGGATAGCTGTTGTTCTCTGGACTCGCTCCTTATCTAATTTCATGCCTTCCCTGTGCCACCCAGTCCTTGTACGTATAGTATCTCTTGGGTTGGAATCTATGTAAACAGTAGCAAGCAGGTATGCTTTCTGGGTGCAACTCTTTTCCTTTAAGCCATGCAACTAGCAGTGGCCTCTGTGCTCCCAGTTGTTTCTGCTCTGGGTTGGACTCCTGATTTTCCTTTCTCTCCCTGTTTAGTGTGGGAGCCAAGAGAAGGAGAGGGCTGGGACGGAGAAGAGTGGGGGAAAGGAAAGCCTGCTCTCTGCCACCTCTTTGAGCTTGTTTTCATCTAGCATATAAATTCAAGTTTCAGGCTGTTTATGAAATCTAGATGATGTCCCTCTGACAGTCTCCAACAGAATATCAGGAACATTTCATACCAGAGTAATTTCTTAAATGGTTACGTGCCTCTGTGGTGACCTGACTGTTTTGACCTTTTAAATATTGTAGAATAAATTGACGTTCAAAGGAGGTACCCTGAAAACCGAGTATATGTGTGCATTCTTGACGTTGTAGGTTACCAAAGGCTAAAATAGGTGTTGCGTTGCATCTCAAGATCAGTCTTTGTGTGTATTTTATCCTGTAATGGTCCTTTAAATTTAATTGGGGATGTGTTTTAAAAACTGTCATCAGTTAAAATACTGCAGGACACTAATTTCTCCCTGTTTTTAATTAAAGACATCTGCCTCTTGAAATGAAAACTCATTACCTTGCAGCACTTGTGCTTGGGGGAGCATGCTGTAATGGGCTGTGTGTGTACATGCTTATACCATTTAGAGGTATTTTTTCAGAGAAAATAGGTCGTCTTCTGTCTGCAGCATTATTCAAGACCAGAATTAAGTCTCAAAACCTTCAACGTGTTGCAATAGATGTGAAGGGATTAAAACAGGGATTTGAGGGGTAGGTTTTCCAGTAGCGTAACTGGCTTTTTTAAGTTCTTTTAATTCTGTGCCTCTGTCCCTTCAGATGTTTAATATTCTCTGGCAGTGCTGTTCATAGCCAATCGGCTTGTGCTCAGCCACGGGCAAAAGACATTTATATTCCCAGGCTGCTTTCACCTCTGCTTTGCTGCATTTCAGCCTCTCTGCTGAAGTTTTCCTCTTAACGAGTCTATGAAAAGCAGTGTTGAGTTCTCGTCTTTGACTGGTAGCTGGCTCTTAATTCCAACTGATGTGGTGAGCGAATGAGGCCGGCGGCAGATGACACATGCAGAAAGGCTTTGCTCAGAGAAATATGCTCACTGCCTGCCCTTATTAAAATGCAGCCGTCTTCTGTGTTATGTGCCTAGTAAGCAGCACAGAGTATCTGTCTGGAGTGGAAAAGCCTTTTGGATCAGCTGGATTTATGGAGAACTGGGATTTTCCTCCTAGATGAGGGACAGCTCTGGCAATATTGTCTTTCCAGTGATGTCGGCTCTTTGGAGAGTTAACCGTAAACTCAAGGACGAAAGCGCTGGGAGAGCCGGTGACTCTCTGTACCGTATGCTGTATTTGGTGAGCAGATCTACCGTGCAACGCGACTAGTCTAAGTAATTAGCAGTTAAATGAATTTTCATGCTGGTTTAATTTTCAGGTTATACATTCAGGCTGAGCTGTAACATATATACCCTGTAGAGGCTTTTTGTTATTGTGCAATGTCGTTAGCAGTCCTGGCCATGCATGAAAGGGTGCAATTTGCCTGAGTTTTGTTTGGAAGATCAATACTGTGTAGAGTTTGCCGTCCGTGGCGGAATAGAGATGCTGCGTGCCATTCAAGGGGGCAATCTGCCTGATGCCCAAGCACCTGTATGTCTTTATACGGTCAGCACAACAGGAAATGGCACTCCGCTTTCAAAATTATAGGGCAGGCAGCCAAAACTCCCCACTGTGGACAGCATCAACATGCTTGATGAGTTTAAGGACTTGCTCCTCCTGCATGGGAAGGATGTGAGCCTAGCTCCACTGCTGAGCCCCCTGCAGAGGAGGGGTTAATGTACTTGCAAAATAAACTTCACTTTACAGCCCAATTGTGACAGCCCTCCATCTCATTTTAAGGTTGCTGGGTGGGATTGCTCGCAGAATTGTGCCTGAAGTGTGATGCCGTAATTCTCCTGGAGAAATCCTGATTCAGTGCTCTCATTGTTGCAGCTGGCAAACAGAGCTGGTACTGGGGGGTAAAAGGATCTGTTTCTGTTCTAGACCTTCCCTACTCTATCTACTTTCACTAGGAAAATGAGGACAGAGAGGCTTTTGTTAATTCTGTTTGAGAGTTTTCAGCAAAATAGCTGTGTTCTGAACCTCCCTGGGTGCAATATGCACCTGCTTTTTGTCTAGGAATGTATTTTTTTAAAGTAAATGTAAAGTAGACAGGATTATGTTCAGGAATGAAATGTCAGTTTGTTCAATGAACAAGCAACAGAATAGGTTTGTGGACATTATTGTGCTTGAGACTTTTTGTCTGTCCAAAGAGTATTGGGCGAGTGATACTCGGGAAATACATAAAGAAATGTGAGGCGGGGCAGTGGCAAGGCAGAGCTCAGTTGCTGTTGGCTGGAGCTGGGCATGGCTGAAGTCAGTGAGCGGTTTATTAAGTGTGCACAAGTGGAGATAAGGCTTTTAAAAGTCATCTACGCTTCCTTTTTGGCATATGGATGTAACTATTCCTTCTGGGGCAGACTGTGTGCCTGTATGACAGTTACCCAGTTTTCAGCTACTTGTTAGTGTTTAGCTGGTGTTTCATGGTATAAGTGGATTTTCACTCTCTCTTTTTGGGTGACCCATCTTTTCCTGCAACTTACTGCAAGTGCATACACAAGGTGGTGAGCTGTCTGTGGGGTATCAAGCATCAACTGCTTGAAACACTTGGATTATTTTTGGAGTTTGATTCCATCCTGTGTTTCATTCATGATAACTTTTTATTCATACATTTGGCTCTTCAAACAAAATGCCATTGGATATTGTCTTCCTCAAATATTCTTTCACAAAATAGTCTTAACAAAGCTAAATGTTTCTGAGCAAAACCCTGCATATCCTGGGTCTCAGCAGGCTCAGATCAACATCTATTAATTCGGTTCTTTGTCTCTTTCCAGCAGAGCAGGTAACTTGGGCAGGGTTTTTTGCATGTGCTGAAGCCAGGTTTTCACCTACTGCGCTTTGTGGATTTGGGGCTGTTGGGATCAACATCTCACCTGTTGAAATCTAAAGCGAACTTAAGCTAGAAATTTGGATATGCTTTATACTTAAGAGTATGGCAAGTGGAGGTGGAACCTTGCTGAGAAATAAAAGGAATTACTTGGACTAATATATCTTAACTCTGTGACACATGCCACTACCAGAAACTGAGTTAGTTGGAAATGGACTGGTTCAACTAAATGCTCCCTTCTGCCCTTAACTTACAACATTTCTCTTTTCTTCCTCATCTAAGTTAAACCTCAGATACCAAAGATGAATTTTTTTCATGTAATAAACTGTGTTCAAGAGGCATTTTTGTATAGACAGTCGGTTACAATTAGTTTGTTCCTTACACTTGTGTCCTGAAGAAAATTATCCTTTGTATAATAAGCATCTTTACTAAAATGCCTTGCAGTGGTACACTCAGGTGAGCATTTACAGCTATAAGATACCTTTAAGGAAAGCAACTGTATTACAGCAGGAAATCCCTTAGTTGTCACTAGCATGGTTAATGCTCCTTTTGGGCTTCATGGCGTTGTAGGTACACTGAGAGGGGGAAAATAGCTATGTGTGAGCAGACTGCACAGCTTATAAAATGTGGGGATGTTTCAGCACCGGGTAATCATGAAGGTGTGGGGTAGTGCAGGCTCCAGATGATGTTGTTGCTACCAGCTGGTGGGAGTGAAGTGATCTCCCAGGGGACAGAGCTCTGTCTCCAAACTGCAAAGTGGTGATGTGCTTTTCTGTCTTTGTTTGTTTTGTTGTTTTTTGTTTGTTTGGTTGGTTTTTTTTCTTTTCCTCTCTTGGAATATTCTCTGCTTGAACAAGCTAATTTTCAGTCAGTTGTTTTAGTATGAACTGGAGGGCTATAGAGGCAGGCTGGGAAGTCACTATATCTGGATTAAGATACCGTGGCAGGATTAGCCACAGAAGGTTAGAGAGGTGTGATCAAGTGCAGCAGCTCTTTTCCTTCCTGTGCCCCCTCCAGGTGTCTGGGAGGGATGGAGACAGGTCACGTCACTGCTTTGGCAACCCTAGAAGCCTGGGGCTGTCGTCACTGATACCAGAGACTGTACCTGCTCCAAACTTTTCAGCGTAACAAAAGATGCGAGAAGATGATCTAACGTGAGGAGGTGAAGAGAGGATAACTGTCTATGTATATAGACAGCTGATTAAACATTAAAGAAATCAGCTAGATGTAGCAGCTTTGAAAAACCTGACTTATGGGGAAGAAATGCACCCTGCAAGGCATATTTCCAGACACAGAACAGATACACAGTTACTTTCCCAATGAGCTTGTGTTTGAAGCCTTGAGAGGCTTTGGTTCCCCAGATGGCTCTGCTTCCCCAAAAAACAGCTTAGAAGGTTTCTGTCTCCATGTTGTCTCCTTGGCTGTGTTGACACAGCTATTCACAGGACCCTTGCAAACTAGTTTAGGGAACTGGCAGAGGGCTGGGGCATGTGTTTTGTTTGCACAGTCATTTTTGGTTCCTATTCTTGGGCCTCTTTGTTTGTTTGTTTTTGTCTTAAGGGCTGGATGAGCCTATTTCAATTAAAGTTCATGCTTATCTGAAAACATGAATGTTTTTGAACAGCACTTCAATTAACTTGAATTATGCAACTTTTTTCTCCCCGCCCCGTGCCGCCCCCCCCCCCCCCTTATCCCCAGTCACTGAGAGATAGGCTAGACAAATATATGAAATGATGTGTGCACTTCTGGACTTTGGTGCCTGTTAAAAAGCCCCCAAGCTGCAACTGCTTAACTGCAAAGGCTTCTCAGTTCCATCGTTCCTGTAGCTCTTACTTAAAATATTACTGCTGGTCTTTCCTCTTCCTTCTTTTTAAAGAGTACAGAGCAGGTCGCTGCTTTCTGTCGCAGTCTGCATGAAATGAACCCTTCTGATTCAAGTGCTCATCCTCAGGAATTTACAGGACCCCAGCTGGCCACCATGAGACAACTCACAGATGCAGATAAACTGCGAAAGGTTATCTGTGAACTTCTCGAGACAGAACGCACCTATGTCAAAGTAAGGGGTCTCAATGTGTTGTTTTAGTCTACTAATATTTCTCCACTTTCTGGAAAATCTTGTTAGTTTCTTCTCTAATACTTTTGTTTCCTGCATGTATCTCTTAGTTAACTTACATTAAATTCTACAATCTGTCCCTAGAATAGTAACTTAAACCTCTGAAATAAGTAGGCTTTCCAAATTCTTATGCTATCACTTTGAAATTGCTTAGCTGGTGTGCAGAGGAACACTGCTTAATGGGATCTGGTATTGATTTTGTAAGTAAAACTGTGCAAATGTTTCTTTTTACTGTCTTAAATTCTGTGAAATGCGACTATTTTGTGTTATGTGTGAAAGGGAAAAATTCACAGACTAGGTAAATGATGATCTTTGCCACCTCAATAAATATTCAGAGGCAGTTGGAGAAACCAAGATGGGAATCTTTTTCTGAATTTTTAGGACTTAAATTGTCTAATGGAGAGATACCTGAAGCCTCTACAAAAAGAAACGTTCCTCACACCAGATGAGGTATGTTAACTGTTGCTTATCTTTTTGCTAGATAGCTCACACACACACCTTCCCTCCGCACATCCCCCAGCTTGACCTAAGCAAGGGCTATGGAGAAATTTTGAATTCCATTTCTTTTAAAATAATGGATTGAGTAGAGTATAAAGGTACTGCTCAATAATGTACAGTCTGTAGGTTTTTTTTTCCCTGACATCACACTGATTACACAATTAAACTGAGAAATACTGAAGTTCTGGAAAATGTGATTTAGCTGCAAAGTGATATTTTCAGCATCTTGCTTTTTTTCCTCTTATTAGCTGGATGTTCTCTTTGGGAATCTGACCGAAATGGTAGCATTCCAGGTAGAGTTCTTGAAAACTCTCGAAGATGGAGTAAGGCTGGTTCCAGACCTGGAAAAGCTTGAAAAAGTTGAGCAATTTAAGGTAATCTCATCGTTTATATTCTGAGTAGTCGTTTAATACTCTTTGTTGTATTTGTCTTGACTGCTGTCACCATTCATGTAAAAACCTACATCTACTTACATTCGAGATTAATTTTTAGCTAATGCTGGAGCTCTTTGAAAAACATCCTGTTACAGCTATAGTCTATGCTACATTTAGCCATATAGAGCACTAGAAATCTGTAATGTCATGTGCTTTTAGATGCTATTTTTGCCATTCTGCCAGATTTCTTGTTTCAGGCTGTCAGGAAAAGCTGGAAATGGAAAGTTACATATGATCTTTGTTCTGACAAGTCTAATGTTCAGAAGCCTACTAGGTCTACAGATCAGAGCTGTAAATTGAATTCTCTATTTGGGCTTTTGATGCATAGCGGAACTATATGGCAAATACTTCCAACTACCATCAGATGTGCATCAAAGATAGAAATGGAAACTAAAGATATATAAACTTCATTTAAAAAAAAAAAAAGGAAAATGTGGAAACAAATTTTGTTTTATTTCTGATGCAGTCAGGCACTGGATATATGGCAAGTAGCTAATGCAATGTTTTGTCTTTGGGGAATGTTACTCTTGCTTTGAGCACTCACCTTGGTAGAGGACAGGATGTCTTGATGAATAATAATAATTCCACTGGGATTACTCTTCAGCTACCACAGAGTCCTGGAAGAACTACTGAAAGAATTTGTCTTTTTGTGCACGTGTGGCTTTGCCATCAGGTGCTTGTTTAAAATAAGCATCAGTCATGAACACTACCCTTGCATAACTAGAACACAGCTTTTGTTTTGTAGAAAATGTTCTCTTAATGGAGAGCACAGGCACACTTCTTTTAGTGGAGTGTGACCACTGTGCTCTGAGAGGAGTGTGAAAGAAGCCTCCCTTTGGAAAGAGCCCTTGTCTTCTGAGTGCTGCTGCTTCCACCTCTTTCCATAACAAGTACACGAACTTCACCTTCAGTTCTGTCCTATGGGCATAGTCTGAAATCAGTGTGCAAAATGGGACTTCAGGACTTCGTGGTTTCAGTTCTGCAGTTTGCTTCTCTCTGCTGACTGTAGGCAAGCTGCCTATGTGTTGTCTCACCCCCCCAACACCACGTTGTCTTGTTCCTAAGTGGGTAGTGGAGCAAATGCTTGACTGTGGCATAGACATCTTAGGGAAAGATTGTGCTTGGCCATTAGCACAAACTCATTTTCAAGTGAGTGAAGACCTTGGTGTGTTTGTGCAGAGGGATAATAGCCTTGCTTGCAGCTCCTTGGTGTCTTGACCCATTGCAAAGTCAGATACATCCAGTCCTCTGTGTGGCCTCTGGTCGTTACTTAGATCAATAAGGTTTTAAGCTCAGGCATTTAAATATAATTCTGGAGCTGTGAACTTAGTTCCCTCTATAGTCAGTGGTGTCTCCAGATCATCCTAACTGGAACTTGGCTAATGGTCTTAATCACATAGCCTGAATCCAGATACCAAGGCTAGGCCTGTTTCTTGCTAGATGGTGTGAGGGCACTCTAAAAATGCAGTGTCCTGTCAACCAAAAGCTAGATGGAAACTTCGGGTGACCTGGCAGAAGAGAAAAACTGGCTTTCATGTGGTTTTTTTTTTCCTAATGCTATTTTTTTCTTTTTTTTTTTTAAATCCTAGAAAGTGTTGTTTTCCTTGGGTGGATCCTTTCTTTACTATGCTGACCGGTTCAAGCTGTACAGTGCCTTCTGTGCCAGCCACACAAAAGTCCCCAAAGTACTGGTGAAAGGTAAGAGGCATGTGCTGGACTAACAGACCTGAGCATCCAGAGAGAGAGATGTTGTGGTGACATGTGGGTTTGGGCTGGCACAGGTGGTCCTTGTAAATGATGAGAGGTGGCCACTGAACCCCAAATCATGCAGGGCAAGTGGTGGCAGAGGAATGAGGGCACATACATGCCTGGTTGCTCTCCAGGAGCCTTTACAGTAGGGAAGTAAGTCCATCTGGCCTGAGTGGCTCGCAGAGAGCTCTGTGCCATGGGTGTTCTTGGACCACCATCGATGTAATGATACTTGAGTAGCTCATTACAAGAGGTCATTCACCTCACATGTAGTTTTTCTCCCCATGCTTAATTTATTCTCCCCTGACATGTTCAGTTTCTTTTCAGTCATGTGGGGCGTGGAAAGATTTCATAAATGGGCAATGTGATGTGCGCTAATGGATCACTGTGTACTTTGGAACCAGGAGTGGTGATGCTTGTAATGACCTCTGGATCCTCCTAGAGTTTGTGCTGTGAATCCTTGCTAGTGGCAATCCCACTGAAGCTCCAGCCAATGTGGTTGAACTCTGACAGCCACTAGGAAAGAATCAGCCTGGGAGAATGTTTTCTGGAAGCAGTCTAAATATTTTAACTGCACCATGCTCTCTCCTCTATTCTTCTTCTCACCTTCATTCCAATTTGCCTGAGAAGTTTCTATGTATGAATTCCTAGTAGAAGTTGGCTTGCTGAGATGGAGATAAATTAACTGTGGTCTGGCTTCTAAATGCTCATGGGCCTCCTTTCCTTGGAGTGATGTTTTTTTCCCCTGTGAACGTGTTAATCTTTTAGAGTTAGCAGTGCTTCATGCAATTTATTTTTGGCCAAGACATTAAATAAACAAATGCTTCCAGTTGTAGGAGCAGTGCCATTAAGGGAGGAGCTCTTACTTTTCAAAGAACATCTGGATGCCTGACAATCAAAAGTTTTGTTTTTTTTTTTTTTCCTGTGCACATTTCTTTTTATTTATACTTGTAAACTCTTATTTACTATGCTGCAAAGAATACTTGGCAGCTCTGTGGAACACATGAATAAATGATTTGTTTCTAGTCACATCCATGCTTTCTTTCAGCATTATTCTGTTAGTCCTTAATGTTAAGGCTGTAGACTAGGTAGATTTGGTTGTTTTGTTTTGCTTTTTCATTGCTGACTGTATTTATAAATGAGAAATGATTGTGCTTGAATTACCACAGAAACAGAACTTAAAATTTTATTGCAGTGATAAATCTCTTAAAAAGCCTGCGAGTGTATTTCAAGTGTAATTTGGTGTCCTCAGCTGAGGTGCAGGTGGCTTTTGGATTTGAAACTGAAGTTGCTTTGTTGAAGTCAGGTGACTGCCTGCAAAAAACCCACACAACCTAGGCAGAGGATACAGCTCTAATAAAAGCAATTGTGTGGAGTTGTTCCTGCACTGAATAACTTGTATGTCTAAAAATGCCACCTTCTCTGTATTTCCCTCCCTGGAAAAATTTATGTTCTAGCAGAGGGAGCAACAGAGAAAATGGTATTTTTATAAATTCAGTAGCAGTGAGGTAGAAAAGATGGTAGCAATCAGGTGTCCCGTCTGCCTGTGCTTCCTAAATATGGTGTGCTATCATAATTTACTGCTCCCTGCCTCCTTACTAGCTCTTGATTGTTGTTGTTCAGTATTGCATTTTAAGTTCTAATGAGGTAACAATAACCAGACTTGCCAACATTATAAAGGTGTATGAGACTAGACTCATGAGTAGTCACTTCTTACAGATATCCAATTTGAGCCTTTTCTTAAAAGAAACAGATAATGAAAACAATTTATGCTGCTCTAAAATAGTTGCAAGGCCAGAAATAGTGTGGGTAGTGAGATTAAAAACTGCACATATTGGTACAGTAGGTGGGTGCCTGTTGTTAAATCATAAAGAGCATATCTGTGGCAAAGGTCAGTAACCTGAAGTGCATATATCTAATACTGTAGACCTGATAAATCTGCACTTCTTTGCAAAATGTCTCTGGATAAATTAACTTAAAGCTGGAAAAGTCACTTTATCATGGCAGCTGTTATGATTTTTGATTTATCCAATCACTTCATTTTACTCTTCCAGCCAAGACGGACACTGCTTTCAAGGCATTTCTGGATGCTCAGAATCCCCGACGACAGCACTCCTCCACCCTGGAGTCTTACCTCATCAAACCCATCCAGCGGATACTGAAGTACCCTCTCCTGCTGAAGGAGCTCTTTGCTCTGACTGATGTAGACAGTGAAGAACATTATCACCTTGATGGTAAGGAGCTACCCTACGTTGCTCTTCCCTGTTTAACCTCTGGTCTGGAACACTCTGCCTCCCACTTCCTCTCAGAGGCTTAAAAATACCTTTTGTCTCTTCCCCTATCTCTTTGTCTTTCTTCTAGTGGCCATAAAAACAATGAACAAAGTTGCCAGCCACATTAATGAAATGCAGAAAATCCATGAAGAATATGGGGCAGTGTTTGACCAGCTCATAGCAGAACAAACAGGGGAGAAAAAAGAGGTAACAGATAATCAAATTTAAGAGAAAAAGGCTGTTATTTTGGTGCCTGTAGCATGAATGTTAAATTGTATCAAATATTTACCTTGTCATTTGTACCGTGTCATTTAAGCGGGTCCTGGTGCAAACAGGTAAATCCCAATCCAATTCAAGAACGGCTTTTCCATGTATGGTTCACTGACTGGAACCGATGTAAAGAACTAGTGGGTTAATTCACCTTCAGTGTTGTGGTTGGGTCAAAATCGGATCCCAACCTGCAGTTCACTATTTTGATATCCATGTCTTGGCTCTCCTCATTCCATGTAATCTTGCTCCACCAGTCTGAGTGGACTGGCATGCTGAGGCAAGTCTGTACTAAGATCTTTAATCCCTTTAAAGAGCTAAAAATGTGAGGTGTGGTGTGTGAGAAACTGCTGTTTCTCTTTTAGAAAGTGTTAGTGGGCTTGATATGTGAGAGCGCCTTGGGCTTTGGTGTAGATGTCTCATATGGCGCATATGCAAACACTTGAAGATCCAGCGTGGCTCAGTCGGCTGACCATCTCAAAAACCTGTGGCAGGTGTCTTGAAGTTTCAGACTGAGACCTGGACTCTCTGTTTACTACTAAAACGTAGGTCTGCAGTCCAGCAGTGCAGTGAAGGAGAGTGGTGGGGAGTAAGGGGGGAATGGAGTAAGGTCAGGGAGGCTCAAGGAAGAGGTGGAGACATGCTAAAGGGCTGATGGGAGCAGTGATGTGGGTGAAGGCTGCAGAGAGGCATGACTGTATGAGTAATGGTGATGGGGTTTTGCCAACAGCCAGAATGAAGAACAAATATAAGAGGCATTGAGCTACAAGGCAAAAGAGGTCTGGGATTGAGTAGTGTTGAGGAAGCTTTAGGTGTGAGAGCTGGATAGCAGCAGCGGGGAGGGAGGATCAGATGGTGGGTAGAGGGCAGAGACTAGGGTTGCTGCTGGCAAGCAGTGGTGGAGGGAACGTGTGAGGACATTTGTTGGGAGAGCAATTGTGGTTTGGTGTTAATCTCGGAGAGGAGACAGTAAACACCTATCTTAGTGTTGCTCTTGTTATGGGGGAGACTTCAGCTTGTTGTGCTGATGGTATCTGTGGCATCCTTTGGCAAAAGTCTGACTTCACTAAGAGGAGGGTGGAGGAATGGGATAACATGGCCTCTGGATGAGGATAGCCCTTAATTTGTCACTCTGGAAGACTGTAAATCAAAGTGAAAGATACAGTTGCTGCAGTATTAGTGGGCATCTCCCAACAGTTGTTATGAACTCCTTTATTAGCCCATTTCCAGAAATGTGGTTTCCACAGATGAGCCTTTGGGCAAAATCAAGAGCCACAGCAACCGTGGGGAGGAAGTGGTTTGACCGCTTCACATGATGAGGTCTCTAAACTTTACCCCAAACCATGTGTGTGTGATGGGGGCTGTGCTTAAATGTTCAAACAAAATAGAAAGAAACTGATAGGGAGAAAAATGGACAAAGGAGAAAAAAATGCAAGGAAGACAGCATCTTTTCTTCCCTGACTTCACACCAGATTATGAGAGCCTGACTCGATGACTTCTAATTCATGCTCACCAATTAAGGATTTACATGCATCTATTGCTAACTGTTACAGTCTGTCTGCGCATGCTTTCAGTCATCTGATTAAATACTCCAAAAGCTAGCTTGTGGGGCTTTTTTTCTTTGTTTAGAAATAAACTTCAAGTAAGTTTTCTTGAATGGAAATTCAAGTAAGCTTTCTTGAAGTGATTACACATTGTGTCTTTATGCATGTATTTGTGTTGGCAGGTTGCAGACCTTTCGATGGGGGACTTGCTCTTGCATAACACAGTGATATGGCTGAATCCACCCGCCTCACTAGGGAAATGGAAGAAGGAACCTGAGCTGGCAGCATTTGGTTTGTATCCTAGTAATTTTATTTCAGATGCCTAAAAGACTGTCAACTGTGCCTTAACAGATGTTTGTTTGAAGGTAGTTGAGTACTGCCTTCTGCAAGGTTGACTGGAACTTAAAACCATTATTTGTCTCTTTGCTGCCATGGTCAAATTATGTTCTGTGTTGATCTAAAACTGGTGAAGAATTTGGAGGTGACTGCTGTAATAGTGCAAGAGTTTCTTAAACCCATATCCAAGGGTATGAATTGAGAGCTATATAGAAAGGTATTTGTCTTTGAAAAGATACAGTTCGGTAGCCTGACTGATGCCAAGTAACTCTACCTCACATCCTGTAGAATGGGTTGGGGGCTTTCAGAGGCTTTGCCTTTTTTCTCTGTCCCTTTTGCCAGAAAGAACTTGTATATCTAAGCTTTAAAAAGTGCTTAAAAGCTAAGCCAGAACTCCCAGTGAGTTGCTTTGGAGTGGTCTGTCTCCTCGGAGTAGTCTATCTTGGGTGGCCAAACTAGAAATTGAAACTGCTGTTGGCATAGATCTCAAGGTCTTTCCACTGCATTGGAGTATGGTCCCTTGGAAAGGTACATGATCGCTTATGTTGGCTAAATCATGTCTCTCTTACTTTCAGAATTATATCAAGTAATGCAGAGTGTGCTAGGTTTTCTTTATTTGTTCCTAAATTTCTTTACACGCAGTGTCCTTTTTCCTTGTTTCTAGAAAGCGATACTGATTAGGAAGCCAATGATTTTTATTTTTGATTTATACCAAACAAGTAATGAATGAAGACTCTTTCAGCTTTGCTCTGGAAGAGCATATAAAAATTGACTGCTTTCCTGTAAGTTGGGAAAGCACCTGGTCATACCCTGAAGCCAAGGGGCCCCATGAAAGCTGCTAGGAATGTGCAGCAACTCTTAATTACTCCAAAAAGCTTTAAATTGGTTTCATAAAATGTCCAAAATTAAATGTTCATGCAATTCAATCCTAAAACAAAGGGTGTGTTTGAGGCCTGAAGAAAGAGATCACAGGGAAAACTGGAGTCTTGAAAGACAATTTCCAGCTCCATGTGGATGCTATGTGGCAAAAGAGGAATCGGATTACACCTCTGCCTGCCAGTGCTGCTCACTTTTTAATTCAGCATAGACCAGTGTCCCACCTGGGAGGTGTTCACAGTCTGTCCAAGCGCAGACTCATCTGCTTGACTGTCTGTGCGTAGCTGGGTGCTGCTCATTTGTCTGAGGTGAACTTAGCCAGGGGGATTAAAGTTCTCTAAATTTTTGTATAGAACTGTTGCTGCTTGAATAGTTGTTCCAATAACTGGTGACTTACACTCTTGAGTTTTGAGTGACTTTGAAGTAACCTGGTTTTGTGTACTAAAAGTGGTTCAGCTTTGTTTTTTTGGGAAGAATATGCAAGAGGGCTGGTAGGTTTACTCCTGCCTTCCCTCCCTGACTCAAGTGATGGCTGTCTGAGGAGTTGAAAGGTCTATGTGCTTGGGCATAGAGGAGACCTGTTCCTAACCTTACTGACTCCATGGCTTTTGTTTCTGACTTTCTCCTCTAGTGTTCAAAACTGCTGTGGTCCTTGTATACAAGGATGGTTCCAAACAGAAGAAGAAACTTGTAAGTTGCATGGACTATTTTGGTGATGCTGTGTGCATTTGTGGTGCTGCAATCAAGATTTGCTTTCTATAAAGCTGTGATGCTAGAGTGTGCTTTTGCATACATGATTCTTGTTCTCCGCCACACAACGGAGGTTTTGAGCAATGCTGAGTAGCCTGCTGTTTGGCGCAGCGCTCTGCAAGCATTCATTTAGTTTATCCTTTGCTCTCTGCTGGACTAGTTGTTCCTGTGGCCTGCCACATCCCTTCCATGCTGTGGAGTGGACTTTCATGAAACGAGGTGTTGCCTTGAATGCCTCTCTGGTGTTTGGCTCTTTGATCAGTTAGTGTATGTGAATCAAATACGAGAGCTGATGCCTGTCAGCTTTCCTAATGAAACGCAATGTCCTTGCTTCAGTTCTGGCTGTTGCATGCCACTGAGCAAGTGCTGACCGCTCTTAGCTAAGTTAGGTGTGCCTACAGTATGTATCAGGGGATCCTACTGGAGTTTGGGATTAAAAGTTAAAGCTAAGCTTGACAGTAAACGTATGCCTTGCTACAGTAGGGAACACAGTTTAAAGTATTAGAGAAAACTTTTTGATTCCCACCTGACATAAACCATAGTGTGATTTGAAATGCTTGTGTGGTTATCCAGCTAACTTTGGAATGACTAAGGCAAAACTTACGCATGTTTCTGAGTGTATGTGCACTTGGAGGAGAGAATGCAGCATTGGTCTCAAATGGCTTTTGAAGGCATTGATAATAGTTGATTGGTCTAATGGTTGCTTTTGTCTAGAATTTAGCAAAACCTTCATAAATAGTCACATCAGTGATGCTGGTTACTAAGATGTTGTAGTGAGAGAACAGGAATTGCAACAAGTCTCTAGCTGGACGTTCTCCGTGCAAAGCAGAGGAGACTTCTGTGTCTGACTATCCCAAGGTGTCTCATTTCCTAACGGTATTTTGAAATTCTTCCAGGGAGGATCACATAGAGCTTCAATTTATGAAGACTGGGATCCGTTCCGCTTTCGCCACATGATACCTTTAGAAGCACTGCAGGTTCGAGCATTGGCAAGTGCAGGTAATGTTCCCACTGCATGAATTTGGCAGGGTTCTTAATGTTCGGCCTGGGGGCATTCACTGACCAATGTTTGTCCTTAGTACACGTGTATGCAGCTTCTAGAGCCTGAGCAAGGAACCCACAACCTCAGCATCCGTAATAGCCCTGGAGAGAAACGAAGGGGCAGAAGCTCCAGTTGTGTGTATCTAGCTTGTCAGTACTTCTCTGAAGGCAGTCAGGGTTCTGGAAAAACAGGACAAAGTTGTTGTTGACTCTGGTTTGCTCTGTTCCTCTTCTGGAGACTAGAAGGAAATCTTGCAGCTGTGAGACAACAGAGCTAGTGAATTTTTGTCCTTGTCATTGATAGCTTCATGTAAAGCTTATTATATTAAAAAATTCAAAATTTTAAACAATTTTCTCCCTTTCTAATGCATAAGTGAAAGTGGAAAGAACATAGGAGGTAGCTGTAAAATATGAAGTATTCTGTGGAATACCTGAAAAGCTGAGGGGGAGGTTTCATATTTTTATGGAACTGAGTGAGTGCGTATAAAATACTACTAGATTTTGGTGAGTTTAAGTGTCTGTTGTTTCATTAGTCAGTTGCCCACTGCTGTCTTTCAGCCATGAGTTAATATTATTTACAGTGCATTATCTGTCATCCTGGATGGTCTTAAACCATTTTTTCAGGATTACAGAATAAATACTTTAATTGGGGTTAAATATGAGAAACTGTTGTATGAAGTGCTGCTTGCTTTTGGCTTTAGATGCAGAGACCAATTCTGTATGTGAGATTGTCCATGTTAAATCTGAGTCTGAAGGCAGGCCAGAAAGAACGTTTCACCTTTGCTGTAGGTAAGTGCGTTTCCATATTTTCAATGGCAGCTACATCTCTGGTTCTCAGCTTGCCTGTGCCTTTCCTTTCAGGCAATCTGGGAATAGCCAGTAGGGGAAGGGGGGAGAGGGTGTTAAAACCTTACTTCTGGCAGGCAGAATTTTGTAAAATTTATTTAAAAAAAGGCATATATTTAATCAGCTTTGCAGCTTCATGGAAATATCATTATTACAGTTTTCCTTTCACAGCTAAATTCCAGCATTGGATCTTTATGTTAGGTAGCTGCTTGTGTATCTTGTTCAGCTGGTACATTCATGCCACGAAGTTCCAACCTCTGCTCTGAGGGCGTTGCCCTTTCTTTAAGTAAACCTTGTCCATCTTTGTTGTGGTGGTTGCTCTGATGTGTTTTAGAGTTCAAATAAGAACTTGGTACACAAATTCACCAGGGTCTAATGGAGCTGATACCAAGCCGATTCCTACTACTAGGTAGTAGAGAGTTGCAGGACTTCTGCTTGGTGTGTGTTTACAGGGGACAAACCTGAGATTTAATTAGCCAGCATAGGTCAACTTGATGTTTATCGGACAAAGAGAAGTGCATGGTTGGTATTGGAGGAAAAGGAAGCCTCAAGACGGCTAAATGTTTCGTTAATGAACTGTGTATTTGTTTCCTTGGATGTCCATTGCAATGATTATAGATTCACCTTTGCTTTGAAAATACTGTATTAAATTGAATCTTCTCTGGGGGAAGTGCATGCCTGTCAGTTTGCAATGCCTTAAATTACAGAACTGGTCATTATTTATCACATTTACAGCGAGCTTTTAGCAGTTCCCAAGAGATAACGCTGCCTTTTGTATTCTTGCCTATTTTTCAGTTCACCAGAACACAGGAAGGACTTTCTGAAGGCAGTGCACTCGATTCTGCGGGATAAACACAGAAGACAGCTTCTTAAAACTGAAAGTTTGCCCTCATCCCAGCAATATGTTCCTTTTGGTGGAAAAAGATTGTGTGCTCTAAAAGGTGCAAGGCCAGCCATGAACAGGGCAGGTACTGTAGGGCTACAGACTTTCAAGATCCCAGTAACCCCAGCACCATTGTAGGACATGTGGTGGTGTCTGTTACTTGTATATTAGGATTAGTATTCTCTCCTGTGTATGTAAAAACTGCTGATTTTCCATGCTTCACCTCCTTGAGAGCCTTAAATTGCCTCTATTTACCTTGCTTTGCACTCAAGGCTCAGCTTTAGAGCAGTCCTTCTGGCATGGAAGGAAGAAATGGGATTCCTGTTAATACTGATTGGCTGTGCACTTTAATCTGGAAATGGGTTTCAGCTGAACAAAGCAGAAGCCTGCTGCATATTTCTTAAAAGCATGTACAGAATTTTGAGCAAACCCTAGCACTTTTAAACTAAAATGCACAAGAAAAATCAGCTCCCCCGAGTGAGTGGCTTGGTTTGAAGAGATAGTTCATGTGTCCTCCATTTTAGCCTTTTCAGCTCTATTGCTAAAGGGCGTGTGCTTCTGCTTCTCACACTTTGGGAAGCATGCACTTGATACTATTATTTTTGTATTGGCCTGTCCTAAACCATGAATTTTCCTTTTCAGTTGACTTCAGGCAAAAGCAATGAGAAAATCCCAGGGAAAAGCAGGTTTTCATTTTCAGAACACTAGATGATGGAGGGAAGAAATACTTGCTTCCAACTGAAAAGTACACGGCACCGCTGCGTGTTTTGTTCTGGTCTGTTATTTATTTTTTTTTTTTCTGCTCATTAGATCCAGCAATGTAGACAACCAGGCTTTCTGTTCCTCTTCTGTAATGGGCAGGCCAGACCAATAACATTCGCAGCATGGCTTCTCACTCGGGGTGTTGCTAGCCATCTGCCTCAGAGACACTTAAAATCGTAAGAAAGAAGAGTCAAAGGTGGGCCAAAATGCAACTGTTTTACCACAGTGCTTCTTCAGTCAGCCTGTGGGGCTAATCTACTGCAGATGCCAAACTTCTTTCAGTTTGACTCTTTGGTGCATTTGCATGATGAATTCTGCAGAGATTAAAATCTCCTCTTAGAGTACAGACCTCTTGCTACAGTTAAAATTTGCAACTGCTGAGCTGTTGTACTTAACGCATGTTTTGAGGCTCAGGGATATTCAAATATGACCCCGCCCCCAAGCTAGAGTTTAGTAAATACATACTGAAGTGCTAAATTGCTGTTTAGTGGAGGGGGACAAACTATAACCTTGGAGTTCACCTGCTTGCCATGGAGCTACGTGTGTGTGCACGTAAAGCGCTGGAATACCTGCAGGTCCTTCAGCTGCAGGATTCGTCCCCTGCTTTGCCTCACAAGCCTCTTATGAAGATGTTTCAACACAGAAGATGTGAATTTGCTAATTGGGCCAGTTGCAAAAGCTAGTAGACCAGCTGATGCTGAGTAAGGAACTTCTGAAAGTTTTTCTGGATTTGGGGTTTTCTTTTTTTTCTTTTTCCCCCAGTAGGGAGGGAGCAGGGAAGGGAGTAGCAGAGCCTGGACAGGAAACTTACTTCCCCATAAATAACACCACAATTACAGCATCTTCAGCACCGAGGTAGCTACTTGGAAACCTATAGTGTTGCTCTTACCTGAGACAAAGCAATTTCCCTTACCAAGGCGTAAGGCTAGTTGGTTTTCATGGTGTGCTGACAGCAGGGCACTGCGTGTGAGAAGCTGAGCTGAACAGATACACTTTGTGCTGGCTGGCTGGCTGCCTACCGCTTAGGAGGAACAGTAATTGTGGGCCATTATCCCAACTGTGGATCTGAGTAGCAGAAACTCCTTTTTCAGCTGGAGAGAAACCTGTGCTGAGGAGCTGAGTGAAGTGTGACTTGCCTGCAGGGAGGATGCTGAATGACTAGGTCATTCGTGGGAGTCTGCCTGCTTTGTGCCTAGCGGTGTTAAATAAAGGGCCCCTGGAAGACTAACTTTTTTAAGAGAGTTGTACTGTGTGTAAAAAGCCTGTGGGGTTTTATCTTTGTGTGTGCGCAGTGTCAGCCCCAAGCAAGTCTCTTGGGAGGAGGAGGCGGCGGCTGGCCCGAAACAGGTTTACCATTGACTCAGATGCCGTCTACACGAGCAGCCCTGAAAAAGAGCCCCAGCAGCCCACGCACAGTGGGGACACTGACCGCTGGGTAGAGGAACAGTTTGACCTTGCTCAGTATGAGGAGCAGGAGGACATCAAGGAAACGGACATCCTCAGCGATGACGATGAGTACTGCGAGGCCGTCAGAGGTGCCGTGGCTGACCGAGACCTTCGGGAGCGGCTGCAGGCGGCCTCCATCACGAGCAGCCAGCCGTGCCGGGGGGACCACCCACGCCCAGCCATGGACACGCACGCCTCCAGGATGACCCAGCTGAAGAAGCAGACGGCCTTATCTGGCATCAACGGTGACGTGGAGGGCCACAGCGAGGAGGTCATCTGGGTTAGGCGTGAAGACTTTGTCCCCAGCAGGAAACTGAACACGGAGCTCTAAACCAGTCCCCTTCCCTGCCTGGATGCGTAGGTCTCCCTGTCCCGCCCTCCATCCCTCCCTCTCGCCCCCGCACACCGCGGAGAGCTGATCCCGATAGATTGCACACTTGCACACACCATTTCGGCAGCTGAATTGGTCCGAAGCCATGCGGCCTCACTTTAGGCAACTGTAAAACGCTCAAAACCTGGAACAGAATAAGCTTAAGGTCCTGTCTTACGTTACCAAGGGCTTTCACACGATGTTATTTATTCTAAAATAATCAGGGGCTGAAATTAAGTATGGGGAGAATATCATCACTGGAAAACAAATTACTCTGGATGTCTTAACCTACGTACAGCGAACTAGCTTAAACAATAGCACAACGAACAGAGAGTTTTATAGCCGCAAATTGTCAGTCGTAGGTTCATCTCCTTAATGAGGAAACTGCCTTTTTAACGTGTACAGTTGCAGCATTCTTATTACTTTTCCCTCTTTAAATGTAAGAGAATATACGTGTATTTTAGGAATGTGTGAGGAAAGGTTTGGGATTTATGTTGTGTTAAGTCCTCTTGGTCTGTGACTGGTCTAACTTAATGTCAATGTTGGAAGCTCTAGTTTTACATAATGTTATAAAGATGCCAAACTCTTTTAAAAGAGATCCAAATTTAAACACTTGAAGAAATATTTTTTTGTATTTTACCTGAGATGCAGGGGCACAAAGGATAAGAGTTTTACAGCATTAGCGTAGCTCCACGTCTAGGGTACGAGGCTAGCTTTTTGCAGAGGGTTAGGAATGGTGGTTTTTATATTAATATGAACTGGAAACTCTTATTTAGGTATGACTTCAGGAAAAGGATTATTGTATATGTTTGAGACTGGAGTTTTGTTAGATAATAAAAAGAATAAAGTAAAATTACATGGCTGAATTGTAGTGGACCAAACTGATCCATGGTGTAACCTCGCTGGAGCCAGTGTAGCAACATCACAGATCTGTTTAGTCCACTCTCTCTGGCAGAGTTTGGGCTTAGGGGACAGGGAATTCATGGCCAAAAAACTGACCTCATCCACTCTCCTACTGTGGGTGAAACTAGTGTATTTTAATTCCTTTATAAAAGCTTTTCCACTGCAATAGAGTATGAACAAGTTCTACACAAGCAAACCTCTTTAACATTTTAAATCTTTTATTTAAACATCTAAAACAGGGTAAAATGTGACTAAAATCTTGTGGTTTTTAAGTAGACTTCCAAATACGAAACACATAATAGCACTTTTTTTTAAGATTTATATAGCTTTTCCCATTGCAGTTTCACCTGTAGGAAAAAAGGAAGATTATATGAAATTTTCTTTTTTTTTGTTGGTATCTATTGATGTTTGACACATTAGTAGGTACTTTGAAAACCTGAAATTTTATAATAGCTTTAGGATTATATTTTATAAAATCCACTCTGACTATATTTTAAAGCATAACAAAAATTATTCCCCCCAAAATTCCATCACTGTCTTTGTGTCCCAGCTAGCATTCTCCCCTTGCCCGCCCCCCCTTTCTGGTTTCTGGTGCACTATACTTGATCTTATGAAAGCTTTCTCTATTAACTTTTTGCTATCTTCTGATTTCTTTTCGTAAAAGCTTTAGAAAGGTTTCTATACCCTTTGTATTATCACATCATTGTTTTATATCATCTACCTGTCAGTTGTGTCCCAGCGTATTAGAGAAGCGGAGGTTTTAGCTGTCCTGTGCTGTACCCAGCGGAATACAGTCAGCGCTGAAATACTGGAAGGCTGGTACTAGGAAGGTACCGTTGTTCTTGTACATAATGTCATGACATGTCTATGTCAAAGGTTCTTATATATTTCTTTTATAAGCTGAAAGAAGGTCTATTTTTATGTTTTTAGTTCTATGAATGGAACGTTGTAAATGCCTGTCAGAAATAAAATACTGGAAAAAAATACAAGAGAGTGGTATGTGTATGTGTGTGCTCCGAGACAGGTGCTTCTCTGAGTAGAGGCAAGCAAGGAAGCAAGTCCTACAGTAGATGAAGCTGTTGGGATCACTCTCCTGGCTTTAATAATCTGTAAGGAGTGTCCTTAATAGTAAGGTTTCCACCGTTAGCAGTGTGTGCCCTGTGTCATGTGAGCTGAATGGGTTCAGCGTGTCTTGGCTCTGCTTTTGGTGGGATCTGAGTTCTGGGGTAAATAACAGCTCCTTTGGCCAGCATGTGCTGAGCTTCAGCCTGTCCCATGTGAAAGGCTGGGGCGAGTTTGTTGGCCTCCCTTCTCTCCTAGTGAAACCTCATTTTTATTTATTTATTTAATTCCCCAATGGAAGGTCCAAGCTTGGAGCCATGCCTGTTAGAGGATGGAAAATGAGACAAACAGGAGAGCAAATGCTGGATGCAAGTATTTGCCTATAGTGCACCTATTTGACATGCACCTTGGCACAAAATGAAGCTTTCCTTTTGTGGGACTGCTAACTTTAAAACAGTGTGTTCAAGTCTGCAACTAGCAACGCTCTTCCCCAATTCTGTGAAACTGCATTAACCTCTACTGAAACATAAGTGCAAAGCATGGTCGTGCTTGCTTGTGTGCTCAGCAGAGAACAAATGTGAATAAGCATGAACTTCTATTTTAAATGCCACAACCTTTCTTTAGATGGATTCACGTGTTTGTCTCTTCCACAGTTTAGTTTTTATTAGCTACTGCAATGTTTCCAGCCCCAGACTTCAGCTTTCAGATTGTATACAAAGCTGCTTAAAGAGCTTGTTCTACTGCAGTAACATCATGCCTTGCGTTAAAAATTCATATTATGTAGCTCATTTATCATGTACCAAGCCTTACACAGAAGGTGTAATAGGTGAAAAGTGTAATGCCATGGAGTAATTCTTGTATTCTCACCTACCAGTTGCTGTAGCTTAGGAATGTGCCCTCAGGTAAGGCTCGGCTCATATTTTGCAGAAATGAGAGCTGCCATTTTCCTTATTGCATCCATAACTTAAGTCATGCCTGTTTCTTTTTCTACACTGGTCACAAGGAACCTTAAGTGCATATTTTAAAAAGAGGAAAAAAGTAACAAATTCCAGAAGAATTCCAGTTACATTGGAAGAACTCTCCAGTCTTGCTGTGGTCAGTTGTTTAGCCAAACTCTCTCCCTTTGGGGTGCTGAATTTTAGTCCAAATATAAGGAGCACACAGGGGGTTGGTGTTTTGTGCAGCCTGGGCAGGAGCTTCCCTGGTCTGTGGGTGAGACCCTGACTCCCACCACTTTTCTGTAGGGGAGCTATGACTAGCAATGTACAGGCAGTTGGGTTACATGTGTGGATTCTGGCAGATTGTCCCTAAAAGGTGGGCTGGTGGACTTTAGGGAGCTGGTTTATTAGAAAAGAAGGTGTTCTTGCCAGAGCTGCCAGAGAAGAGCCATGCACAGCCCCTTGGTCTTGCCTGCAGTAGAAGAACAGCAGCAGTCTTTGGTGGGAAGAGCACAGGCACCCTGTAGTACTGAGGTCTGAGAACTCAGTGGTTTTCTTCACTCTAGTTTTACGTCATTTTTTGTTGTCTTCTCTGGCACACCTGCTTCACTTGCACTGGCTTCGAAACAACACAGGACATAGTTTCTGAGACTATTGTCTCTGTAAATAACATGTCAGGAACGTGACCCTGTTCCCTGCATGCGGCTATTTTAAATGTGGCCAGGTAATTGTGGAGGCAGCAAACAGTGCTTCTCACAGCTCATGTTCCCACTCCCAGTGTCTTCGGCAACTTGCTTTCCTTTTAATTTTATTCTCAACAGTTGCTAAGGTACTTCTGCTGAACACTAGACTTTTCTTTTTTAATCCTTTCAATTACAAGACCTGTCATGCATATTGATTGAAGACTGTCAGCGTGTCAGTATTACTGGATGAATTCAGTCCAGCATTTTGGAAGCTTGCTGTGGCTCTGCCTTATTCTGGGGGGAAATGAGGAGGAAGAAAGCCTTTGAAAAATTGCTTCCTCTGTTTCTTTTCCTTCGGCCACATCCTGTTAATAATACATAGTACCTCTGAGTTGTACGTGGGCGTGAGCTTGAGTAGGTTTTTGCAATAATGAAATCTTATAGCAGCCTTAGGGTCTGGGTAAATTGTTCTCATTTTAAGCTTGACAAATGAAGGCAGGTGGAGGAGTACCCACAAGGTCATGCAGCAAGCCTGTGGTACCAGTGAAAGGCTTACAGAAGGCTGTTTAGCCATTAGTCTGGACAATGTTTCCTTTTCATTAATGTAAAGAAGTAATTAGCTGTAGTAAGGAATCCTTTCTCATGGCAGAGTAATAAAGTGCTCAGAAAAGTCACACAGACTGCCTGGGCAGCAGGGGTTTGTTTGTCTGTTACGTACAGCTGTGGTATTGCGTTTGCTTTCTCCTTTCAATTCTGTTTCCAATCAATTTAATAAGAGGGGGAAGGATGATGATGAGTCAGGGAATAATTGTAACCGATGAGGTATTTTCCATGTGACCTTCAAAATGAAGCCCTGGTTTCTGTGGCTGTCCCCCTCCATGCACTGATGTTACAGGTGATGCTGACTGCACACAGCCTCAGGGGAATATGCCGCAGTTCTGTGTGCAGGGAAGAACAGCTTGTGCAGGCTCCGTCCTTGGAGGGGTTTTAGGAACCATGTAGAGAAAGCCCCGAGCAGCCTGGTCTGGTCCCAGAGGTAGCCCTGCTTGGGGCAGGAGGTGGGACTGGAGACCTTCCTGAGGGGCCTTCCCTTCCGACCTGCATTACCCTGTGATGCTGTGTGACTCCTCCACACCGCTCCATACCCGGTCACAAGGGAGGAGTTTCAGTTTGTTGTTTTTCCAGTCAGGAACAAACCACAAAATGTATCTTGAATTTTGTATCAAAAGATGAAAATATTGTAATGAAACAAAATAGACAAACTCCCAGGAGATAAAGCTGGGTGACAATCTTCCATAGGAAACAGCAGGAGCACAGATTTACTGTGGGGGGGAAAAAACTGAAGAGGCTGTAAATCACGTTCTCCTGATCCTCTCAGTCCCGGTGAGGAGTGGTTGGTGCGGATGTAGATATATTTCCTGGGTTGTCCCGGGTCTACTGAACACAGTATATGGCAGAAGTGCCTATCCTTGGGTCCTTGCTGCAAAAACATCACTGGACTTCTATTCAAACTGTGTTTGGGTATACAAAATCATGCTTTCTATTCCCCTGTTTTCTCCCAGTTGAAGCAAAATATTTGAAACAAGAAAATCTCCCCTTAACCCCTTGTTTTGGCACATCAGAGTTAAAGGTACTACTCTCCCTCCTCACAAGAGCCCAGTACGTAGTTTGAGGTCAGCATCCTACCTAGAATGAGGCTATTCTGAAGGAGGGATCTCTTGGAAAGGTTGACTGCAAGGGGCGATGGAGGGTAGGGTATGCCTCAGGGCTCCCCTGCAGATGCGCCCAGGGTCCTGCCTCAAAGAGCACCTGCATACATATGTCTAGGGAAGAAGAGTACAGAAAACATTTGTGATACTTTGACCTCTACGCTCCCAGCTCCTAAACACAGGCACATAGTGCTCCTCCATGGTGTAGTATCTTAAGGCCCTTCAGAAGATCCCAAGGTGAGTTCAGCTGCCCACATGTAGTCAGTAATAACACTTCCTACAGATGTCTAAGAGGTCCAAGACATCTATCTGTGTGGGGGTGCAGGAGGACACAGGCACTTCAGGTGAGCTGTGCTGTTATGGAGGAGCAGTTGGAGTATGGTGGGTAATCCGGGGGCAGCTCAGATGGCATTAAAGGCAACTGAATCCCATGCTGTGGGTTTAGTAGCTCTCCAGGGATTCTACTCCAGGAGGCTGTCCAGTGTGCCCTTGAATCCAGGTAAGCTTTTTGCATCCAGACATCCATTAGCAAGGAGTCTCAGAGGTCTGGTACCCAGACAAGGATGTGCCACCTTCTTTTGCTCATTCTGAATTTGGATCCCACTAGTTTCATTTGACATCTGCTAACTTTTTACATTGGAGGAAACTGTGAAGAGTTAATCTCTACTTACTTTCTCCACATCATCCATAACTTTATAAAACACTGTCATATTCCTCATAGCCAGCTTTTTTTTCCAGACCGAGCCCTTTCAGGTATTCAGAGAGCCATTAATCTGGCTCATTGATGCCACAAGACTTTGTTTCCATCCCCAAAGGATAATAAAAAGTATAAGGGTGTGACAGTGAAAGGAAGTAGAAATTAAACATCTTGAATATGTTGCCAGCAAGCCTGACAGGGATTGCTAGAGTGGTTAAATTTTGCAGCGCTCCACGTCTCTCTAGGGGATGACAATAAAAGGCACAGAAAGGAAATGGCATGAAAATGGGGTATATACCGTACAGCAGTTCCTACAACAGTGGCATCTCTTGTGGCAAGTTAATGTTTGCTACTTAAGGTAGGATTATTGTCAGCTTGTAATACTAGCAGATTAATCCAAAACCTTCAGGAAATCAGTGAAATAGTGAAATGAAGAAGGGCATCAAGCAGAAAGCAGCACACGATTAGGAGAGCACACGCACACAAGCGATGACAAAGTGGCTCATGTATGCCAGCTTGCTGCACACTTCACAGCACCAGATCTGAAATCCTTCCCGCTGCTTTGGCTTAAAAACTCTGTGCTACCATGAGCCAACCATCTCTGCGTGAAACAGAGGAAAACAGAGGGAAACTTCCTCCTGCAGTTTCTCCTGCAATTCCATGCACAGTTTGGAGAGGCGAATACTAATGCAACTTTTGAGTGCTAGGACCGACTCCAGTAGACTGTGTGCCGGGAGAGGTGTGCCGGATCCCTACGTCACATCTGTGCAATTAGCTGATGACCGTACTCAATCACACATTGTTACAACAGCCAAATAATCTGCTCTTGGGGAAAAATTGTTTGAAATGAAATAGGCAACCTGAGAAAATAAGAAATAATTAGAAATAGCATATTGAAAAAAAGAGGGAGCAAGAGGGCCTGAAATTAATTAATGTTGCAGGAACCGAATCAAAGCCAGAAACTGAGATTCATAAAGCTGCAGAGAGGCATGAATAGAATATTAAGTATGTGCTACACTGTCTATGAAAGGAGAGCAGGTTCCGAATCAACACCTGGGGTGCTTGGAGTGTGTCAAGGAAAAAGCCAAGTGCTTCTCCATGCCCAAGGGCCAACACGCAGCGTTTTTAAAAAAGCGCTGGATGAACCTTTGCATTCACTGTACCTACAAAACTTACGCTAGGTACCATCTTGCACCAGGTGTGCTCCTGCTTCTCAGACCCACAGGCTCCCCCATGTCAATTCACAGGGCAGCACATGGCCACAGGAACATTTTGGCTGTGGCCACGGTCTTGGGGAGACTTAAGGGAGGTCCATAGCACAGGCTGCTCTGGATCAGCTGTTGCCAGTGCCAGAGAGTAGTCTCTGGTGTTACATTTTAAATCGAATGGCACAGCCATAGTTCCAGCAGGCTTCCTTTCAGTTCCTAGAGAAAACGTACAGTTGCTGGGTCGGTCCAGTGCGAGTCATTGCTCCTTGTGTTCCCTCCATGGAAACTCCATGAGTCTGGAGGCTCTTTCCGCTGTGTGGGGCCAGCCCTGTGTGATTTCCCCAGGCGTGCTGAAGGCTTTGCCCTGCTTGGCTGAGGCAGCATGCAGTACAGCACACCTGCCAGGTCCTCCAGCGGGGTATTTTGGCTTGGATACCTCCGCCATGCCTAACGTGCTCAGAGTGTTTTGTGATGGACAGTTGGTGAGAAGCTGAGCCAACAGTCAGTGATTGCTCAAGAGCCCATAGCCTGCTTGCTGGAGTGACTGGTGCAGTCTGGTTCCGGTGACCACAGTGTGAGCCCTGCCTGTTGCTGGTGGCCAGGACGAACTGTCAGAGGCAGTAAGCTCCAACAACAGCTTCAGCGTGGAGCCAGAGCCCCAGCTGCCTTCCCTGCCTCTGCCCTCCCGGTAGCGCAGCATCACTGCTAGCGAGCGGCCGGGCTCCTCACGCTCTGTGGGAAAGAGCAGAGGCTGAAGTGTTTCTGCAGATGCCGCAATGGCAATAGCCCACCCAGTGCCTTCCCAGGATAGAACTCCTGGGTGTACGCTGCCGCCCAAAATCCCTGGGGCTCCCCTGGGAAGAGCCGCTCTGCCTGGGAGCGATGCAGTGACCGTGCAGGGCCACAAACCAACACGCCCGGCGGCTTTTCAGCTGGGGGAGAGGGCAGAGGAGGACCCTAACACGCAACGCGGGCCTTCTCTTCTGCACAGCTTTCGGGTGCGATGTGCTGCCCCGGGGGGGCCGGGGGCTCCTTTCCAGGCCGTGGCCAGCGGGGGTCACTCTTCCCCTGCAAATGCCACAGCGCCAGCCCGCTTACTCAGCCCGGTTAAAAACCGGGGGACTTCTGCTTTAATAAAAAAAAAAAAAAAAAAAAACAGAAAATAAATTAGAGGCAGGCGTGCTCTGGAGGCAGTCAAGCACCATCCTCTTTGCTCGCATCATCCCGCACTGTTGCAGGGTGGCTGTTGACCCAGCGCAGGGTGCTAGCTGGTTTTTACGTCATTCCATTAGAGAAAGTAATTTCCAGGGATAGATTCAGATTCACTTCTTCTCAGAGGAGATTAAACCCCTTTAATTAACTCCTCAATGGGTATTAGAGTGTTTAATATCTTTGTAGTTGTTCAAGCTGGGACTGATGCTCCTGATCAGTGGGTTTCTTCCCTGATGAAGGAGGGCAGATTCTCCCTGAGTTGTGGCTAGTATTTTGTATTTACTCTCCAAAGGCACCAAAGGATCCCACCAGGAATTTAGGAAGGAGGGACAGGATGCGGATAACACCTCTTAACAGGCGAAAGTGTCGACTGCTCAGCACCGTCATGAGGCCTGTGTCAGTGCTCATAAGCAAATACTGCACAAAGGAGAAGATTTTGTACCTGCAAATCTTGAAAGTGACATATATTTCCCACCTGCCCTGTTGCTTTTACAGGATCGATAAGGCAGTGTAGGAGACAGCAGCCATTCACCAAGACCTTTTACAGATTTGTACTGAGAGTCTTCCTGACATGCCCTGGCTGGGCACTGTCTGGGTAGGTCAAGACAAGAGCGTAGCATCACTGAAGTTTACTTTGAGAACTGCTGCACTGAGCTTAAAAATGGCAAGTGAGGAGCATTCAAGAGCTTTGGGAAAAAAACCTTACTGTTGGAGAAGGCAGAGGGATGTGGAAGCAAGTTTTGATAGAAATGCAGTTCAGAAAAATCTACTCCATCCTCTCCCACTAGTTCCTAATACAACATTTTAAAAAGCCCTTTAGATCTCTAGTAAGAAACTAAAAGACTCAACTAGAAGAGGAGTATCAGCTTTCTTCAAAGTCACTGCAATAGCAGGCTATTAGTTGAATTATACACTGGAATACTCCAGGAAAAGGAGATGAAGACAGCAAAAAAAAAGTAACTTAAGATAAGAAAATCCAGTCCTCTACCCCCTCAAAACCTCATGAAGCATGAGAAAATGAGCAGTTGGTAATGAAATGATGTTTAAAATGACCCTTTCTTCTCTGCCTCCCCTTTAAAAGGTAAAGAAACAGCTGTTGTTAAAAGTAAAATAAAACTGAAAGTGCTGGGATAAAACCTGCACATTTGTACAGCAAATGGACTTTGACAACAGTGCCTGGATCTGGGAAGATTTACCCCAGTACAGGCAAGTTGAAGCCGTGGGGCTCAGCTCTCTGCATTTCCCCAGGGAGCTGGAAGAGCTGAGTTCAAGGAGATGCAGGGACAGGCCCATAACAGTGAGCTGTGATTGACAATATTTTTGTAGATGGCCCAAGAAGATGCTTCAGTATGTTGGGGCAAGAGCAGGGCGTTGGAAGGTCATAAACCATAAAGGGTGGGAGGTGAGGGCAGTGAGACAATGCTTTTGGGAACTGCAGAGAGAAATGAAAATTTCAGGAAAGGAAAACAACATAGTGCAATCTTATTCAGTTGTGTGTAGGACAATTATGAGAGGGGAGGACTTTTTTATTTAGGATATTTAGACTGAATTACATGCACCTGCAGAGTGCCGCTGTGATGCGCAGTGAGGGCTGTGGGGCATGGCAGCACAGACACCCCCATACAGAGCTGGTCTGTGCTGGCAAGGGGGCTCACTGGCTCCTCAGAGGCTTTCCATTTTTCTGCTTGCTATACCAGGCTCTCACAATCACAAGTTTTAACCCTGTATTAGTCTGAGTTCTGCAGCACAGGGTGAGATCTTTGCTTGTTCTGATGTTGAAAATTCACAGGGGTGCTGCTGCTTTCACCCGGCTGATTTCATGACTGGGCTCTAAACAAATAACATATTGTGGTACCAGCTGCTTAACAGTTCCCTTCCTCTACACCTATATCTGCTTTTTAAAACTGAACACTTTAAAATGCTGCCTTATGTCTCTACACTAATAAATAACTATAAAATATATGGCAGCAGTAGGTGAAGGACGTGCTTAGTGTGAATCAAAGGAATTAACACTTTGCAAACTCTTATCCCAAGTACTTCGTCAGTCCACAAAGATGTCCCATCCCTGAAGTGACTGATACTGGGGAATGAGGAAGAAACTTGCAGTATAATAAAACTTTGATCCCAAACATGCAGAAGTTTAGAGTAGTATTGTGACATAGACAAATAATCCTCACAGCTGTGTGTAAAAAACTGTACCATCCGTATGCAGTGTTGATCTCTGGCTGGTCCTATGACCTGCCAAATATTTGCCCTGTCATCAGGGCCCTGGAGTTACACCTGGAGTGGCAAAACAGATCTGTTCGTAGGAAGAGTAGTATATTAATTAAGCTTTCTCTTGGGTTCTTGCTCTCTGGTCCTGAAAGTAATGAAATCAGGAAGAAATGAGGAATGATCATCCCAAAGTGTAATTATTTATGTTGCTTTTACAGCTGGGAAAGGGCTTCTCACTAGTTTCATAAAGAACTGGAGTTGTTTGGAGTTAACAACAACAGTTTCACAAACTCGAGGGTCGTATCAGTTGACCTGTGATGTTTGGTTTTGATGGAACATTTTCTTCCTACAGCTCCTCCATCACTGTCATAACAGCTAGGGCCAGCCTCACTCACAAGCAGTTAATTGAACATCCTTGAGACATTGTATGTGATATGTATTTCTGAAAACTATCGATGTTAATCATGCGAAGGGACGATGTCGCTTTGCTAATATAATTAAATTCAACTGTGTCTGAGCCCGAAGGGACTGTTAATTCAGCACAGTGTAAGAGTGAGACAGAAATGCTGACAAAACAATCTCATGCACACGTAAACACCTCTCGTTCTCAGGCACTGGATGGTAAAAACCCATTACAACCATTTCCATTGGCAGCTCTCTCTTATTTTGGTGACAGCAGAAGAACCCTTCCAGGAGCAGTGACAGGGTTTAAGGCAATGAGGAAGTTTTGCATCAGTTGCTTTCAGCTGGGGCTCCCAAAGCTAAGTTCAGGCTGCTCCCCTTGGCATGCTTGCACTCTCTCGGTTGATGCTATTCCCATGTGCTGCAACGCTGACGCCATTGATGGGAACGCTGTAGCCTATTGCACTGTGAAAACTGCTGTCACACCATTGTGGTAGGAGCTGGGAAACACCATTAAAAGTCAGCAGGCTCAGCATATCCCTGAAGGTCTTGATTTAAAAAGAAGTAAATCAAAATCAAATGACACTGGTAGCTCAATTTGCTCAGGCCTACTCATGGCTGGGGAAAGTTCTTCCCACTGCAGCTTCTTCACAGAGAGCATAAATAAATTTATCCTGTTCAAGCAAGAAGGTGTTCATATTCACCTGCATGGGACTGTTTTGGAGGCTGGGATGTGCAAGTCTCTTCAATGCGGAGACAAAACAGGGTTACTTTTCTCCTTTAAAGACAAAACACAAAACGAGATGTGTTGAGTTTGCGTGAGACTACATTTCCAACAAATACACCTTTTCTTCAGTGTGGTAGGGGATTCCAGTCTTTTGTCTGGTTTGGTACTTATGGAAATTACTAATTTCTCGTAATACAGATTTGTCTTTCCTGATCCTAGGTTTAACTTTTCCTTTTTTGCAGAGAAACATCAGTGGACAGTAGGAACTAGCTACAGCTCAGTTGCCTTGCTGAATGCATGCAGCTCAGTTCACGGTGACACGATACGCTCTGAAGTTCTGATGGAGCCTTGTTGTGCCTTCAACTAAAATGGGACCTGGGTTGTATTTGTTTCCTATAACTGCTTGTTAAAGAGGTGTAGATGTACCTACTTGACAGTAAGCTCTGCACCCTCTGAGTACCTCTCTCTCCTGCTAATGGAGGCAGTTCCACATCAGTTCTCCTGGCGGCACCACGGCTCTGTGGGTTGTTAACGCAAGAGGAACAAAGGAGAAAAGGTCTTGTTATCACAATGGTGCTGCTATATGAGCTACCGAATGCTGAGCACAAAGCCCTGTAGCTTACAGCACATCATATCACACTTCCGTGTGGCTCCTCGGGTTACATTAGTGGGTTTTAGTGTTTTCATTTGTCTGTTTTTGCTGTGCTGTGGCATTGCACTGAGTATTTAGTTAGAAACATGGGTCTTGCAGTTTTCATTTATGAAAGTTTCAGGAGAATGATTGTGACTGCTGGCTGTGGTGTGTGACAATAGGTTTCACAGTCAAATGTCAGGCATTTGTCTTTGAAAAGCCTGCCTCCAAATAATAAAGATGAACAAGTTGTAAAAAAGATGCCTTCTTTCCTTCTTTCCTCTGGACTTGGATTCAGCTCTGAGTTTCAAAACGTGTAAGAAAAGACCCTACACCACCCTAATGGACTTCACAATGAAATCTCTTTTGAGGACCAGTTAATCAGTGCTTTTAGTCCATATAAAAGTCCTGTGTCACTGAAAAGCTGGTATACTAGACCAGCCAAGAAACAGGTGCAGAGCAGAGCCCCCAGTGCACTAACGTTTTTGCTGGCTCTGGGGTGTGCTTTCCACATGAACATCCCAATCACCCCCACTGACCCTGCTTCGGTTCACACCGGAGAGAGATTCTGCTGCCAGTGACCCTGGACTACTCATGGCTGGGGAAAGTTCTTCCCACTGCAGCTTCTTCACAGAGTGAAGTGGACTACCCTTTTGAATTAAGTGAAACTGGTGGATCTGCTCCAGGAGCACACCTAATGCACTCTGGCCTTGAACAGAGACATGAGGGTCTGAACCAATGACTTGGTCATGCAGCTGTTGAGACCTCCAGGACTTGCTGTGGATGCATGGGCTAACAGAGGCTCTGGAAACACCAAGAGGTCACATAGCACTCTGAAGTGCTTCTCAGACAATGGAGAAGCCAAATATACCTTCAGGTTTGCTGTAAGCCTCCTGCATTAGGAAGAATGCCCTGCCTCTGAAGCTGGACCACATCCTCTCTTGGCTCTGCTGCATCCCTGGGCCTCAGCGATGGACTTTAGGTGCCCATATCACCCCCAGGCTCTGCTTACAGCAGCATGACTGGATCCATCTCTTCTCAGTGATGGAGCATCATGCCTGCCACCTCGGTTAGGTGATGTGGCCAGGGTTTACTACTGCTAGTACCCACTGGGATGTGGCGATCCACTGAGTGATGCTGGTGTTGTTGTCCTGGTTTGCCCTCTTCCCTCCCTTCCTGCTTTCCAGATCAGTCTCGCCCTATCTCAAAAGATCTTGGGCCTCCCCACCAGCCCTGTTCGTCTCCCTCACACTTAGGGACCACGTTGGCCCTCCTAGGGAGTATGGTTTTCCTGTGCTCTGAACATGTTTGCTTGATGGTGACTTGATGGTGGCCTGAGAGCAGTTCTGAAGCCCTCTGCGAAAGACTGCATCTGGATATTTTTCTAATGTACTGTATTCTGTTTAGAAAACATGAAAAATCCTTTGTCACTTTAATGTTGATTGACACTGGAACTGGTTGGCCAGAGAGGTTGTAGTTTCCATCCTTGGAGATATTCAGACCCCAGCTGGACACAGCCCTGGGCAACCTGTGACCCTGCTCTGAGCAGGGGCTTGGACTAGGCAGTCTCCAGAGGTCACTTCTAACCTCAGCAATTCTCCTGTAATTCAATGAGTCTGTATTTCTTCACTCAGTACCACACATTAATAGCAGCACAACCTGGTGTTGCCACCTTTCGGTTCTGTCCAACCAGACCATGAGTATTTACACACTTTTGTGTTACATTCTAACATTTTATTTGCTACAAAGGAAGAGGTGTGTCTGTCTGTGTCTGCAAGGGAAGTGTTTCAGGAAAGGGAAGTTAAGTTTAGCTTAATTTTTCTGTTTAGGAAGAATGAATAGTTTGTGTACAGATTTAATATATTGGGCAAATAAGTGGATAAACATAACAGAGGAAAAATACACAATTAAGACAATTTCTTTTTAAGGGCCCTCTCTACAGATGTTATCTAAAATACTATGACAGCACATTAGACAGATTGGCTTTGACCGTGAAATGTTTTCAAGCAATGTTTTAATAAGATTTTGCAGCTGATTTCAGTGAGCATAGCTTAGGAAACACACACAGCAAGACCTCAGAGACTGAGTACTGAAGCATTCCAGATAATATCAGAAATGTTTAAAATTGGAGATAGAAAATCCCTAGCCAATTCTCTCAGTTCAGGTAGGTAAAACAGGATGGCTTCCCACAAGCATTTGCAAGTATGTTGAACAGAACATTTCCCGAAGGCATTAATTCTATTTCCAGAGATCTAGGTTTCTCTCTGTGCCTGTGTGTATAGAGAACATCTGTCTCACACTGGAAAAGCATCTCATTAACCAAATTAGCAAAATAGCTATCAGACAATTTGATCCTGCTCATAACTTCTGTACTACCTCTGAAGTTCAGAGAGTGGACTACCTTAGCTGAAACAACAGGTGAGGTCTGTGGGAATGTTGAGATGCTCACTCAAAAAAATGTCATAACCAATATGCTTAGGGGACAATATACACATAAAAAATGAGAAAGCCTTGGTTGTTAAATTAAAACTATAACAAATCTAAAGATTACAACACTTACCCACCAGGAATTCAGCTTTGTAGATTCTGAACACTTTGGTCTCAGTCCAGCAAAGCCCCTAAGCATGTACTTAAACACAGCATTATCGATCTTGCAAGGATCACTTGCCAACTGAAAGGTAAGCATATGCATAAGTACATTAGACATTCAGCTCACAACTGTGATTCGCTAGATACTTTAAAACAATGCATGGTCACAGCAGAGGGCCAAATCACAGATCAACCAGGACAGATTATTTTCCAACAGAATAGAAAAAATAAAAAGGTTTCTTAAAAAATGAAGGAAGGAGCTGGATATTTCTTAATCACTGCAGGCATAAATGGAAGAAAAATTGCTAATCAGGAATCTATTGATAACCACACAATTCACAATCATTCTATCTGCATTGCGTGGAGCTCCATTCTTGCCTTAGACAGTGTAAGGAGAACAACCTAGCTCCTGGGAATTTGAAAAAGAAATGTAGGCATGTGGTCTGAAGGAGGTTTAGATATAATGAAGCATAACTTGAGGATTTTCCTTGAATGTTTATTGTAAGCATCTCTAAAATTCTTTCTATTTTTTTTTTCTTTTAAAATGAACCTCTTAAATCTGCTGTCAAATGTTAGCCCCATAGTTAAGGCAAGTCTAGCTTCCTAGTAAGCAAGTAGCTAGGATGAATCTCCCATGGCCCTGTGCTCTGACCTGTGTTTGAAGTCTTGTGTGTGGCACCTACAGTACTTCAAAGACTGATGGTGTCCTGCTGCTTTCAGGGTACGTAAGGAAGCTGGAGTGGACTGCCAAGTGACCACTGTGAAATGTCCATCTTCTAAAAGTATATTTGTGCTTAGTTCTAGCTCAGATTACTGCATGCAGTAGCACTTCACAACCCTCTTTGCCCTTGAGAGATATCTTTATTCTCACTGTGAGGAAAAGAAGTGCAGCTATGGCCATTTCCAGATGGTCACTGAAGAAAAAGAAACCTGGGATATGCACAGGCTTTCTCTGGCAGATCAGAGATTTAGCTTTGATTTGATAAATCTCAGATTTGAAAAATCTCATCCAGAATCCTTTCCATAACAGCCTTTCCATTCAGCAAAAAGACAACACAGATCTTCATGCTTGTGTATAGTGCTGTTAGCACAAAATAAAATGGGCATCTTTAAAGGAGGACCTTCCTCAGAGGATGAACAGAGGAGTCCTTGACTTTATGCGGCATGGCCAAATGTGGTGCTGGAGATGCTGCACAAACCCTGTGCCCATGGGAAAACAAATTTGAACTTCTGTATGTGGGTTGCTCCCATGGCCAAAAGGGCTGCTGTCTTGATATACGTATCCATGGGTGATAAAGGAACTACTGCGGTGGTGTCAGCAGTGGTCCTGCCCTGTATCTGCATCTCAGCCCCATCCAAGTTCATGGAGGCCATCCACTACAACAGTCTGGGTTTGTCTGCATCATCTGCTCTCCTATTTCCAGTCCCAGCCCTACTGCAGAGGAAACATCCCAGTGCCAGGAGGAGCTGAGGGAAACCACTGGAGGCAGGACTGGTTACTTCACCGATTTAAAAACTCATCTCATAACGTAATTCAGCTCTTCTGAGGAGAAGGGGGGAAAAAAAGAACATTACCCCAGTGTAAAACCTCCTTTCTCTGTGAATATGCAGCCCACTGTTAACAGCTTCAGTGAAACCTGAGGTCTCTTTGTAATGAAACAATTCCCTGAAGAAATAATGTGAAATTTGAACCTCTAATTTTCAATGGCTGAAGGAAAAAACATGCATGTGAGAAGAGAGGGACTTTCCTTAAGGCATATGGAGACATGCATGGATAGCTGATCTCATTTAGAAACTTGGAGCCCCGAAACCCCTTGTGTTCACCAATGACTTTGAAAGTGATTTGGTCTATAATAGCTTTAAGAAGTGCCAAGAGAAATCAAGTGCTTATTGCTGGTGCTGCAAGAGCAGAGAGGGAACCCATTCCTTTCCTTTTGTGTTATAAAAATAAACACACAGAGAAATGATGGTCCCTGACCCAGAGAACCGACCATTATGGTACAAGCACATAATTAGAAACAGTTCTCTGAAGAAGCCCCGTTCCAGACAGACAGAGAGAAATACAGGCAAAAGCAGCTGCAATAACTTTCCCTGTGTCACTCGACAGAGCCCTGGTAAAGCCCATGTATCCTGACTCCCAACAAAATGATGATAAAATGATGATAAAATGGTGTGTCGACAAGAAGGATTTTCCTTGACATAAACCACAATGACATCAAAGACTCTGAACTAATTTGAACAGAATGTTTTAGTCAGTGAACAGAATTAATTGTGTTGACATAATGGATTTATTGTTTCAACAAAATGTCTGTCTGTTTTCATGCAGTGGATAAGGGATTTGATAAACTAATGCTGATATCAGGGGATTCTTATATAGCTGAATTATCAACCTGATAAAATGTCACTAGGGTAAAAGAGAACATGAAGGAAAACAAAGAGTCAATAGCCCAGAGGCTTTAGTGCTCACAAGAAGTACACAAAGAATAGATTAAGTTTTACAGTTCCTGTGGCTTTTTGCGATGAGCAAGGTGCTACTGATACAGACCATATGCTCCATCAGACCCCTGCTTGCAAAGGTGAAATCCCTCTTCCCAGAAACCTGTCAGACCTGCCTACAGTCAGGATTTGTGAGTAGGGAAAGCACTCAGCCTGGGCCAACACCAGCCCTGCTTGGCCACTGCTGCTGCGGGCCACCTTTCTGCACATCCCTGGGAGCAAAGCAAGAGAACAGTGGACTTGGGTGGTGGTGAATAGCCTGGAAAATCCAACTGAGAAGCACAATGTTTGCAGTACAGAGGATTTCTATGGAGTCAGGACATGAAACCTGCTTATACAAAAGTCAGCCAGGCTGTAGCCTTTCAGAAAGTACTCCCCGGACAACTGGGACCTTTATGTTTAGGGAGAACCAGCAGAATTTTGGCACCTGTATCCCAGAAGAGGATGAGTTGTGTTTATGTGCTAAACAATGTAAGGCACAGCCTATTCACACCAACCTTGCCCTGCACTGAGCTCCTCTGTCCCAGTTCTGGGCTTCTGTCAGCCCTGAGCTCTGAGGCACTGGTGATGTGCAGGACCAAGGAAGACAAAGACAATGTGAGAACACAAAAGAGATGAAAAGATTAGAAAAAGAGAGAGAGGTAAAGACGAGAGAAAGGAAAAAAGGTGAAGATAGAAGACGAAAAGATAAGAAAGCCATTGTCGTCTGATTTCTTTGTCCAAATCTAAGTTAATGTCTTGAAATGTTAAGAAATTGGGTTTCCTATTTTTCTTTATGCTTAAAACCCGTTAGAGCTCATCTTTCTTTAAAGGAGATTAGGTGGTGCAGAATAGTTTTCCTATAGCCCCCAAGCCCCTCACGTATGTACAAAACCAGTAGGTGCAGCTGAGGACACGTGTACAAGGCCAGCTGACCCGCTGTCAGCAATTCCTGAGCTAGCACAGACCAGGCATTGAGGAATGGTATCGTCGCAGGAGAGAGTGTTGCATCAAAGAAAACAAACCCTGTTCGGTAGCTGTATTGTCTCAGAAGCAACGCATTCAAACCAGTAAGGGAGTCACCAGCTGCCCAAAAGAGGTAAGCAGTAAGTAATGAATTTGGGATGTGTAGTGAAGGCACGAGGGAGCTAGAGAAGAAAAGGTCTGTACCGATGGGTGACAGGAAAGTAACAATGGTCAAAAGGAACATGCTGGTTTGGATGCACAGAAAGATGGGAGCTCCAGAAATGTTGTGAAATGGAGAAGTTTTCCCTTCCAGAGAAGAACAGGGTTTCTGTTTCTGACTACAGCAGCAGTGCTCCAATCCTACAGTGCGCAGGTCAGCTGCCAGATAGATGGCTGAGGCCAACTACAGACTGACCTGCATTACCCAAATGTTTGCTGGGAAGACTTCTATATTTGCTGTTCTATTTATGTTGCCACAACACGTCACCTTGTTAATTTGAAAATATACCACAGAATAGCACACTGGATAACTGCAACAGGAAAACATGCTTTGCAGCCAAAAGTGAGTGATGAGGACTCCTGTTTCTTTCTCTTTGTACTGGCTGTCTTTTTCCTGAAAAATTCTTTCAAAATTAACTATACACATTTGAATGGTGTTTCCTTTCTTTTTCAGTCTGACTCGCTTGTGCTATTGCCCTGGGGAAGGAAAGTGTCAGAAGTAAGCAGAGCCCATTTACTAATCTCTCCTTCAGAAGAAGACACACTTGGCTCTGGCGCTGACACCGGTGGTAAATATTGCTGCAGGTACTTGGCCTCACAGTGCTGGAACTTTGATAACAGACAGGGAAGGGTTTCTGTGAAGAGAAATAATTGCAGCAGCTGATAGAATGAATTGAAGGAAATTAAGACAAAGTATCCACATGTAGATGAAAGAGCTCTTCATCTTCACCCACGAAAAGAGCCTGCAAATAGTTTTGGCAGAAACTGTGAATAAAAACAGGAATATGGAATTATCTTTTTCCTTAAAAAGAGAGTCCTTTTGTATGAGGCTATATGGTGACTTGATGTAGACAATGCTCTTCCTCAGCAGAGAGGATTAGGGCAAAGATATCTCAAAGTCGTTCCCCTTTTTTCCTGATTTGTGGGTAGGAGAAAGGGGCTTAACCCTTCCTCAGGTTAAAACTCAAGAATTTTCTGTTCCTGCATGTTTTTTTCTCTGAAATTTATGCTGACATGGAATGGCACAGAGCACTGAAAGTCCCTCCTCAACACCCTACATGATTTCTTGAACTGCCCAAAAGACAGAAAAAGGAGGCAGTAAAATTAAAACAAAACATGGCAAAACAATATGAGGGGAATTTCATCCTCTTGAGAGAGGAAAGATTAGTTTGTGTAACTGAAACCCCTGCAACCATTGGATTTGGAGATTATTTTCTATGCTTCTATATGGAAAAAAGGGTGGGACCCAACTTTCACAACCTTCATTTATCTTATTTATGTAAAGCATAACCTTCCTTAGAAAATGCTTGTTTTGATTTTGTGGGTTTTTTTATGCCTTGGAATTGGTTGCATTTGTTGTGATAAGCAGCTAAAGTGATCCAGTAGTCACCAGTGAGCTGCTGTAGTCCTTCAGACACAGTTTTCAGCACTTTTCTGAGCCTGCATGGCTTTTAATGACTGTTTGACTTCCTACTTCATGCAGCTCCAGTTGCAGAGAAGTCATGCAGGAGGGGACCTGCCTTGCACAGGTCACCCTGAGATTGTGGGGTGCTTTGGCAAGGGAAACCTGCCCAGCAGAGCCCAGCCAGGGATGTTTGCTGGACTCGCAGTCCCTCTTGGGACCAGCTAGTCCTGACCTGGCAGGGCTAGAGTCAGAAACAGCATCAGGCTGACTTTGAGGGAAATGTGGTTAGATTCAGGGAGGCGAAAAATTGACATTACAGCTGAGTTTGGATGGGCCAGCTGGGCTGATATAACCTGGGTGGAGGCTAATTCATGGGGTGGGCATCCTTCTGGTTCCTCTGTGTCAGCAGGGTCCTGGGAAGGATTTTGAGTGGGCCAGGGGTGAGGGGTTTTGCTGCTCCCTGGTTAATTTGGAATTGTGTGGTTGACTGAATATTTGAGACACTGCATTATGTTTATTTTTGCTTCCTCCCCTTTTCCTCAAATAAAAGGTACTAAGAACTGTCAAAAGCTGTTAGTGCCCATGAGAGAGAGGGAAAATTATGCCTGCTAAGGTGACAGGACAGATTTATTTTCATTTACTGGAGCCAGAAATAGACCAAGTGTGATAAAAGCTACCTATCCTATTTCACATTTTAACAGATTTGGAGCATGCATATGGTCAGTTCACTCATCTCATCGCATCTACAGGGAGGGAACTTCTGGCTGAGGGAGTAATAATTTCAGCGATTCACATTGGACCAGCAGCTGCATGAACACCATATTCAGATTTCACTTTATTTCACAGCACTGAGCAACTACACCTGAGAAATTGGGCCCTCTGAAGGTATCATCAGCGACATATCCAGTGAGGATACAAAATAAATCTAGTGACATATCCAAAGTTGCTTGAAACTTTACACTAGTAACAGTTTGTCTTCATTACATATTTTTTACATGTGTTTCCCCTGTCACTCTATATTATCTTTATTCCACAATTTGTTGTCTTTATTGGGATTTTTGACACACAATCAGGAAAGAGAAACTGCCGTATGAATGACTAAAGCTTTGGCAGGAGAAGGAGAGACTGTCTTTGTGTTTTGTATTTGTACAGTGCTGAGAGAATTGGGGTCTGATACAGAAAAGGGGTTTTTAAGCATGGCTGCCTCATAAATAAGAGAGAGGTTGTCCCATGAGCTGCAGAACTGATGAAACCTCTAGCTTCAGTAGCTGAGTTTCTTGTAGGTTTGGGTCCTAACCCCTTTTCCTTGTGATAATAACCTCTCTTCCCTGCATATACTCTTATGTCACCACAAAGGACAAGGAAAAGTGAGGGCAGAGGTTTGGCAGGGACTCTGCTGTGTTAATGGGCAGGTGAGGACATGTTGGCTCATTGGCCATGTAGCTGCTGCCAGGTGGAGGACGATTCAGCTCTGCCTGCCTTTCCCACAGTGGTGACAGTAATCTTGGTCTGTCTCCTTTGCCTGACTTTCATTTTCATGAAGCTTGCTAATTTTTGGGTTTGAATGTTTCTGTCAAATGTCATTGCAACTGGCCAAGAACCAGCATTTTTTTAGGGGGGGCTGGGGAAACTGTCAGACAGGCAAATGGATGGATAGGCAGTGTAACTCCATAACCTCATTTCCTTGGGGAAAAGAGAACAGCAATAATGGACAGATGTCAATGTTAAGTAGTTGCTGCTAATGTTTGGGTAGTGTGCAAGTAAAAATTCATATTGTGCATGGGAAATAGGGTGCTATAAATAAATAAGCCATCTGAGATAATATTTTTATACCCGTATGGTGGAATCCTTCAACTTTCTCTCTGTAAGCAAGAAGCAAGAACATTGTAGGACAAATGCTCAGGAAGTGAATTAACAGGAATATGATTTGTCACAGTAAGTTCTTTACTCAGGGATGAACAAAAGAAATCTGTAACACTGACTACATAGCAGAGTGTTAAATTCTGCCTCGAGTGTCCTAGACTCTGCTCTCAATTACATCCTGGAGAACTGATTAACCTTCCTGAGATGCTGAGTACAGAAAGAGTCCAACCTAGGTTATCTGATCCAATAAACTTTCTCAATTAATCTATAGATAGCAAGCAGGTGAACTGAAAAAGATTTACAAATGTTACTGGTTTTGAAAATTTTCCCAAAATATTTTCTGAAGCTCTGCACTGAGGAAAGTCACAAAGGATCACTCAAAGCTTCCACTATTTTCCATAAACTTTGTAGAATCAACACAATGTCACTTCCAAACCCCGAAGTATAACTATAGAGAGACTTCTTGAAAACACCAACAGAATCAAAGGGAAAAATTCAGAGGAAACACTGTGAGCAGAGACCCCATGAAAGAGGAAATTTATGCCCCTTTTGGCTAGTTGTCTCTGGATCAGCAGAAGGAAAGGGAGTTTCCACTATGCTGGAAACATGCAGGAGCCTCAGTTGCCTCTTTAACTCTCTTCTTTTAAGAAGACGACAATTGTAATCTCTGATTCACGTGTTTTATCAGGATTTCCATTGGTTTTTGTCCAAGAAAGCATATATGATGTAAAAGGTGGAAAAGTAAAGATTGCTGCTTTTTGACATATCTGTAAAGGATAATGGTGAGGGATGGCATCTGACAAAGCAAATTATGTCACAAAGTTTTTTAAAAAAGGGGGAAATCCCACAATGATGAGAGTCTGTAAGTTATTTGTTCTTCATATCATCTCAAAGAATGCCCAGTGCTGATCAGGGGCTTCCTCATGTGGACATCTGCCCTCCAGAAACTGTGAATCACTGCTTCATGCTGAGGCCATGATGGTCATCTTACAGTCTCTGCTGATCTGTACAGCTTGGGAAGGGCCATCCAAGGCCAGGGGGCTTCCAGGTTCTTAAGCCAGTCAGCCCCTGTTGGCACACTTCTCCAGAAAATTGTATCTTGCTTAAGCTGTAATGTGAGGATCCATACCCCCCCATTCCCAAGGAAAAGAAGGTTAGAGTTCAAACAGGGAACAAGAGCACTGTTAGGAGCTCAGTTCACTACACCATTTCCCTCTTGCAACACAGAGTTACAGAAAGGACAAGAGACATAGCCAAAACACACTGAAGCAGTTCCTGCTTTAGTTAAGGATAAATATAAAGATTTATCTCAGATCCTAACATCTAATGAAATGTATGTTTTCTGTGCTCTTACATCAACACATTTATTCATTTATTGAGGGGTTATTAAGTGAAGGTTTTAAGAGCTAAGGCTAAAATTTGCCTGATGAGATCTGATTTAATATCTGATGATGCATGCTTTGTTTTATTGTCCATTTACATTTTCAGGGTGCAACCTTTTCCCTAACAGTCTATTCTGGCTGCAATCTGTCTGTAACAAAAAGAGTCAAAGCTTCTTGAAATGAACTTGGAGAGGTATTGCAGAACCTTATTTACCACTAACCTATTCATTCAGTTCTACCCTGTTGCTTTAAAACACTAATATGTGCAATATGTCTAAGTCTTAAACTCTCTTAGACTAAAATATTATTATTTTTAATTTAATAATCCAGATAGATTTAATTCTTTATTGTCAAAAGGTGACTCTTTAAAGAGTATTTTTCCATCCATCTGCAGAAACAATTTTGTATCTTCTCCTGAAGGGTGTAGGGTCACTGGAATAATGGGTTTCTCTTGTAATAATACGATCCTGATTGCATATGATGGTCTTTTTTTTTTTTTTTTTTAACATTAATTAAGTTGCTCTATGCATTTGGCAGCAGTGATTTAATGGAAGTCCTCAAAATTTCAGAAGCATGACTTTTATGCTCTCACTAGCAGTGAATGTACAGACTGAAATGAATTTCTAGCATGGACTTTTACCTCTTTAGAGGCAAAACTCTGCACGAGCAGAGTATAATACAGCTCACTGAATGAAGTCCAACCGTGTTGAATCCCAGTTTCGGAAACAGCTTTAACTTCCTTTGGAAACATTGTTTACTGTGAGCAGAATGCTCTTGTCTTTTGGAGGGAGTATAACATCTCCCAGAATTTAACACATACGAGTGGTATTAAGCAACAGAAGGGAAAGCTCAGTTTGGAGAGCGGAGGAGACTGCTGTGTTGGAAACAGATCCATGAATTGATAAAAATAGATTTTAAAAATCCTTGGTTCACCTTTTTTGAGGGGGATGGGATCTAAATTTTCTAAATACCTATGCTTTCCCACTGTTCACTGGGGTGTTTAGGAGAAAGATGGCCTAAGATCTGTGGCTGTTTTACGTCTCTGTGCCAATGATTCATGAGTAAAGGCGACCATGTAGAAATTCAGAGTTTCTGAATCTCAGAGGGAGGATAATGCTACTGAACAGCTTGGATTACCATGCTGATGCTTTTGTCTACATCAGCAAGTATTGTGGTCCAGTGGGAACAGATGTGCGGTTGAAAACACTTGGTGCTGGGGACTTGATATCCACAGTATGTGTGTTTTGGAAGGGCTATGTCAGATTAATGTGAACATGGTCCCATGTACTGAATGCCATTAGTGAGCAAGCATATTAAGTGCAATCCTGGAGTGCATCATTGTGTTTACTCTGACCCTTTGTTAGGAAGCATGTCCACATACTCCCTTCCCTGAGGTTGAATAGGATGCTTGGGTGACTCACCCCAGGTCACGAGTTCATCGACTGATGCAGGCACCTGTGAGACTGGGTCAGCCACTGCAGAACTGTTTCACCAATGTTCTGTCGAGCTAGCCTTTGGTCAGTCTGCTCTTAACAACTATGAACTGAAAGAGTTCCCGGAGTCATGGAAGAAACTCCATTTACATCCCAATGGTTGGCTTGTCAAAGAAGACAGGTCCTATAACAACGATTATCTTCTCAGCATAAAGAAAGAAAAGTGCAGATAATTAAGTAATGTATCAGAGCAACAAGCAAGTAGAGCAGCTGCAAGGGTGGTTTCTCAGTGGGATAAAGGAAAGGACAGGACAAACAGCTGCACCAGCCTGGTACTACTAGAATCTGCCATTTTCATCTCTGTCTAAACCCACAAGAAGCTGATGCTAAATTCACTTGCTGTTTCCACGGGTGGCTGTGCTGTGTGGTGCCTTCTAATGCATTTTGCGTCTCAGTCCTACTTCTTATCATGCATAAGCAAACAGGAAAAAATGTATGGCTGTAAAAAGCTGCCTTTTAAATATGTATTACATGGCATTAAATTTCTTTAGACTGTCTTCCATGATCACAATACGCTGATTAGAGTTTTTGTTTTCTTTTCTTTTTGGGGAGTTCTCATCTCCCAAATCTAATTTAATCTCCTTTGAGTTGGGATTTTATATTTTTGTAGAGCTGTGCAGCAGGAAGAAAGAAAGTGCATGAGAGTCAGCATGCACTCCTCTTAAAATAAAAAGGCAGAGCAAATAACCCGTCATTAGTGTCTCATGGAGAAAGCAACTTCAGAAACCGACAGCCATAATTTTTTCTTATCTGGTTCAAAACCATAAGTGAATGCAACTGAGGCATGCCCCGAACAATAGAAAATTTTAAGCTAGAGTTCTGAGGAGTGGTAAAATCACTGGGTCCTGTATACCAATATTGTGTGCCAGTCAGGGTTTGAGAGAAGCAGCAGTTCTTTGCAGATGTACATATATGAGGGAATCTTTTGTATTTTTGCCATGTCCTTTGCCTCAATTTAACCTGTAACAAGCAGTTGGCCCTGTCCTCAGTATGCTCTGGCTTCATGTCTTTAATGAACATCTATATTAAATTTGCTTCCTGACAAGTAAATAAAAAAAACCCTTAATCCTCCTCTGATCCAGTTAAAATACTGTGCTATTTATTGTGAATACATAATGATCAATGTATCAAGGCTTCAGAAAACTTGCAAATAGTAATGCACTGTTTTGAATGCACCCAGTGAAAAGAGAAGGGCACTTCAGAAATGCGACACTAGAGGCATAAACTAAATGTACCATAAGCATAAACGAACAGAGGCATTATCAATGCTACACCTACACACTTTAAACTGTGTAATGCAAACATCTTTAAGCCCACTAACAAAGCCTCCATGAGATCTAGCAGAAATATGTTTTGAGGAGAACGTCGTATGCACAAAAACCACCCAAAATTCACACACAAATAGATGGCTTGGAATAGATAAAAGGACATCAAGAAGTGGGATCTATTTTGCTGAACTTGTGTTAGTATTTAAACTGCTCTGCTACAAATTGAGGTCACATGCACTGAAAAAATATCTAGCATCGCTCCCATTGCTTTCTGAATGAAGTGCAGGTTTTGAGCATGAGGACATCCACAATTTGAAAGGAGGTTCATTGACGACTGACCAATCTTTTGGATCTGGCTTAGAAAATTAAAGGTAACTGACAAAACGTCTCTCATACACACTCCCTAAAATGGCAGCCTTTCAAATGCCCTAGTGATGCTGGTAGAAATTTCACAGGTGAGACACAAACAAGAAATGTAAAAGTAATTACCATAAGCAGGTTGATCTCCTTGCTTTCCCCTGGGCTCTTAGCACTGGATAAACAGGTGAGAGCAGCTTTTTCCTATCCTAACCCTAACCAGATATTAAAGACTCTGGATCAAACCATGGGATGACTGCACAGACAGGATGTTTATTGCCTTTGGAGAGATCAGAGGGGCTGGTGGAGGAGGGGTGGACAAGGGATGCAGTGAACCAGTGCTAGAGAGATTCCTGCTGATGCAGCCATAGCCCACCCACAGAGTGCAAGGGATGGTCGCACAGAGCTGCCTGTGTAGGTAAGGGGCTGCTGAAACTCTTAGAATGGATGTGGATGTATTCCAGAAAAGACGTTTATTCTAGCTGGGGTGTAACTTCTGCTGTTTAGAGCCATCAGATGTTAATACAAACAAAGAAACAAGCAAATAAATATTTCAAACTGTAAGTCATTACTATATAGATGTGTAGTTAACAGAAATATGCATCTGGTAGTTGTCTTGTGTGAAATGTCCTTTGCACTGCAAAAGTGTTTTATTATGTGTATCTAAACTTCATTTAACTGCTTTCCAGTGTAGATGCAGTTCAGGAAATCCTTGTGATATACAGTCCCATTTGAAAACTGCATACAGATCTGTAGGTACTTTTAATACATCTCTTTGTTCTTCTCTGCAGATAATGCTCAGCAAAAAAGTTCAGTGTCTGTATCAAACCATGATGTCCCAAAGTTCTTCTAGTTCAGCGGGTTAAAATCTAAGTTTAAATCTAAGATTTAAAAAGTCAGCAGTCATGAAAACGCTAAGGGTGCAAATTCTTTGTATGAGTTCATAGCAACTGCTTCTCTAGTCATCTGTCTAGATGCTGTGTTGCTATTTCTTCTTTTAGAAGAAACTTTTAAAGATAAACAGAAACTTAGAGAACAGGTTTTAGGTAAATTTGAAACAGAAATAAATATATCCATTGTCAACGATATAATTAAGAACTTAAAATCTACAAAAGCTGGTATAACTGGGGCATGATAGCATTGAGTAAATCATGAAGAATTATGCTTTATAATATTCTTGTACACACCTTAAGTATGGGGAAAACAGATTTGTTTGTACAGTAAATTCTCTTGAACCTGGGAATGTTACAGTCTTGTAAAGCTAAAGTAGATTTGCCTGCATCACATAAAACCTCTTAAATTAATTCTTAGACAAAATCTAAGCTTTTCTGTGGATAGCTAATGTAGGTTTTATGTAGCTTGTCATGTAATCAATACAGCAAATATTTCATCAAGAAATCTGCAGTTAGGTGTTGTGCTGGACTGTTTCTTTAGGATATAAGCTGTTCTGTGGGATTCATGAGACACCAGAGTTGATTTGCATACTACTGTCATTCACCCTTAAGCTATCTCCTTAGAAAAAAGGCCTGTGGTACATATATATGTGTGTGTGTATACGGGTACAAATTTTTAAAAAATATTTTCAGAAATTGGTCCCTTTATTGTTTCCTCATGAAGACCTGTAGGCCAAATGACCTATTATGAGGATTGCCTCTGTGCTTTCTCCATCTCTCCTGTGGAACTCCTGGAGTGCAGTTCCCAATGGGACAGACTTCTGCATTGCTGAGGCCTCCCCAGTACAGGTAGAAACCATAATTTTCTTCTCAAGTCTTATGGACAACAATCCTGTAAATGCATGCCAGGAGAAGATTTCTTCCTTCAGAAACAGCGTCACATTATTGACTAGTGAATGGTTTGTCATCTTTCTGGCAGCCAGCTTTTCCGTGTAGCCAGTTACTCCCCATTCTCTACTGGGTGTTTCATCTCTCCTTTCCAATTCATGCACATGCCAACACTATGGGTTTCAGGCACACAAACAAGTGCAGAATGCGACTTGACAGATCCTGATGATGCATATGAAGGAATGTACTTTGTTTTGTTTCTGTGATTTTCAAATCCCTTTATAAAGAGAGCAATTAGAGGAAAAAAACCTGTCTAATTTCCTTATGCCTATAATTTGGGAGGGAAAAAAAACCCTAATTGCTCTAGAATGGGAACTGAAACTGATATTGGGTTTCTCGACCTCATATTTATTTATTTATTTTTCAGGCCACGTGCACTTTGGGAACAGTTTTTTGGAAATCCATTAGTTTCATTGTCGCAATAATATTTCAGTTACCTGTTCATGCTTAAACAGAAAGCTTCAGATATTTTAGTAAATCTATAGAAATCTGCTTTCTCAACAGCATGTGCTGTGCAGTTACATTTTATTAATGCTTTGAGACAGAACTGTACTGCCATATTGAAAGTGAGTTAAATGTTATGTGAGTAATAGGTCTTGTTTTTCTATAGCTGTAATAGAAATGGAGCTTTTTCATTATTATTGCTTAGATATCACAAAGTTACATAATTGTTTTTGTCTCCTCTGGATACTTAAGCATTATGTTAGCTGGGGCGCTGTGGGTAGGAATCAAATAAAAAACTGTTACTGTTGGTGAATAATCACTGGAAACACATTAAGTGAATTGAACTTCCCATTTAGTAAAACTTTTTGCTTTCTCCTTTGAAAAAATAGAGGCCTCTTGAGAGCCCTGGTGTGCTAAACCCTGTGAACTTCAGCTAGGGTTGCATCCTGAGGGTGGCTGTGCCCAGCGGTGGGAGCAGGCAGCACAGGGGATGCAAGGCTGCTGGAAGAAACACGCCCTTGCACAAGAGATGCCCTTGTCCTGCCAGTCAGTCTGGGTCTGGCCAGCTCTTTGCAGTAAAAATAACCATATGAACACTACAAATTCTTCCATTTGTCTTAATAGACTTCTACCAGCTGCTGGCCCAGGCCTCTCTTCTGACCTTGCAGGACACGGTTTATGGAATTGCAGTAAAATTAAATGTACTGGCCAAACCATATGTTCACGTTTTCTTTGCTTTTTATTTGTTCTCTTTCAGCAGTGCTGCAGTTGGTAATGAAAAGGCACGGCTTAATAACAGTCATGACACCATGGAGATGACGCAGTCTATCTCAAGTCTAAATGGCTTGCTTACTCTTTGGTTCATCATCATAGAATCATAGAATGGTTTGTGTTGGAAGGCACCTTAAAGATCATCTAGTCCCAACACCCCCACCATGGGCAGAGACACCTTCTGCTAGACCAGGTTACTCAAAGCAGCCCCGTCCAACCTGGCCTTGAACACTTCCAGGGAGGGAGCAGCCACAGATTCTCTGGGCAACCTGTTCCAGTGCCTCACCACACTCACAGTAAACAATTTCTTCCTTATATCTAATCTAAATCTTCCCTCTGTCAGTTTAAAATCATTCCCCCTTGTCCTATCACTACACTCCCTGATAAAGAGTCTCACTTGAGCAGGTCCATGTTCTTTTTATGTTGGAGGCCCCAGAGCGGAACACAGGACTCCAGGTGGGGTCTCATGAGAGCAGAGTAGAAGGGGAGAATCCTCTCCCTCAACCTGCTGGCCGCACTTCTCTTGATGCAGCCCAGGATATGGTTGGCCTTCTGGGCTGTGAATGCACATTGCTGGCTCATAATCAGTTTTCCATCCACTAATACCCTTAAGTCCTTCTCCTCAAGGCTGCTCTCAATCCACTCATCACTCAGCCTGTATCTGTGCATGGGATTGTCTCGACCTATGTGCAGGACCTTGCACTTGGCCTTGTTAGTGAAGCCATGTTGGCTGTCACCAATCATCTCTTTATTTTCCATGTGCCCTAGCATAGCCTCCAGGAGGATCTGCTCCATGACCTTGCCAGGCACAGAGGTGAGACTGACTAGCCGCAGTTCCCTGGGTCTTCCTTTTTTCCCTTTTTAAAAATGGAGGTTATGTTTCCCTTTCTCCAGTCAACAGGAACTTCACAGGACTGCCATGACTTCTTAAATATGATGGATAGTGGCTTAGCCCCTTCATCTGCCAGTTCTCTCAGGACTCACAGATGCATCTCATCAGGTCCCATGGACTAGTGCACCTTCAGGTTCCTTAGATGGTCTCAAACCTGATCTTCTACTAGAGTGGGTGGTTCTTCTTTCTCCCAGTCCCCACCTTTGCCTTCTGTGGCTTGGGTGGTGTGGCTGGAGCACTTGTCAGTGAAGACTGAGGCAAAAAAGTCATTGAGTACCTCAGCCTTCTCCATATCCTGGGTAACCAGGTCTCCCTTTCCCTTCCAGTCTTCCTTTCATCATGACATATGATAAAAGGTATGATAGGTATGACATACCTATAGAAGCTTTTCTTGTTGCCCTTGATGTCCCAGGCCAGATTTAATTCTATCAGGGCTTTGGCCTTCCTAAGATCCCTGGCTGCTCAGACAGTTTCTCTGTATTCCTCCCAGGCTACCTGTCCTTGTTTCCACCCTCTGTAGGCTTCTTTTTTGTGTTTGAGCTTCTCCAGGAGCAACTTGTTCATCCATGCAGGCCTCCTGGCAGTCTTACCTGACTTTCTCTTTGTCGGGATGCATCGCTCCTGAGTTTGGAGGATTTGATCCTTGAATATTAACCAGCTTTCTTGAGCCCCTCTTCCCTCCAGGGCTTTATCCCATGTTACTCTGCCAAGCAGATCCCTGAGGAGGCCAAAGTCTGCTCTCCCGAAGTCCAGGGTAACGAGCTTGCTGTGCACTCTCTTTGCTGCCCTAATCTTTCCTTACACTTACGGAAGAAGAAATAATGGTTGTGTCTCACAGTCCAAAGGCATGGCAAATGTGGGAGAATGTCCAGGGTTATGGTTGTCACATGAGCATTGTCCAAAGTGCTCCTCTTGACTCCCATCTGTGTCACTCAAAGAGCAGCCATCGCACTGCTGGGTGGTTCCTGCATCAACCAAACAGGTGTACCTGTCCTCCACGGCTGACCTGAAACCTGTAAGCCCTGCATCTATATCACAGTGATACTTGCTGCTATGAAGTCTTCTCAGTTCACTCCTGGCTTTGCTAACACAAAGCTAAACTTCTGGTCTGACTCCTTAGCATCTTCATTTTTCTTTCTTTCTTTCTTTCTTTCTTTCTTTCTTTCTTTCTTTCTTTCTTTCTTTCTTTCTTTCTTTCTTTCTTTCTTTCTTTCTCTTTCTTTCTTTCTTTCTTTCTTTCTTTCTTTCTTTCTTTCTTTCTCTCTCTCTTTCTCTCTTTCTCTCTTTCTCTCTTTCTCTCTTTCTCTCTTTCTCTCTTTCTCTCTTTCCTCTTTCTCTCTCTCTTTCTCTCTCTCTTTCTTTCTCTCTTTCTTTCTTTCTCTTTCTTTCTCTTTCTTTCTTTCTTTCTTTCTTTCTTTCTTTCTTTCTTTCTTTCTTTCTCTTTCTTTCTTTCTTTCTTTCTTTCTTTCTTTCTTTCTTTCTTTCTTTCTTTCTTTCTCTCTTTCTCTCTTTCTCTCTTTCTCTCTTTCTCTCTTTCTCTCTTTCTTTTTCTTTCTTTCTTTCTTTCTTTCTTTCTTTCTTTCTTTCTTTCTTTCTTTCTCTCTCTCTCTTTCTCTTTCTCTCTTTCTTTCTCTCTTTCTTTCTTTCTTTCTCTCTCTCTCTTTCTCTCTTTCTGTCTTTCTGTCTTTCTTTCTTTCTTGCTTGCTTTCTCTCTTTCTGTCTTTCTCTCTCTGTCTTTCTCTCTCTCTTTCTTTCTTTCTTTCTCTCTTTCTTTCTCTCTCTCTTTCTCTCTTTTCCTTCCTTCCTTCCTTCCTTCCTTCCTTCCTTCCTTCCTTCCTTCCTTCCTTCCTTCCTTCCTTCCTTCCTTCCTTCCTTCCTTCCTTCCTTCCTTCCTTCCTTCCTTCCTTCCTTCCTTCCTTCCTTCCTTCCTCCCTCCCTCCCTCCCTCCCTCCCTTCCTTCCTCCGGTTGCCTTGGGGCACCCTCCTGGTTTGTATTAGAATGAAATTACAAGCTTTTCCTAATAAAACCCTTTACTGTCCCTATTAAAACTTTGTACCTTACTGGAAGTCACTGGAACTGCAGAAGATTTTTAAGATCTAATCCTTTTTCATTTAAGCTGACAGGATGAAACCTCAACAGAATTATTATTATTGCTATTATTATTATTATTATTAATCATAATACAAACTTCTGAAGTGCTTGGGATGGCTTGTATTTTTCCTCCATCTTTTCACATTTATAGATGGTTTGCTTGTCGGTTCCCTTTGGGACATGCACTTCATATTAAATGAGCATTATCCCAGACCATGCTTACTTTGGGATTTATTTGAAGGCAAACTGTGTTAAATTATGGTGCTGCATTATTAACAGGCCATATGGGCATCAAGCTTGAGAGAGAAGCTTAACAAGAACACAGGAAAACAATCTCCCAGATCCTTCCTTCTTTTTCCTAATACATAATCCTGAGTGCAGGAAAGAGATAAAATATTTAAATACCATGGTGGACAACCGTAACGGACAGCATGTTCTTAAACTTATTTGAGAGCACTTCATGTCCAGTCATCACCTCTGCTGGTCTTGCCCAGCACTTGTTTAAAACAAGAATATTTTTAAAGTGTTCTCGGGCCTGAAACAAACAGTGAAAAGCAATTTTCTGTGTTTTCTGTCAAGTTTATATACTTGTATGCTACTACTTACTGCAACAGTTTTATTCCAGTTTCACGGGACATAATGAGAATTCCTTAGTTCTATCTTGCTTTGCAAAAAGTTTTCATACTCCTGAAACTTTTCACACACAATTGCAAGGTTTATCCACTCAGCGTGCAATATTAGAGATTTCACAGTAGATATAATTTGATGTCTACTGCAGAAATTGATTCCTTAATTTTAACTGTTTCTTTCTTTAAAAATCCATGGCAAGGTAAAGTTTAAGGAATATCTAAAAAAAAAAAAGTATATTTCACAATGTCAGACTAGATTATAACACCATAATATAAAATAGCACATTTTTGGTGCCAATGTTTTGAACAAAAGGCAGACTGCTGAGCTGGTGGATGGTTACTGATTCAATGAGGTGCCAAATAGATACTGACAAAAGGAGTCTTTTCTGACAGTAGAGACATTATTTTTTCATTTTAGTTTATTCAGCTAGTTCGGGTCAGTGTCTAGTTTGCTCACAACATGGCAGCCAGTTGGTATTGGAAGAAGCAGAAAAGCTTGTTTTCCACTTTTTAATTAACAGGTAGAAGGTGGACCCTAGAGTTTGCGAGCTACTGGATTTAAAATCTTCAAAGTGTTGGGACCACAAATCACCAGTTCAGATCCTCACCTTATGTACTTTAGAGAACTGATATATTACTTTTAATCACAATTTGCCCAAATCTGGGTAAAAAGAGGTAGATTAAAATACATGAACCCAGACTTCACAGTAGCTTCATTGAACTAACAGAAACAACCTGTTAATTAAAAAATAAATGAATCACTCTCAATGCAGTAAGAAGGTTGTGATATATATATGTTTAAATAACTGTAAAGATATAAGGTTTTTCCAAATGGAAATGCCAAATTCTAACTGAAATACCAAATATCAACTTTGGCATGAAATTTTGTTTTATTTGTAGGTTACAACACCCATTCCCAGTTATTTCAGAGTTTCTCCTTGTGTTTCTTATGAAAACAGCTCTTTGGAAGTGCCCGTGCTGAAACTCAGCTATAAAGCTGCACACGTGAGGACAGGGAGAACTTCACTATTGAGATCTGGTGTATCAATGCTAGAAATTTCACTGCCTTGGGATGTGGCTTCACATCCAAGAAGACTAAAAAATCACGTCTACTTACTCATTTTTATTTGCAAACATGTAGATAAGGGTGATTCATTTAATTGATAACTTTCTAAGATTGTTTTTACAAGGTTCCACCTTACAAGGTACAAGTTTACCATCAGCTGTTGCAGCACTGAACAGCCATAGGTAAGGAGGAAGGTCTGAGCACAGATAATTAAAAGGAAACAGAAGGCAAAAATGCATGGTCAGCTTTCACAGTGGAAGAAAGTCATGAGTGGAATCTTGTGGGGATTTGTGTGGGGAGTTCATGCTATTCAGTGTGTTCCTAAACGATCCGAAAATGGAAAAAAATGAGGTGACAATATTGACTAATCATACTAAATTATTCAGAGCAGTGAAAGCAAGGCTAATTGTGAGAACTGAAGTAGGACGTTATAGGAGTGAGTGATGAGATGCTGAAGTGGTCAGTGAAATTTATTGTTGGGAAACATGAAGTGGTGTACATGGGAAAAACAATCCTAATTTGATATACAAAATGATAGTCTCTAAGGTGATTGCTACCTCACAAGAATGAGTTCTTAGCTTTCTAATAGTCTGTTGTGTGAAACATCATCACAGAACTTATTATTGATCACACTAGAACATTGAAAATTAGGGATTATTAGGAAAGGCGTAAAGATCAAAACAGAAAGCAGAATGTCACCATCACACAAACTCATGCTGTGCCTGTGTCCTAAATGTGTATTCGCATCTGGCATTCTCAGTTTGGAGGGTATGCAGCTGACACAGAAACAATACCAAAAAAGACAACAAGGATAATTGAACGTATGGAATAGTTTCTGTATGAGCAGTGATTCTCCAGGCTGAGAAAGAAACGACAACAGGGGTATATGGGAGAGGTGTATTAAATCACTAGTGACAAGGAGAGGGTGAATGGGGAATGGTTGTTTACAGACTCTTCTAGCAAAAGAGCTAGGAGGGGTCAAATGAGACAGCCATCCCTGGACTTGCTGCAGAAGGAGACAATCCTTCACACAGGGTGCAGTTCAGATGTGGGACTGTGAGCTGCACAGCATTGTAGCTGGTTATATTGGCTCCAAGTGTTATTGGACAAATGATTGGGAGCAAAATTCATTGAGGAGTATTAAATATAAAAATACTGAAAAGACTCTAAGCTGAAAATTACACGAGGGGGATTTCTGGGAATATTTTGGGGAAGAATATCACTTGGCACACTGTTACACAGCTACATCGTTTAAGTCACTAGCTGCTTTGGAAACACGGCAGTTGAGTAGGTGGACCTGTGGTCTGATGGATTAAGCCTGTAGTTATGTATGCAGAAGAATGCATTGTAGCTGAAGAGGATCTTTCCAGGACAGACGGAAGAGAAATATATTCCTAACAAGCTACTTTCCCTTCTCCGTCTTCTCCTGCAGGAACCCTGGCATGAAACTGCAGTGAAAATCAGTGTTGAACTTTGAAGTTCACAGTCAAATGTTTTTGCGTGTGGAGCAGCTGGTGGCACTAAAAGAAAATCAAATCATCTCACAATGATTAAAGGATGAGTTATTAAAAGCACTTGGGGGAAATTCAGTGAAATATTTGGATGAAAGTGTGAGTTCCGCTGCTGCCCACGTCTCAGCTGCAAGTGGGGAAGTCAGTCTTCCTCATCAGCAGCTCCCACATAAACAATATTGCAGTGGGCCTTGAACCGCAGAGATGTTCCTTTGCAACCGAGGGATGGCTCCCAATTCCCCCTTTCCTTGCATATGATCCAGCCTGCAAAAACCCTGTGTCACATACCCCTGGCTCTGCACTGACATTCCCCTCTCCACTTTGGTTCTTACTCTCAGCCAGATTGATACTCCTTCATTAAGTTCTCTCTTTACCTTTATATTATAAAGGCTCATCCCTGCTCCTCACCTATTAATTGCAATTTTGGTGTGTATGTCACTTTGTGCTGGGAAGACAGAGGAGAAAGTATGGCTTACCTGGACTTGTTTGTATTAGCAGAAAATGTGCGGAAAGCCCCCCCCCAGCATTGCCTAACACGAATTAGAACACCACTTGATCCCTTGTTTAGACACAGTTTAAGACCTTCTGCCTGGTCTAATTTCTCATCTTTCTGTTGTCCTATTTATAGGTGAGGACAATAACATTACAAATCTACCTGAGAAGACTGGTGTTAGGATTAATGTTTCTGCAGGTGCTTGAAAATGATATATAGCTGATGAGTATTGAGACAGATGGACTGAGTCCAAAAATCTCAGGGCAAGACTAATTCACATTGTCGGGATTTTGGAACATTTGAGGGTGCCACGCTCCTCCTCCTCTGTGAGACTATGCCTTTTGCTGTTTTCTTTATTATTCTGCTCTTCCCGTGAAGATTTAACTCCCTCCTCCCTTTCTGTGAAGCCTTGACTCCTTCCTGCCCACATCCTGGCATCCCCTAACCACCACTTTTTCTCTGCTTGCCTGCATTTCTAATATTTCTCAAGTGGTAAATCTTTTCTTTCTTTTTGCTTTTTTTCTGTTGCAGATACAGAAGCTGCGTCGTATGTGGCACCCCCTTCCTGCTGTGTCCCTGGAGGGATGGGCAATTTTGGGTGACCTATCATCCTTACAGAGTCCAACCTTACAGAGGACTTCAGGCCTCCCTGTATTTCCAGTGTATGGGCAACGCATGTCTTTTTGTTTTGACTTCCTAGGTGAGTGGAATGAATAGGTTTTGATTTGACGGCACCATGCAGTCTGGAGAAATACACAGTGACTAACTCTTAGCCTATATGTTGAATGGCTTCATTGTTTCCCTTATTGATATTTTGATACATGTGTTTTACATTCCATCATGCTGACTGGAGCTGACCATGTCCCCTTATATCCCTGGGCTGATTAAGTTGTTCTCTGTATATCTGTTCCATAGTTCCCTGTTCATTAGCTTCTAAAGTCAGGCCTCCTTGGTAATTGCTATTTGTTACGAAAGAAACTTTCATATCCATTCTGTGCTAATTATTATATTTAAACTGGATCTGTCCATAATTCAGAGAACCAATTGTCCATCTTTCATGAAAGCAATGGTAATTCTTCCCGCCTCTGCTGTCATTCTTTCCCTCTTGCACAGTAAACTGGACAACCAGTGTAACCTCACACCAGCCTTTCTTCTTTTAACCATGGCTTGGCAATAGCCTGTAGTTCTGTAATGTCTGCTTACCCTCTGATGCCAGTTGTCTAAACAACAGCAAAAAAAAAAGGGTTAGAAATGGATTGTACTTCCCCGTGGAGATGTGGAGTTTTTATTTAGCTTTGCCTCTCTATTGTTGCCGCTTTGTATTGAATTTGTGGTAAGGAACATCTTGTCTGCAGAATCGTATTTAAAATTAGAGAAGGGAGCAACATATCACTTGTACCTTGTGTTTCACATTTCTGAGATGTGTTAACAACAAGCAGCAGAATTATTTGTTTGGTTGATTTGGTCCCTGAGACCACAGCAGGGTTTAACAATCTTTCTGACTTGCTTTATTTTAGAGAATGGGTGGTAATCAACCAGAGACCACATTCAGCATATTTTTCCTACTTTCGTGTGGACTCCAGGTCACCACTAAAACAGTCATTAGGCTTGCAGTTGTTTTTAACTTCCCAGCATACACACACCTTTATTCCAGCCCCTAGCTGCTCTTAGCAAGACAGCTTCTCCCAGCAGCTTTTTGAAGCAGTGTTTCACACACAATGGTCCATGTACCCTGGCCCATGCACCACCCTGTGCTGCTCTGGAGGGAGGCATTTTTCTTCTCGTGGCTTCAGTCTTTATAGCCTAAAACAGAATCTGCTGCCATGTGGCGTGCTGATATTCTCTCTGTCCTGCTATGACCTTTGCTGGATGCTCATGGAGTGGACACAGCTCGATGCCTTTGGTTGGGTTTTGGTGAAGATCCCTTTGGAGAGAGAAAGTTTTCCAGGAAGATGGGGAGGGAAGCCCCTCTGCTATCTCCAGTGCTGCTTGTCCCACAGGTATAGGAAGGATAAAGCTGTAGAAGGGACCATCCCATCTCTCCCCCTGTCCCCAAGGCCTGTATAAGCTTCAGTGAACAAGGACCTTCAGCCTGGTGGTGTCAGGGGAAGGAGCAGGGAGGCTGTTTTTAAAGAAGCTGTTCTTCCCTGCCCTCCCCCTGTCTGGTTGCTGACTTTTATGCAAAGTGGGTGTGAAATGATGACAGGACAGAACTGACATGTAGTTGGCACAGAGAGCTATGAGTGCTCAAAATGCCAAGCACTGGAAAACAAATCCTGAAATAATGAATAGTTTGTTGCTGGCATCAATTAATCAAAATTAGACTCTATTAAAAAAAAAAATCACAGCACTGACCAGAACATCAGCGATCATGTACCTAATTTTCCATCATTTTGTGCTAACATCATAAAATCTTTTTTTCATCAATAAAAATTCAGTGATTTCACTGAAGCAATTCCAGTAATAGCTGACATGATGCAGTGTTGTAGTCATGCATCAACTTTCTGTGAGGGTCTGCATTAAAATTTGTGACATAGACAGATGGGAATTGCCCTCAAATTCTTCTAATTTCACTTAAAGATCATTTAGTCAGGTTATACCCCCAGGGCTGAAATCTAGGGACTCCTCAGTAATCAGTTTTGTAAGTGATCCTTTCCAACCTTTGGCTGGGCTGAAAGAACGTTTCTCAAGTCAAGGCTATTTGAAAGACAAAACATAACAAATGATCATTACAGAATATATATATATATATATAGTTAGCACACAAAGTAAGAGGGTGACAATGACAATAAGAAGTGACATTGTGGATGCTGGAGGCAGGAGTTCCCAGTGCAGCTCTTTCATGGTCCAGGTGGGAATTCCTCCTTCCATGTACTGAACCTCTATGCAAAATAAACTAAGGAATGGGTGATGCTGTCCAAAGCAGCAGCGAGAGGATAAATAGTGCTTTGGGAAATTAGGAGGACAGCCAGTGTTGTAATCAGGAGACAGCTGGATTCCCAAGAGCTGGCAGGCTATAAGCTGTTTTCTCAAGGAACCAAGCCAGGTGAAGTCAAAACAAATAAAGTAGCACACCCCTTTCGAGACAGACTTCGGGAGTCTTCTTTTCTGGGAAAGGAAGGCTTGCAGAAAGCTTTCCTAAAGCAACAGCCTTTACACTCACAGTTTCAACCCAATGCATCACTGGGAGTGACAGGGCAACAAAGCACACAGGACTGCAGAGTACAACACAGGGAAATCTGAGGCTGTTTTGTAGGGAGAAGAGATCAAGGCCATCAGTGAGCAAAGAGAAGGATTTCTGGGGGTAGGCTTTCCTGCAGGGCTGGCTTCAGGCAAAGCAATGCTGTGGGGTTGAGTCATTTTGTCTTTTCTGTACTAGATGATGGTGCTAGATTTCATCATATACATGAGGGATCAGGATTGCGCTCCTGCCCTGAACTGGTATGTGACTACGTGTTTTACATACAGACTGGTACAAATAACCATGCTATTAAATCTGAAGAGGAGACATTAAGTCCTACAAGCCACATTTGACAAGATGAAGATTGGTTTATTAAAACAGCCTATTCATGCAGCATCACTATTTCTGAGACTTTTATATTCATTTTTCTTACAAGAAAGGAAAACAAAGGCAAATGTTAACTGAGTTTGTCAAGATATTACGTATTTTTTAAAAAGCAACGAGAAAAGTCTTAAGAATGTGACACATCATGTCACCTTGAGCATGCTCAATGCTTACTTCTACTTTAGCTGCATGTTTGTGCTTCTCTCCAGGAGTGCAACACTTCAGCAGTTCAAAGAGACCCTAGAACAACAATGACAGATTTCATTGCACTTAAAAAAAATTTGATTATATTATCACCTGAACTGAGGTGTTCACCATTTCACTTCAATCCAGGACATAATTAGATATCCTACGGCCATCTCTCTCTCCTTTAAAACTGGGGTTATAACCACAACACTGCAAACTCAGCAGGGCTCAATTTGTGGAGCTTTCAGCTAATTAAACCCCACAGTTTGCATTGGTTGGAAGCAAACATCCTGTGTGGGTTTGTTTGGGTATTTAGCAAGAGGAAAATTAATAAATATCCAGGCTGAATTCATTAGAGTAGATTTTTTTTTCTCTCTCAGCTATGCCTGACCCTGGTGTCTTCATTTGCTATCCGGATTTCGAAAACTTCAGGCAGTATGGTGTGAGGGTGGCTAAGTGGGAGGAGGTCTCTGTTGTAATATGAAGCCAGCAAACCTGAGGCCAAGTTCCTGGAAACATAAGCCCGAGGACTCATCACTCATTGTAAATATTTTGAACAGCTTTTGCAGATAATTCTGTACAGTAATTGCCATCTCTACTCAAACAGAAATGTGATTAAAGCACTAGGACACATCCTGATTTTTTACTTAGCTAGCAAAAGTAATGGTAGTAATGGCCTGTCAGTGACTTGGGCTTCAGCATGAGCTCCCAAACTGAATCTGAGGTCCCTGCTGAGCCTACACATCCCATATTAAAGTCCGTTCTTGCATTTCTGTTGTTATGTGTGGCAGCCAGGGTGAACATAGCATGGCTTTCCCTACACGCTCTGCAGTTGCACCTTTGTGGCAGTGGAGCTATATTCTGAGTCCAGCTTTCTCGTATAGCACAATAAAGTCAGAGTAAATACATAGTTGCTAAAGAAAAGGGTGTTTTCTGCTTATATTTATTTATCCCACTCTCTGCTCTGAAATATGTGAGGAAAAGGAAAGCTGTTTTGGTATGCAGGCTCTCTTGGCAATGGCCTTGCAGCAGAGAAGGGCCACCACAAAAAACCAGGATTCTGCTTCTGCTCTGAAAGGCACAGGGGTGAATTACCTCCAACGTTCAGACTCAGCTCTGAAAAGGAGTTCCTCGTCCACCAGAAGAAACTCAAGTGGCAATAGAAAATATGAAGTCTTGATTGTCTTACGAGGAATTTATGATTGAATGCACATTCTGTGGTATTTTGGGATTATGAGAATTAATATTCATCAACAATCTTAAATGAGAATTTGTAACCAAAATAAAAAAAGTGTGTTTGAGATCTGTAATGATAATGTTCTTTCACAGCTGTTTTTGTGAGGGGGGAATAATTTAACAACACTATAGCTGATGTTGACTTTCTAGTTTGTGGTGAAATTATAAAGCAAATGTTTCCTCCAAAGAACTCCAGAGCCATTTATGGGAGCTAGAGGCACACTCCTGAGACAGCAGGCTGGAATCTGATGTGTTGCAATATTGTAAATTGGTGTAATTTCACTGCAGTGCCTTCAACATGCCTTCATCCTATGGAAAATATCATTATAAGAAAAAGAATTATGTGACTTGTCTTTAACTTTTAGGAAAATGAATTCATGCTAAAATGTCCATATCTTTTCCCCCCCCACATATAACATTAGATCCTATGTGCTTCTTTATCCACAGAAATACTTATATTTTTTCCTACTCCTAATGGGAAATTTCTGCAGAAAGAAAATCCTTAAATGTGAAAAGGCCAGAGGCTGGCACAAGCTAAATAGAAGAAGATTGAGATCGAATACAAAAACATGGTGTAAAAAGATAAGAGACAACATAGTTTCAGAATAAAATATTTAGATAAGAATTATTTGGGACACTGCAGAGAAGGGAAGAGAAGGGTTTAGAACTAAAGAAGTGTTCTTTTCATCACACTGAATTCTTTCCCATATTTTTTATTCCCCTTCATCTATCTGTATCACATTTGTTTGTCTAGTCTTTTTATAGCTACACATGGTGTCTGTCACTTAGTAAAGACAGTGCTGCAGAAGGCACTATTGCAAAGAATTCTGACCTGGCTTGTTTTTCACAAGAACAAAGAGTCATAATTGTACACTCCTTTCCTATAGAGGGCAAATTCTGGTTTAACAACACTTGTTTCATGCATTTATTGTAGACATACAAAAACAAGACAGATGAGAATTTGCCATCAGTGCCACTGGGAGCAGGCAGCTTTTTAACATGTTTTTCAGTCATTACCTTTAATTTCTAGATAGAGGCCAAGACTATCAATTTTGCCCAAGGTTTTTGGTCAAAAGGTACATATTTTTTTTAAATTACTTAGGAAAGTGATTTTAGGGGTAATGTTCCATTTTTTTTTAATAATTTCAATGGAATTTGGTATTCAGTGTTGACGGAAGAAGTAATCATCATTGTTATTTGATTGTAAATTTCTTGATGTATCATTTCAAGGCATAGGAATTGTTACTTGTAAGACACTAATCTGATGATCCAACTTAAAAACTAATAGTAATTTTTACAGCTGCAGTATAACATCTTCTAAGAGCCCAGCAAGAGCCCTGATACAAGATTTATTTTGTATTAAATGGTTGTGTATATATAGTACAAATGGATGTAGTTATTAGAGGCTTTAGATCCAATCAACTAGAATAAATTCAAAAAACCTGACACAAAAATCTTGTTTAAACTATCAGGCATAAGTACACAACGTAGTTCTGTGGGTGTAGAGTGGAGCCTAAAGTATTTGCTCACGTTTTAAGCCAATCTTTCCAAAAGACACAGTGTCTGAACCTGGTAACAGAGTTATCATTTTTTTTTTTCTTTTACCAGGTTAATTATTTGTGCTGGCAAAGCAGTTTATTGCCACAGCCAGTAGCACTTTGCTTAACTGGGCCCTTAACCCCTGCAAAGTCCCAAGCCCTATCATCTGAGCCAACCTAGTGCAGCCCTGAGCTGGTTGCCCTTGAACACATGTGTGTGCCACACACCCTGGCACAGGGCAGCTCTGGGCTGTGGGTTAAGGACATCAGTGGGGAAACCTGAGGCAGGGACTGCCAGCACCATTCCTGCTGCCCAGCTGTGCAGGGAAAGAGCACTGGAGATTTCATCTGGAGGACAGATTTTGGCAGATCTGGTGGTGGTCATCAGCGGGGTGGTGGGAATGGCCAGCTCCTCTGTGGTCACTTCAGCCGTGCCAGGTCCCAGAGCTGGAGGGAGCTGCTGGGCTCCTTGCCCATGCCCAGAGGCAGCAGGAACAGGCATGTTAGCTCTCCAGGGCTTTTTCATGGCTCTGCCCTTCATCTCACACTGTCTCTTCCTGTGAGCTCCATCCTCACAAGCTTGAGTGAACCTCTTCTCTCTTGGTACTGGAAGTTCAGGCTGCAGTAGGACACCAGGAACAGCTGTAAGTGACTGTGTGAGCCCTTCGAGGCTCTTGTAAAACAAAGGCAAAAGGTTAACTTACATCGCTGCTGCAGGCACGCTCTTCAGTCTCCTATCTTTGGGATTGTAAGGGAACACTATTTTGTCTTAGATAAAAGTAAAGACTTACCTCTTTTCAAGGTTGACTTCTCTAAATGATTCAGCGTATAACCTTGCATTGTCTTCAAGCTGCTGGATGCCTTGCAACAGTCAGAACAGAGGAGGTATTCCAAATCTGGAGACATTTCAGCACATGGTTCCTAAGACCTTCCCCCCCCGCCCCCCCCAAATGAAGAACTGGAAAAAAAACCTCAGACCAATCCAAAACCCCATAACAGATTCCACCAACGCATTTTGTGCAGAAAGGCAGGAATCAAGTGATGCCTCTGGTCTTGCCCTGAATGGTTTGGGTTGCTGGATGCTTGCCCTGTTGGATGCCTTATTCAAAACCAACTTGACTGTTATTGAAGTGCACGTCCCAGTGGATTACACTGCACATTTGCGTGCTGACTTGTGTGCAGACTTTTTTTGCCCATTAGTTTTCTTAAGAGATGCTAGCTATTGCCTCCAGACACATGGATGCTTTTATGTGCGCTCCCCACGTCCAGTCATAAAGAGGGAGCTCAGCAGCCACTAGCTCTGGTTTACAGGCACCATGGAGCATTTCGAACCTGAATTATCAGAAACTTTTAAGAGTAGAACAGCCGTGCTCCCTACCCCTGTGTATGGGCTTGAAAATCTATTTCACCAATGTGCTCAGAGACCAGGCAACCAGTAAGCAATTTTTATATCCTAATGGCTCCTAAATTGCTGATGATTTAACGGGAAGGGAAAATGAGCTGGAAATGCTGACAGTGCAGGTATGTATTTCAGGAAAGCACAGAATGAAAAAGACTTTTCAGTTCTTGAAAAGGATGATAACCATGATGTAACAGAACACTGAAATTTTGAGGTGTGAACCACATACATAACTTTCTGATGGCTGGACAGCTGTAACTGCACTAGTGGCTTTTTGTCACTGAATGGAGATAACCATACTGTACTTAGCAACCTACATCTGATGAGTATCACAAAGTCTAATTAATAATTGTAATGGGCTTAGCAGCTGACAAGGTCTGTTGACAAGTGCTAGGTATTGTCATGTTTAATTGAGAGGTATCTGACATAAACTGGAAGATGCTCAGATGCTACTGAGGTGAGAACTGTTGGACAGATTGCTATCAATAAATACTGCTGAACTGCACATTTAGGGGACCGTTTATGCCTATAAACTGTATTTTTCTCTTTTGATATTGATTAGAAGGAGTGACCTATTACTCACTGTGGCCTTACACAGCTCCCTTGCCTTACATGTTTCCAAGGGTGGACTTAAGAAGTTGAGTATGAGAAATATCATATTAATTAAATTCTGCAGCAGATTATTAATTAAATCTGTCATCAGATATGAAGAGGTGCATGTCCTGAAGCATGTGCATAGCCTGCAGATTGACAGAGCGGGTGGAGATAATTTTGTGTGCACAGCAGAGGAAGCAGCAGAGTCACCACAGAAATCAACTCACCTGGAGCTGCTGGGTCACCCAACCTAATTTGGAGCTCCATTTGCTCTGTGCTGTGGTATGGTGTGTAGTGGAGATATATCCTAACACCAGACCTTGGGTGATAATCTAAGGACTCACCCTTGTATCCCTGGCTGGGAGGGGAGAGAAACAACAGCTGGCAAAGAGGTGGTGAATCCAGGCAGGACTGAGAGCAGGAACGCTCCTGGGACAGCAATTGATGGTTTCAGAAATACTTCACCTCTTGGGACATGGGTTGATATATGTCCACTCTATCAAAATTACATTGGTCAGGGGTGTATTCAGCCCTTCCTTCTCTGTGTTGGCATGAGATCCAGAATATCAACATTCTGGGGCTGAAATAGCTTCCGTGGACACCTGTAAAGCTGCATCTGCATCTGGCTATCATCAACATCTACCTATGGTGCTCCTCTCCAGCAGAGATGTTGTGGTAGAGCACTTGATGCATTTATCATGGTGGCTTTTCTTTTCATCTGGAAGCATAGGCACATAAAGGATCCGCTTGGATGGCTCTTGGTATGGATTCACCATCTCTGCTGGAGGAAGCTCCCGCTTGCCCTGGCATTGTGCTGGAGATCACTTTTGCACAAGCCTGCTGTCCCTGGACATTCAAGTAGATGAGTCTAGGGGGCTGGAGAAGATGCAATGACTCTTGCTCCATGTGTGCTCCTGGGTGGTACTCTTCCCAGGTGGCCTTGAGGAGATGTCCTCACTGTCACACTTGTTTCCATGGAGCTCCACAGTATCCAGGCAAGTCATGCAAGGACAAAACTCAATTCATCTACTCCTCTGGTCATAATCTGAGAGGCTCTTGTTTTACTTTCTTTGGAACAAGAGACTGCTTGCATTAAAATAGGGCAATGGGAGTTTTGCATGTGTCTTCAATAGGAATGGGAGCAGGACCCCACATGACACATGGTATTGGTGAAATTTTTAATAACTGATCAGTACAGTATTTGATACTGTAATTGAAATTCTACTGCTCATTCTCAGTCGGGATATTGCAGAGATAGACTGGACATGTATATATATTAAAAGCATTTATTTTTAATGGATTTTTTCCTCCTTTTGGTTTTATACTTAATTGAAATATTCAGAATAAAACTGAAGAAAGAATACTCTGTGATTGAAGATGGCTCTGGGTGGCTGAAACCAGGTGAAGGCTCAGCCTACAACTTCTCTGTTGTTCTGTGCTAGGGGCAGGGCATAATTAATGCTGCCTTTTTTTTTTTTTTTTTCTGCTGCTTATAGCCCAGGAGATGGATACACCTACTGGAGGCTCAGAATTGGATAAATGGCCCACAGTTTCAGGCCTAAGACCTGCTGTGAAAGGCAGGTGCATGACTGTGGCACTCTGTTACTGCTTTCCTTTTCCTTTAGCAGACTTAACCAAGAGGCAGCAGCTCCTACAGCCTGCCTTTTTACAGGAAAGAACATGTGTGTTTATGTGAGAGAAGGGGGGAAAGCAGTGCGTGTGGCAAATTGTTTACCTCTTTAAAAAAATGATAAATTTGGGAAATAGGTGGAGAAATGTATTTTTTAAATTATTTTCCTTTTTAAAAGCTTTTTTTCTTTTTTTTGCTTTTCATGGGAATTTTCATATAAAATTCAATTCGAGAATACTGCTCTTGGTGTGCAGAGAGAAAAGTTTTGGCTTTTTAAATAGACCACATGGAGAAAAATGGTGGCTTTTTTATTTAACAACTTCGTTTTTAACTTTCACTGGTGAGGCTTCTAAATTAAATATTTAGAATTTCTGTCATTGTTTAAATATTTCATTTGGAAATTTCATCTGATAATGAATTACATTGACAGAAAAGAACATTTGCTGCAGCATATGTTGTTGTTAAAAGCCAAACCCTGCTTGGATTGAAAAATATTGTCCTTGGAAAAATTGCACCCGGCTCTTCTTGCATTCCATGTGTGCATCCCAATCTTACACGCTGGCAGAACAGGTCACAGAGCTGAACAAAGAAACATTGGAGAATATTGAACATTTTCCCAATGAGGATAAATTTAACTTATCAGAGGAGGTGCAGTGTCATACCACTGATAATGTTTCCGGATGATTGCTATATCTCTGAAAAGTATTTTTGTTCAGTACTTCTATGAAAGTAAGAGTGCATTGTGCCAGCTGAACATGTGCCATTTGATGGTTTACATTTTAATAGACCAAATTCAAATGTGAGTTTGCTGGCATAAGCTTTTAGCAGAGATCTGGAAGAAGGTGGTGATCTAAAAGACGCAGTTGGGAAGGCTGCAAACAAATATAAAAACCATCACCAAATGTGCAGACGCATTCTGCATTGCTAAAGTGCTGTTCATAGATGCTCTGTAAATCATAGGTCTGACTCACACCAAGAGGAAACAAAGACAAATTTGGGCACAGAGTCTCACCTCAGGCAGAGTGTCCTTTCTACCTTGGTATCCAGAGAGCAGCCGTATCAGGGAATGTGGGAGATGGGAAGCTCTCAACATCGAGCAGTCAGTACGCATATGAGGGATATGGGGGCCACAGAGGTATACTGAAGCATGAGTGAGCTTAATGACAGTTACGGTAGGTACCTGCAGTTTTCTCAGAAAGAGAAAAGGGTTTGGAAGGTGAGAATGGCAATCCAAGGAGCTGCAGCTCCTAAGGAGCCAGTGCCTGTAAGCAATGCCCAAGAGGGGACCTCCCTGGAAGCCAATGGTTTCCCGCTGTAGTTTAAGTGAAAAAACTCAGCAACACTTCAGCCTCCCCAGAATGCTTTTTGTTTGTTTGTTTTGTGTTTATACCTTTTGGTGAGCAAACAACTTTGCTTTCAAAGTTCACTTTGGCCAGAATATGTTTCAGAAAATTTCTTGTATGTTTGGTTAACTACTATGTATAATACTGAAATGTCAAGAAAGTTCTTCCTTTTCCTTCCCTCCACTCACATTTCATCTAGACCTTGTTTCACTCAGTTGTGTAGGTATTTCATGGTAAATTTGTAAAGATTTATTGTGCAGCACCCCAACTAATTTAATAGAATATTGATCTGTGAATAACATTGCAGGTGGACACTTTGCCTTGATCTTGAGGAGTTTTGGCATTTTAAATGGTCTGGTTGTTGCTATTACTCCATGAGTGGATCTCCCACGTGATCTGGGAGGGGTCTGCCATGGGAAAACCTGGTTTGTGAGAATATTGTCTGCTCCTGGCCCATGTTACTAATGGTTGCAGTGGTAGAAAGCCAACAATGAGAATTTGCAGTAAAGGAGAAAGTTTTAACCCAGAAGCAAACTAGGACTTATGGCTTCCAAGCAGATTGGGAAAAAAGTGGCTAAAGGAGAAGACATTGAAATCCCCCTTTATATGATATTTTGATCCTTCCTCCAGCTTTTAAAGGCTTCCTAGTTATATGCACCTTCTTTAGATGGCTTTTTCTAGAGCACCACTGACAATCACAATGTTTACAAGGAGAAAACTTTGTCCCCTTTGAACTTTGCAAAGTGCCTTTGGGGGTGTTGCACCCACATATAAAGAGTATGAGTCTAAGTTTGTTCTCCTAGGCCAGCACTCAAAACAATCCCAGCTGTGCTCTCATAAATTACCTAAGCCTGGATTTCTGAGATGGACTATTTCCTGACTGTGTCTTATCCACATAAAGGACAGCAAATAGTTGCTGCCCTTTTATTTTTGTAAGCGATGGGTTCTTCCCGTGTATGGAAATAGCAGCTCCTTTCTTCCTGCCCCTGGAACATGGGACCAGGGTAGGCAGTGAGTGAAAAATGTTTGCAAGCAGCAGTTGCCTCCCTCACTTATCTCATCCCAGAGTTAAGGGTGGTTTATAAGATGTGGCTAGTGAAAGATTGTGACTAGCACACACTTCATAGCAGTGGACTTCGTGCTCTGCAATGTTATTTCAGGCTCAAGGGGCTTTCTTTGTAAAACAGCTTGCATATTTATGTCGTCTCTCCTACTGTCAAAAACTCACTATAGAGACTGCATAGGGAAGAGAAGGGTTTATTAACACTTGAGCATTGCCTGGCATCTGGTTGGGCTTAAAACACAGGAAGAGGTAAGGTTTGGACATGAGCTGGTGCTGCTGCATCTGAGGCCGAAGAGAGCTCAGGCACAGCTGTTGAGAGGAGCAGTGACGCCAGCAGTGCTTCGGAAGATTTGTGGGAGCACTGGGAAAACCAGCTAGATGCTGGCTTCTGGCACAAAATGTGTATCACATTACAGCAATTGCCATTGCAAGACTAAAGCTCTAGAGCTTCTTTTGGCCTGCTTGAGGATATTTATTGTGTTTCTGATTTGTCTGTTGTTTTTCCAGAAATCATGTCAGGCTATGATGATCTGGTTTGAAGATGTTATTTTGCTCATCCACAACACTCTGTTAGTGCTAAAGCCAGGTAAGCTATTGCAGAGGGAAAAGCATGTTAGAAAACTTCTGGGATACAAGCCTGGATTTTTTCTATCAAAAATAAAAAAAAGGAAAGTCAAGAAAAAGAGTGGGGAAGTCTATTCAGAAGACAGAAATCCAGAAACAGGAAATAAGGGCTGTTTGTATTTCTGTAAGGTCTTGACACGGCAGTGTTGCCTCTAAAGCATGCCTGTGCTGATTCCGTGAGTTACAGATAACTGCCATGTTAAAGAAAAAACACTCCCTTCAGTCTTGTTAAAACTTCACACAGCATGTATTTTGCATTTGTGGGTTTGCATGTCTATGTCCCCCTTTCACTCCTCCCCTTAGGTTACTACAAATAACTGCAAGTTTACCATTATGCCAGACTGTTTCTACAATGTATACCTTATCACCACAATGATTTTATTATACCAAAAGATTAAATATTATTAATTAAATTCAAAACAATCCTTATCTTCCCTGAATATTTCCTCTGCAAAACTCTTAATACAGATTCTAGGCAAGCAGGTAAAACTGAAGTTTGTCTCTCACTTCCACCTGTGAAATCCTGCCGCAGTCATCAAGGCATCTGGGGTATATCAGAAGACAAGCACTGGCCAGTTGTTTTTATCTTTAACGTCACATTCGTGAAAGCCTTATGATTCAGGATGGGCAGCCCTTCACAGCAAGAATGCTAGAAATGTTAAAAATAAAAGCCCGGGGAGCTTTTAGAAAATAAAATTTAATGCAACACGGTGATGCTTCAACTGGTCTGGAGCAGAAATGCCACAAATTATAGGTTTTGTCTGGAAAAGTGAAACTTTAAATCAAATCAGCTTAGGCAACATTTCATTTCAAAGGTCTGGCATCTGTAAATTGTAGGCTTATTGCAGGAGATACTAGAGAATGCTGCTGAGGCAACCACCTGAATGGGATAAATTGGGATTTAAATTTTCTTTTGAACACATCAATCATAGAACTTTTTCTAAAACAATGAAGAAATATATTAATCTCAGACCTTCCTATTAGTGATCACATTTCTTTCTGTATGAAGAAAAAAGTGACTTTATACTTATTTCACAGCAGAGGGGCAATGGGTTTCAGTGAGTGTAAGTTAGGTAACTGAAGTCAGAAGTCAGCTTGCGTGTATGACCCTTTCTAGGGTCTCCCTCTAGGGACAACCCTAGGACGGAGGCTCCCAGCCACGAGGTACTAGAGTCTGAGGCCAGAAAATGTCCTATAGCCTCCTCAGGGTGAATCTCCTGCTACAGAATGATCTCCTGACATCTGCCTATGAACTTTATCTAGGCCGCTTTTCACACCACAAAGTGGATAGTTTCCCATCCCTTTCTTTAGCATAGCATTGACTGCTATTAATTCTTTTGAAGATTCAGCAACATAATACATCAGTTCTTTGTTCAGATATCCAGCTCTTCATGAGGTTTCAGCTTTCTCTAAAGGTGTATGGAGGCAGATTAGTACAGGAAGGTGTGGCCTCTGATACTCTTTAGCCACTGGGTATCTTCAGAAATCCTATTTTTGAACTATGTGTCCCTGTTCCAAGTTAGGCAAATTTTCTGCATTAACACTTCACAAAACAAACAGAAGTTAAAACCAGGGAAACTGAAATTTCTGCACCGCATGTTAATCCAAGGGAAACATCATCACATTGTCATGGATTTTATATATGGAATTTAAAGCGTGGGCAGCAAGAGAAGCAAATGTGTAAAGTTATTTGGGATATTAGGCAAAAAGATTTTCCGCAATACTGTTACATTACTAGCCAAGGATTACTATTTTTTGCACTCCTATCGTCCCTTTTGCCATCTAGACGGTGGTGTCTTGTTAGTGGTAAGTGATGGAGAGAGAAGGTACAGGAGTAAAAGCTACCTCAGTTGAAAAAAAGTGGCTCTTCAGTGAAGCTGATTATGAACGTGTGTGACTCTTTCTGCTTGCACGAGATATGTTGAACTGGCTTTTCATGTTCTGCCACATTAGGTAAAAGATCTTGGAGAAAAATAAATGCCAGGTTACAGTATACCTGGGGCGAGCCATAGAGCAGTGCACATCCACTGACACAGTAATAATAGCCTTCCAAGAAAGAAAATGCTGAACAACTTGTCTGACATCATCTCTCCTCTGTTTTCCCATAAGACCATCAATAATCAGGATTCTTTTCAATTGCTGATGCAGGGTGAGATTTTTGGAGGTGTTGAGCAGCCACTTCTTCCCCCTCTTCCCACCTCCCCCTCAGCATCAGTGATTGCTGTTAGCACCTCACAACTCTGGAATTAAAAAAAATGCTATATGCTCAGGAAGAGGAAGGACATTATGCCTAAAACATATTTTCATGGTGTGTTTTATTCCAGAACACCTTTAGTGGCTGAAAATGGGTCATGACGGGGACATGGGGGCTGTACTGCACACATCGGGAGCAGTGGGTTCCCAGAGAAGCTGTGAGAAATGGTGCTAAGTGGCAGCTGAGATAATCACAGTGTTATCTCCCCACTTCACCTCCTCCCCTGACTGCCAGCAGCATTCAGGGGAAAAGCCATGTAAGAAAGGTGAGAAATCCCTTCTTGCTCTCACACAAGGGGATTCATTGGAGAAAGGTGCTACCAAAATGCCAAAGAGACAGGGAAGCAAAATGTCCTCACTATGGGGTCCTGTTTGAAGCTAACAGACAGACCAACAAATCCCAGTCCTGAAATATTATTTATTTTCTGCTTAGGCAGTGCTGTAGTTGCTTTAGGTCCACATTATTCACCAAGTATACAGAACAACAGGTGCCTGCAGCTGACTTACTCACCCGCTCTGGAGAGGAGAAAAGGGAGAAGGCCAGAGCTGGGAACACTGAGCAGTAAAATACACAGGTCATACAGAAAAGCTTGACACTGACTTTAATGATATTAATTCCTTAATACAGTGGGAAAGAAAAAAAAAAGGAAAAGGAAAAGGAAAAGGAAAAGGAAAAGGAAAAGGAAAAGGAAAAGGAAAAGGAAAAGGAAAAGGAAAAGGAAAGGAAAGGAAAGGAAAGAAAAGAAAAGAAAAGAAAAGAAAAGAAAAGAAAAGAAAAGAAAAGAAAAGAAAAGAAAAGAAAAGAAAAGAAAAGAAAAGAAAAGAAAAGAAAAGAAAAGAAAAGAAAAGAAAAGAAAAGAAAAGAAAGAACAATGGTTAAATTATGTATGTCTATATTTGTTTATACATAAAATAATAGATTCCTGTGGCCAACAGTGAAATATGATTAGCTAGTCACAGGTATTTTTTATATTTCCCTGTAATGAAATGGCATGTTTGAATACAGAGAAGAATGAATAATGAGATTCTTGACTTGCCCTCTTCCTGTGTTTTAATTGTAAACAAGCAGATGTAATCCATAATGCTAAATAAGATTTCCCCACATTTCCGTATGAAGATGTTTTTAAGCAAGATAAGGCACTAAAATTTAATCCTTCTAAGAATGTGCAAATACTGAATCCTTGACGCAGATACAATCTTACCATGAATTTTATGGGAGCTTTAATGATTTTGTAAATTAATCAATAACGTGGTTAAATTATATTTGTTCAGTTAATTATTTTCCAAGTCCTGTAAATTAGAACTTTGGTAGTCTCTAAGAAAAATCAGCCCTGTTGCTTGTATCACATTTATGTTTATTTACTGATATGTTATTAAAGTGTTTATTTATTTGTTCTGCTATAGGCTGGTAGCTTTTTCTTTGCTGTTTGAGTGGCAACCATGGGGCTGCAAAGCCATGCAATGATAATTACTTTATTATATATTTAATATGGCAAATCCATTTTAGCAGAGAAATACTGTGCATTTATAGCCTCTCCTTAAAATCCTCCTTGTCTCACCCTTGGGGGAACAGGATTTAACCACCCTCTTCCCCCAAGAAATCTTTGGGACATTTTTGGTGACTGAAATGGACCTTGATTGGATTCTTAGCTTTGTGACTTTGGAGGTCACAGCTTCAAGTATGGGCCAGACTACATGACACGCAGAGACTCCTTCTAACTTGAATTATTCTGTGATTCTATGAATCCCGTCATTCAAGAAGTTTTCCCCACTTGCTTTTCCCAAAGACCTGTACCCAGATCTCCATCGCTTATGAGTCTTTATGCGAGGACTAGTTTGCAGCATGCAAAGCAGCAAATTGTGATTTCAGTTACACAGATCCAGACTCTCTCATGCTATAGCAGTCTATAAAGTTCTTATGTCAATATAGCAAGAGTTAGTGTGGCCTCTCCAGATGAATGCATTGAGAATGGATATATTCTGCCCAGCAAAATCAAGTCACCCTTTATTGCTGGCCAGAAAATGATGCCCTTCACAGGAGATCAGGGGTTGCAGCAGGAGGAGACCTATTACCTGCCAGTGTCCTTGCACCTGCAGTGCACCCCACCTTTGGGAGGAGGGCACTGCCCACTCCCCTCTGCATGCAGACCAGCAAAGGCAAGGAGCGCAGCAGGGCACCGGGGCATGGGGCTGCATCGTGTAAAGCCCAGGGACAGTCAGAAATGACGTGGGCCTTCAGCTCACGCAGCAGTCATGGTCCCTAACTCAGGAGGCTACAGGGCCCCTCCCTGGCCTTGCTCACAGACACGGCAAGAGGGGCTCGAACTGCCTGGGGACGCTGACTGATGGCAAGTGGGAGGCAAAACTGCAAATACAAATGTGTGGCGGGAGAAATACAGAACAGGCAGTGTAGTTGCCGTGGGATCAGATACCACTGAGCACCACAGCAGTAGGAGCAAACCCGAAAAAACAGACTCCTGCTTGCCTTCTCATCCCTTAAAATGTTTTTAGAGCTGCCACCAGACTAAATGCACTTTTCAGGGCAAGGCTCTTGGTGCCTTTGGATTAGTAAAGGCACGCAGATAGCAGGTCTGATTTCAGAGATAGAAGCAAAACCAAAAGGGCGTAATGGAAAGTTGCCTGGCCACAAATCAGGGCTCAAGGGACCAGAAACAGAAGGAGAGGTTACCTGTCTTCATCATTTTAGCATGCCTTTATAAGCAGCAGCCTGTTGCAGAGGTTGGAAAAGCAGGTAGATATGAAAGCCAAACTGAAGATGGAAAGATTTGTACGGTGCTTCTTACTTTCCCTTGTCTCCCAACCATAGTTTTACATGTGCACACACACACACAAACACACTTAGGGAGCATAAAACACTATGTGTAAATGGGACTTTTATCTTTTCTCTATCTTTGATATGCCAACAAACTGGCATATTTAGCACTGCACTGCTGTATTTTTTGCATTTACTTTCTGTTTTTGAAGATATATAAATGGCAAAAAAAGAAATAGAGGCAAGAAAGTTTAAATGAATAGCAGGAGACTAGTATTTCAAAATCTAGCTAATTATATCTTAAATTGGTCTTTAACAGTGTAAAAAATTAGTTCTTGTCTTAACATATAGAGTACTACTTTATAACAAAAAATCCTAGTTTGTGCTTAATTTTTTATTTTTCGTGTTAAGGTACATGCAGAGATCAGGCTGAATACTTCATGCATACATTCACAGCTATACGAATTTGTAAAAACAATCCACTGTTACATGCCTGGGTTTTTTTCTAGATATTTGACTGTGGTTTCTGTTGTTCTGAATTTCACAGATTTCTTCACCTGGCATTTTCCAGGATTGTCTGCTGATCACATCACACAAGAACACTTGAATGAACAGTTCATCTGCTCTCCATAATTATTATGTTTAATTTTTTTTTTTTAAATTAAAAGAAGTTTTTCTAAAGTATTTGTTTGTACATGGGTAGGTCTTGGAGAACCAATGCTTTCCATTGTACTAGACTGTATCTCTGGGTAATTGCTGGGTTCACTTTTGCACAGGAAAACAATTTGCTACATAGCTTAAATCACCATTCTGTAGACCTGACTGTGCAATCACTTAAGCATGTGGGTATCTCCAGCAGCCTGCCTATTCCCATAACACTTGACAGAGCAACAGAAATGTATAAAGCTATGTATGTGTACAGGTATTAGCAGGATTTAGGTCTCTTATTGTTCCTCTACCTCTTAAAAGGTCTTTTGCAGCTTTGATTATCCTCTGCAGAACTGTTTCAGGTTCAGAGTTTCTTTATCTTTATCCTTTTGATTTGCTTTGTTCCTTGATCCTGTCACTGCAGTACTCTCCTTCAAGCTTCAGAACAAAAGTACTTTTGGGAGCAGAGGCCCTGTGGCAGGGAGTGCGGCTCTGCTTTCCTCCTGGCAATTTGCCACCAAGCCCAGCCGAGGACGAATATTCTTGTTTGTTCGGTGCAACAGCTTCAGTAACTGCACCAGTGCACACCTAAGTCTCCCTGCTGAGACCAGTCCATTTCCTTAGCAGGCAAACCTGTAGACAATAGCTAGAGTTGGGGGTAGGGCGTGCTTTTTTTTTTTTTTTTTAATTTTTTAAATAAGTGACTTCAATGCAAAGCATTTTCCTCAGAAGGTACATTTATCCTAAGTGGCTCTAGCTGGTTTACACACACCCTGTCCTTTCTCTTGCTTTGGAAAGTTGTTCCACTTGATTGCTCAGTTTGCCTCTTTGAGTCAGTGGTGGCAGAGGAATTATAAAGGCGATGAAGGCGCAGCCAAGTCACAGGTAGTGTGTGCCAGATTTAAGCTGATTTAAAGTTGTGCAGACTGACTCTGAAACTTTCCTTACACAAGGGACAACGACTTTTGGAAAAAGGTGTTCATTTTTTTGCCAGCAGTGTGTGCCTGGCTTAGGGAACCTGCTGAGGTGTGCTCACCTTGCAAAGGCAACATGGTCGGTGGTGTTTTGCAGATTGCTGGGCTGTTTGTTGGTGGCATTGGCATGATCGGGACATTTGCTGTCACAGGCATGCCTCAGTGGAGGGTGTCTGCCTTCATCGAGAACAACATCATCGTGTTTGAGACCATTTGGGAAGGCCTGTGGATGCACTGCATCAGGCAAGCCAATATCAGGATGCAGTGCAAGGTCTACGACTCCGTGCTGGCCCTCTCGCCGGACCTGCAGGCATCCAGAGGGCTGATGTGTGCTGGATCAGTGCTCTCCTTCATCTCTTTTGTGGTCGCCATTATTGGGATGAAGTGCACGCGGTGTGTGCAGAGCAGCTGGCAAGCCAAGGGCTATATTATTCTGACAGCTGGGCTCCTCTTCATTCTTTCAGGTGCAGTCGAGCTTATTCCAGTCTGCTGGGTTGCCAACACCATCATCAGTGACTTCTATAACCCCATGATCAACGTTGCACAGAAAAGGGAGCTTGGAGAGGCCCTCTACCTGGGCTGGGCAGCTGCCTTCTGCCTCGTTGCTGCTGGAGCCATATTCTGTTGCTTTTACCACTGTTGTGAGAAAACTAGAAGCTACGGATACTCCGCACCAACCCACTACCCCACTCACAGCCAGCATTTGCACAGCAAGACTGAAAGCTCATACTCCAAGAGTCAGTACGTCTAGATGCCTCCTGCCTTTTCCTATTTTTGAAGCATTTAATCTGCCTGGATGGATTTCAGTTTCTGCACAAAAGGGCAACTCGAAAGCTGCCTTTTCCTTCTGCCCTGTAACTGTTGCTGTTGGGGCTGCGTTTCGGAGCTGCAGTTACCCCCAGTGGGCTCTGCTGTGGCTAATGTTACAGCACGGACAATTTTAATGCATGGAAAGGTGAATGCTTAATATTCTTTTAATAGTAACTGGGAATAGCTTTCGGGTTGTGTGCTTTGCTTTGGGTTGCATTATATGTGTAAAACAGTAATAAAGGTCTTAAAGTTCCACTGTGATATGAAATTATGGCTTATTGCAAGGAAGAGGGGAGTTAAGCAGCTGGAGGGTTTTTTTCCTGCCTGGGAAAGAGGGGATAACAGTGAATAAGGACAAGATAATAATGGTTTAAAAGAAAAACATTCGCTAAGGGATTGATTTACTGTAGGTTTAATGGGAGGTTGCATGAAGAATTTATTCAGCAGAGGAAGGTAAGCTGAAATATATGAAAAATATCCCTTATTTCAGAGAATAAACATAGCTCTATGTTCATCCTAAATATCATCTTTTTGGTGAAAGTTAATATTTCTGTTGTAATCCATATAGGTCAAACTCATTCACATCATTCTTTTTAGAAGCAGTAATTTTCCCTTGCAAAATCCTCTTGGCTTTACAACATTTTGTAATATTGCACAGATCACAAACGCTGTGTTGGTTACTTGCCACAGGACTCTGTGATATATACCTTTTAAAATAAGGGTCTTTTGTACAATCAGGCCTATATTTTTGCTGAGACCCACGCACACCAGCATAGTTTATAGGCATAAATAACATAAACAGCGATAGTACTTTCTCACAGTTCACATTAAAACAAGCTAAACAATATTTTTAATAATAAGATCATGCACCCATGGTAAGCAACCATGTAAAGAAACCAAGTCCACTGAAAAATAGTTCCATAAAAATTCATTTAATAAATGACCCAAATTAATCAATAGTAGTAATATTTTTATAGAATTTTATAAACAATGAATAAGGCGCCACTCCAGACACACAGAAATCATTGGAATTTTGCCTTTTTCTGAACTGGGAACATGGTTCAATTTGTGGTGTTTAATGGAGAACAACATTCTTGTTCTGGAGTTTGATTGACTGTTTTAAATATTTTATAGAAAGCTTATTATGTGATCTGTAGTTCTCTAGTAAATTCCTTGGACTATTACTACTTGAAAGTTCGGAATCAAATTCTTCACTTTGTAAGATGCAAATCTGAACAAGCTAGAACCAAGAAAAATCTGCTCTAGAATTCTCTTCACAGTGTTTGTAAGATACATAGTAAGATGTTCTTGATTATGTAGTTTTATTTTTCCTCCTCTTTTTAGAGCAAATTGTTTCTACATATGTATATGTGTAATGTGCATGACCTTCTTGTAATATAACAGTGTGTGGCTGTATTTCCTTTGTATTCCTTCATTAACGTTTATATGCCAGTTCAGTCTCTTTGGGAGGAAGACAGTGGACGAGAAAACCTGTTGTTAGCAGCACTTTGTGAATATCCTACACATAACTCATAGCTAGAACACCAGGGTTTACAATGATGTCTATAATAAAGTCACCTGCCTAGTTCATCGCTCTAAAAGGCAGGTACAAGATCTTACTCAGAAAACTACATGTATATGTACCGGTGCACTGTAGTTATCTCTGCTGTCAAAACATGGAGTGACTCATTCATCTACAGGTCTGAGGCAAGCCTCAGTGAAAAGTGAGATGAGCATGACACCTCTGTAAAAGCCCCGTGTACATCAAACGCTACTGCCACATTGGATAGTATTATCTGTTCATGGTAAAGCACATACTGATCTAGTTGTACAAATAAAAGAAGATACGAGAAGACTATAAGACTTCGAAAACTATTCACAAGACTAACAGGAACACAAGTCCAATGGACTGTGAGTGGGACCCTGAAGTTTTTGAAAATCTCCTTTACAGATCCCATATATGTTGCAAACAGTTCTCCTTATTATACTGTATTCCCCCTTAAGTACCTCCCAGGAACATCCAGCCGTTTCCTTTAAATTGTGTCTCACCCATATACCATATCTTCAAGAGAACTGAAATGAAAGCTTCCATTTTAAACAGAGCTGACCTCCCCCAGCTTTGTGCATTAAATAAACTCTGAGTAGTTTGAGCAGAGGGTCCCGTCTAGAAGTGTATATCCAAACACAAAACAACTGCCTGAAGCCATACATTTTCAAATATTATATCCTGTAATTTTGAACTCATTTCACGCTTACAGACAAGAAAAATTATTTGGGAAATAACAGTGTTGCCTCCATAAATGACACCAACTGTGTCTAGCTTGTTCCCCTTTGCCCTGCACTTTGGGCCCTTGTATGCATTCCTGCAATGTAAAATGGATGTGGAATCTTTACAGGTCCACCTGGTGCCCTCTGTGCTGCGTAAATGAATGCACAACTAGCAGGTCAGAGGAGAGTAACGCTCGTTTAACTCAGATGAGTAGAGGTTCAAGATTTCAATCACCTCTCTGTGATTGAGCACCTGGGCTTTCATTTATAATGAGCCTCTTCTGAAATTCTCCCACTGCTGCTGCAACCATTGTGGAGGTCTGGAGGGTAGAGCTGTCACCTACATTACTAGGCACTGCTCTTATTAGAGCTAGACAGCGAGGTGGTAAACACGGATGGCAGCAGACCCACAGTTTCAGGAGCTGTTTTGTGCAGGCAAGGTAGAGCTGTAAGAGAGCCTGAGTGTGTGTGAGCTCCTGTTTTGTAATTTTATATGAGAATGAAGCATATAACACATGACGTTATCACACATCTGCAAATCCAGTAAGGTCAGCTGCATATAATGGATTTGTCTGTCTCTTTAAGGTGCAGTCCTGAGTAGGTGTTGTACTCCCCAGTGTTTTTGAATATACATGGTGCTTATATGTGAGTTTATCTGTCGGCTGCTTGCTTTCTGTTCAGCTCTCAAACATGACTAGTAAAGAATAATAGAAAATGGAGCAGGGAGAGATTAGAAGAGGCCATATCTTGGACCTCAGAGCCATAAAGGCTTATTAGTGAAATATAAGAATGGCCCTACTGTGCCAGCCTGGAGATGTATGGAGATCTTCAGCTGCCACTGTCAGGGGCAGGTGCCTATAGAGCAGCAGAAGACCAGGGACAGTGGACAGTTGTGCTTGGAGGTACTATTCCCACTTCCACCTTCCTGTACTCAGGGTGTCTTTGTGCTTAACAAAACATCAGGCTTATCTGGGATTTAAGCCCTTCACCATGGGTTATACTCTGACCCCACACAACAGATACAGTGGGCCTTCTGAGCATGAGGCATGATGCACAGCTCTCCTTTCCTGCTGAGTTGGAAGAACAGCAGCGCTGGGTAACTCCAGCCCTGTGAAGGTCCTGGCCAGTACCCACAGTCCTGACACAGACATGTCCACTACCCCAGTCTTGCCTTGCAGAGCAGGGTTGAGCTCCTGAACTGAGCCCCTCAACCAAGACCCACCTTCGTTCTGCATTTTGGATGCTTTCAGCACTTGGACTTTGCCTGTGACTCTACCATGGATCAACCCTTAGGCAGCAAAGCAAGCTGACCCCTTGCTAACCATGCTGCCTCTTCACTCATCCCACTGCCCTGTGGAGCTGGTGGCCACAATACTTTCCTGCAAAGTCTCAGCAAGGAACCAACACCTAAGGGATGTAGGCCATTGGCAGTCCTAACTATGTGTTGCTTGAGAAGTTAGGAGAAGGCTGATGCCAACTAGTTTACCTGGGTGCTGTCAAGACTCCTTTCATTAGTGGGAGGTGGTCCATGTAGGGTCAAATTGGACAAATAGGAGGAGAAGACTGTAAGTGGAGTTCACTCTAGAAAAAGTAATATCCATTAACTACTCCATTGCTCTTCTCAATGAATAATACTCCAAAATTAATCCTGAGAGATGTTTGTGCCCTAAAAAAATCCAGAGGCGGCTACTCTGCAGTGTCCTTAGCAATCTATCCCAGTACTTAATTATAATTTTCATTAAAAAAGGTTTTCAGGAAGCTTAAACTAAATCTCCCCACTGCAGACTAAGGCTGCTCCATTATTTTTTGTCCCATCAGCAGCAGGCACAGAAAAGAGACTACTGCTTTTCTTTAAAGTAGGCAGCCTTTTCTATATTTCAGGACTGTTACCATCTGACCTCTTGAACCTCTCTTGCTTAGCTTAATCATCTCTAATTCTTTCCTCACTGACATGCTTGCTACATTTCTCCCCATACTTGTTTATCTCCTCTGGCTGTTTTTGGCTCCTCCACCTCTTTCTTGAAGTTTGATGTCCAAAACAAGACAAAGCATCCCAGAGGAAGCCTCACCACTGCTGAGCACACTGAATATACTTATTGTAGGTTATCATAGCATGCGGTAAATGATTCACAAAACCAAGCAAATACCTTCCTTGAATACATTAAATGCATTGTACTGCTATTATTCCAGGCCTCAAGATCACCAGCTTTCCTGCGCTGTGGGACTTAACCATTGACAGTACATTGACCAACTGGATGTCTGATGCAAATTTCCTTGCTGCAGTTGCTCTTTTGTTGCTAGATCCCTAAGGATAATAAGATGAGACCCCAGAGAAATCCTTGGCTCCAACAGTAGCAGAAATCAATGTCTGGAAATAGGAACATGATCATTCTCCTTCCAATATATCCTTTTGTTGTTTTACTCACTCATAGATTCTGCATCCACATTATTTTTACTCTTCTCCATCCCTTCAGTGTCTCTATTAATTTCCCACTTCTGTGTTAGATGCTTTAATAAGGTCCAAATGGATTAGATTTTCTCAAATTTTATTTTCTAGATAATGTCACCAAACAAAAACTGAATCTATTTTTGCTAAGTCCATGCTTCATTTTATTTAACTTTCCATTTACATCTAGGTATTTATTCTTTTCTTCATAATGGATTTTAAATCACCTTATACTATTAGATTCTGACTAATAGGTTTCTAGTTGTGCACAGAGTTTTCCACCTCCCCACTCATTCCCTTAGTTTCAGTGCTCTCCAGACACACAGTATCCCTCCTGATTTGACACATATACTAACAGTCCTTACTACCAGATTTGGAACTGCACATGCTGAAGTTCCTTCAGTGAAAATTACTCTCTTTCTTCAGTTTGTGCTCATAGACATTTGGAGCTTTTTATATAGCTTGGATACAGTATTGTAATTCTGTCACGCTCTCCTTCTTCTGTGTCCTTGGTGTTACTTAAATTCAAAGAAGAGGAGGACTAACCACCTTTCTTAGACTCATAGCCTAGCATGCCTCTTCCCTTGCTGTTCTGTATTATCTGTATGCCTGTAGCACCTTTTATTACACTATTTTTTGAAAAACCTGATTTGGATTGACTTTTATTGAGTCTTATTTTCCCCTTAAATTTTCTGACCTCTTAGATATATTTTCTTTGCTAGTTGATTATCTTTTCTGTTCTTCTACTAAATACCTTCTCTGTGGAGTTATTCATCCAGCTGAGTACCAACCTTACTCCTTCCTACAAGTCTCTCCTTTCCTTCCCCATGGGATTCACATTCCAGACACTTCCTAAGGAATTTTTAAGCCTCATCCACATTCACGTCCCTAAGCTGTTCAGTCTAATTAATAAAGAATAATGTGATCAGGATCAGAGGAGTTGTTCTCCCTCAATGCTCCAGGCACTTTCACCTCATTGCTCTTCTCACCTCTTCTGCAGAGATAGAGATCCTCCCATCTTAATGATCCTTCACATACCATTTTCTGCCTCACAATGTGAGCTCTGTTCCATTCCAACGTAAAAGCATCACATTTGCTGAGGCCTTTCCCTTCTCCATTTTATACTTGTTTTTAAGTCAGTCTGCACATATCAGACTGTTTTCTATCTTTTTTCCTTTCCCTTCCCTAACTTCTCACCCATTAACTCCCAACACATGGTCGGTAGAAATAGTTATTAGACATTCTTCCTTCTTCTGAAGTATTGCACTCTGTGCTAAACTACACATTCAGATCTGGAATGAAAGCATCTACTGCTTGATCATGGACAAAGAAGCTCATATTTTGACTGGCTACATAGTATGCTGCAATTAGGAACAGCACTGGATCGTCCCTGAGGGGAAGCAGTGTGCCCACACTGGTGAATCATTTGTGCCCTTGCAGGCTATGGGCTGTCACTGTGCAGAGACACATCAGCCCCGAAATTGCAGTGACAGTGGTGCATCTTTGGGGCTGCTATGATTCACAATGCTGGAGACGGTGTTCTGAGAGCAAGTGACAAAAATTAATTGCTTCCTGTGAAATACTCCTGCTTTGGTCTCTGTGCCAACACAAATTCAAAGTGATTTATGACTTCCAGGAAGAGGTTCTTTTGTGTGAGTGCAGTAACAGCTGGTTGGTTGGGCAGGGCTTCCCTTCTCCTCTGCATCTTCTCTTTTCCCTCTGTTTGAAGGAAAACCAAGGTAAATCTGGAGATTAACTCTGCCAGCTACACAGGCTCAACAGGCAGGGTCTATGTTGCTCCTTCCTATGGGACACCCAGCTTGCCAGATGGGGAAAGTCAGCAAGGGTGTCCCAGAGAAGAGGGGATTCCCAATCCTAAGGAGAGAGGAGTAATGGAACATCCTGGCCAGAAGCCCAGAGTTTTGATAAAGGACTCTGGATTTGGATAGAGAGAGAAAGAGGAGAGTGTGGGGGTAAAGGGTGACCCTGCTGTATGCTGAGATGACAGGTTTGGGGGTGTCATTGAATGCACAATGTTGAGGCTAGTGGTGGTGGAGCTCATGCTGCTAGGGTTTATTTTGGAGGTGGAACTTAACAATGTAGTTAGTTTCATTCAGGAGGTGGCATTTGGGGGAAGACAAAAAGTGAGTGGGACAGGACTGGACAGGAAGGAGGCCAAATTATGACTGAGAAAGAGGGGAACAAACCTGTTCTTTAAAGTTTGAGACTTACCTTTTTAATTACCCACACTGCTTGGTTACTGGAAAGATATTTCAAGTGTGTATTATTATTCTGTGCTCCAAAAGCAATCTTTCTTGCGATTCTGAGACTAAGAGCTTGTTTCTAACAGTATTGGGTAGCCTAACAAAAGCTATTATTTCTTTCTATAGACCTTGCCTCTCACCTGTCTTTAGGCCATCACTGCCACAGCATACTTTCTCCTCCTCTTTTATTCCATCATAGTAAATTATATAAATAAATGGGTTCCCCAGTGCTCCATCCAGTAATAGCCTAACTGTATACCCTGCTGCTAACTCTTATGAAAACAATCAATACTGCCTTGGGAATTTGCCACTGTTATATTTCCAACAGCTTAATGTGAACTACGTAATCAAATGCCCCTAAATACTTTCTAGAGGAATGCTTTGAGGTCCTGTCATTAAACAGCAAAGTAAGATAGCATATTTTCTGGCAGGTTCTATTTCTATCAGGATGGCTGCTCCCTGTACGCAAGTATTGAGGTGACAAATACCTTGTAAAAGCCTGAAGTAGTTTAGATGGATTAAATACTCAAAGGAGTATTTAATATTTTATTACTGTAGGGTTTTATTACACTAAACTCGAGTTCATTCAGTGTCTGGGAGACAGGCTTCCTCAGACATGGAATATCATTAAGAGTTTGGCACTTTTGTCAGGCTGTGAATTTCAGGCATGCTGTGGAAGATGACAGAAAATAAATATTAGTTCTTTTCAGTCATGGGTTGCCTCAAAGCCAGAGTTAGAGGTCAGCGCCCAAGTACAGTGCCTGTTATGTGTCTGGGGGAAATCCCTCTCTAAGCTACACTGAGCAGGTGTTCCTCTCACTCCAAAATGTGCCAAGCTTGAAGAGAGGGGGAAGGAGACGTGCTTTCATCTTTTAATATATGTGCAGGCAGCAATATTAAAGTTAGCACAAATAAAAAGGCCTTTGTTGGCTTCAGTCCATTTCCTCCTGAATTAAAAGAGAAACAAAGTAACCTTTTGCTTCACCAATAGGCTCAAAATACAGTCAATCAAAATACTGTAGAAAGTAATGGAACCATTAACTCAACTATGATTTTATTGACCAGCCCTTTTAAATAGTTGAAAACAAAGTGGTTACCCCAGCGTGTAATGAATGGACTAGTGGAAGCCACAAGTAGGGAGGAACTGATGCCCTTCACATGTGTTTCCAAAACAAGTGATCTGTAGACAATCCGAACCCTATTTGTTGTAGGCTCAAAGCAGATTTTACATGCAGAGAATGATCTAGGTCTGTGTGGCTTCACCCAGCACCTCTGCCCGAGGGGACGGGATGCAGCGTGACTGCAGAGGCACAACCTGCTGTATTCCGTTGCAAGACACAGCAGGTGGTTAGGCAGCTTTGCAGCCTTGCTGGATAACTGCAGCCTCTGGAAGGTTAAGAGACTTAACTGTAACTCTTTGTAATCACTAATCTAAAGTGTGCTTTTGATAAATCTGCATATTTGCCTGTTCCAAAAATGTTACTGAACCTTAAATTTAGCTCATTAGCCTGTAGTATAACCAACTTATCTATTCTTGACTAAAGCTCATAATGAACTGTGTACATTATAGCTGTACATTTGTACAAGATTAAAGTCTATTTATATGTAGGTGCATGTGTATGTATAAGGACTCTAAAATTCAATGTACATAGAAGATATACAAAGCGGAATGAAACCTGTTTTCTGGGAGGCAATTAAGTTTTTACATTATTGATGCCTATAATTAATTAAGCACTGGGGATCACTGACAGGTTCTGTTAATCATGTGGACTGGAGATGCTCTACTTCCTCCTTTTCAAGTGGCATCAGCATTTTAAAAGCTAGGAAGGAAACAGAAGATAGTGCCCCAGGAAAAGATTCAAATGAACAAACTGATATGAAGGGAAGAGAAAATGTAAATCTGAACAGAGATCCAGGGAAAGATTAGGTGTAAAGGCTACATGCTTCCTCAGTTGCCTGTTTTCCTCTTTGAAGGCAAATTTTGGGGTGGCCATCTTTGCATAAGAACTGGTATTCTCATCTTGAGTCAAGTAAGCTTCCAAATAGCATAACAGATGGATGATACACAAAATGGGGAGACTTCTAAAGTCTAGTCAGGGGTAAATGGAGTTTTCCTTTTATATCTTCTCGCCTGACACTAAAGCCATTGTGTCTGCCACGCCCACCATGTAAGCATATATTTAATTTCTACTTTAAGAGCTGACTGCTGTTCAGAGTGATTTTGAAGTAACTCAGTCAAATAAGCATTTCTTTCTGAGAGGTGAGGTGAGCCTTTAAATGGATGTTCAGTTCTCTAGGGTATACAAGGCCACAGGGGCTCTTTCCAGGCTTATTTAAACACAGGACTTTTCTACAAAAGATAACTCTTCCAGTGCTTAGCAAAGCCAGAGGTTCGCTGGCATTTAAGAGGTTGATGAGATTTTCCGGTCCTCATGAATTTCCAAGATGTTGGTAGTGTTTCTTGATATTTTTTTCAACCTATCTCCTGTAGCTTATTGTAATTTTTGAAATTTATCTTCAAGTCTCAAAATGGCCATTTACTGGTTTTCTTTTCCTGCTTCCTTCCCCTCAGATTTCAACGAGAACCATCGTGCCACTGGACAGTACATGCAGCAGAGTAGCCTGGGTGTTCCTCTCTTAGGCCTACACCTATGCTGGATGTCACTCACCGCAGATACTACTTCCAATTAAAGATCAAAAAACCACTCAACCATTTAGCAGTCTCTGGATATATTGCTACACAACAGCATATGATGCATTTTAATAATATTTCTGTGGTCAGTTCATCTGCTATACAGACCATGCCCTGACTGTCACAGAATGTCATTTTATGCATGACCTCAGTGGCTGACCCTCCCAGAGTCATGTAAGGAAAAATTATTTCAGAGCAATCCTGCTAGATAAGGCAGTCAGATAAACAGATTCAGGGCATTAGGCATGGTCTGTTCTCCAGCTGTGTATACCTTCAAGAGCTGGCTCCCTGAAAATGTTGCACAAAGAGTTTTGCTGTTGAAAAAATGACATTTAAATGCTAGTTTTGAGAGGACTTTTCCACAAATTGTTTTTTCTTTTTTGAAGTTAAAACAACAAATCAAAGAACAGTTTTCAGAATTCAGAGGTTAAAAAGTCCTACAAGATGATTGGAAGCTGTACTCAAGTTAAACAGCACAGGTCCCTTCTTCTAAGGGAACAGTTTCCTGCCAGAGAAAGGAGATTCTTTTAGAAAGGTAACCATCTATGACTTCTGATTTAATCTCTATCACCTCCCTCTTTTTGACATAGAGCAAAGTGCCTTAACTTTTCTGCATCATGGGATTCTTTTATTTTATGTCTGCAGAAGAGTGATGCAATATTCACTTCTCTAAAAGAACAAATCTGATAATGTATTTAGTTTCTAAAAGTTACATTTCACATCTTAGCTGAAGACAGTTTTTCTCTCCAGATTCCTGTTAGCAGACTTCAAGGCAAAACTGAATTGCCCAGATCCACTGGGAGTATTTTCCACGTGGACATGTAACATTATACTTGCATTACTGGGTACTCCTTCCTTACAGTTAGTAACTGTAAAAAGGAGGGGATTTTGTGGGCTGGGAGTGGTTTATATGGGCAATTAACTTTTCATGGGTTTTAGCTTTTGTTTTGAATATGTTGTATAGGCACCTAAGGCTGTAACTAAATTAATACCATCAAAGGCAATGTCTGATATTTCCAAACGCACAGAGCCCACAATACTACAACCCATAAGCAATTGAGAATGTCTTTCTTCGACAGCACTTCTATGGACCTTCATTGCCTTTAGTGGGCCAATGGGGTTTTTTCTTTGGTGTGGTTTTTTTTTTTTTTTTTACTAGCCCCATTGTTTCAAAGAGCTGGAGTAACCAGAAAGACATCAATTTCAACACCCATGAGTTGTTGTCATATACTATTATCTCAAGGTAGGGAGAAGAAAGTAAAAAAAACCATAATACAGCAGTTATTCCTAACTTGCCCAAGGCAAATCAGTCTTCAGCTTGCATTTTTGTCCAGGCTTGTAGCTATGTGTGCAGACTGGGATAGATGCTTGTGGGAGGGATCTCTGACTTTGTTCAAGGTGCATTGTACACTGAAAGAAAAGCTCATCCTTTTCATATTAGACAATTATCCCCAAACCCTCAATAATGTTGCCTATGTATGGAACATAATGACAACAGTATCCTTCCAATGGGGGAGAGAATCTTGAAGAGGATTATTTCCTAACAGCGACCTTACTCATGGATTCAAAATCAGAAGCTGTGAAAGACTGCCAGCTATTTTCTTTGTCACCCTTGTGAATTATGCAGCTGGTAGAGTAAAGCTTTGATGTTCATTGGAATACTTGACTTTCCTGTACCTGTCTAATATCATGATTATACTTCTGTATTTGATCAAAACAAGGAATCTACATTAAAGAGCTACACCAAGTACCTCCTAGCTTGATTTAAAAAAAAAAAAAAAAAAAATCAGTTGTTTTCCCAGGGCTGTAGCACTTAAAAAGTAAGTCCCACTCCAAGTCCAAGTTTAGCTTTTGTCATAAGAGCAACTGTAATGACTTATTTTGCAGAATATTTTAACAGATGGAAGTTCAGACTTTCTGTACTAAATTTCAACATATCTGCAATCTTGCAGTTAAGAAATTATTAGCCCTGCAATTAGGTACCTTTAATTGAATCTCTGACACTTACTTAATTATAGCATCACTACAGACACACTATGAGAAGCAGTAGAATCAACTATGACACACCCCTTCTAGTTTCCCATTGGCTGGAAACTTGTTAGGCTTGATGGGTAGGCGCTGTAGTCAGAGGGGATTTCAAAGCAAATAAATAGCAGGTCCTTCTAGCCAGTCAGAAATGGATTTCCACCTGTCTGAACTTCAGACTGGAGCGAGCTGCTTTTAAAAAAACCCAACAACTTGCCATATGAGAAAACTGCTAGAGAAAATATTCCCTCTCATACTTTATATTTCTTCTATGAAAAAGTGATTTTGGGAGACTTTCTAGTCCACCTCGCTTGAGGTGTCTTTTTCAGAAGAAGCATGGCTTGCTGTGTGCTACAAATCACTGGTCTAATATTCGGAGGTGTCGGCATGGTCGGGACTTTGGCAGCCACAGTTATGCCACAGTGGAGAGTTTCTGCCTACATTGATGGCAACATCGTGGTGTTTGAGACCATCTGGGAAGGACTGTGGATGGACTGCATCAGTCAGCTGGGCATCAGGCTGCAGTGCAAATTCTATGACTCTGTCCTGGCTCTCCCCCCTACCTTGGAGGCATTCAGAGCCCTCATGTGCATTGCAGTGATCCTGTCAATCATTTCCTTTTTGATGGCCATTGTTGGTGTGAAGTACACTCACAGGACCAAGGAGGATCCCCAGGGCATCAGTATCTTCATTCTGGCAGCTGGAGTTTCCTTTCTCCTGACGGGCATCCTTGTTATGATCCCTGTGTCCTGGACTGGAGGTAGCATCATTCACGACTTCTATGATCCGAAAGTCCCTATGCCACTGAAACGAGAACTAGGAGCTGCTCTCTATGTGGGCTGGGTGAGCACTGCACTTCTCATCTCTGCGGGAGCAATGTACTGTAGTTTCTGGTGTTGGGCTGACACATCCTCAAAATCCAGGTATCCTTCACTTTCCCGTCACAGACTGCACAAACCTGACTTTGCAGGAGGGCCGTCCCTAAGCGTGCATGCCTATGTGTAGTTGCTCCATGTGATCTTTCTGCTTAGCATGTCGATATGTACTGATTGACTTCAGTGTCTAATTAAACTCCGAGTCAGTACTGGAGGAACAATTTTGTTTGTTTGCTGTTTACTATTGACATGCTAACATACTTACAGGAAATGTTATTACATGGGCATTATATTAGAGTACAGTCAGAAGAAAAATCTCACCATTTTATGGGAATGAAGAATGGCATAGGAACAGCAGCAGCCAGGAGTCTCTCAGAGAAGACAAACAGCATATGGTTGGGCTGGAAGGAAGGCAGCTACTGTGCAATAGCACCATTGCCCTCCCCTAAACCCGTGGTGTGCAAAGGGAGCAGTGCATTTTACTCTAAGTTAAAGTCTTCATAAGGACAGCTCTAGGACAGTGGTGAGAAGCATTGGGTTGGCAGCATGGCTGAAGCAGCTGCTGAATGAATGGAGAAGCTGCCAGCAATGGAACTTCCAATATTGGCATACAAATGTTCATGCTCTCCCATTAGAGGCATCTATGACTGACTATGGGTTTTGTAGGTGCTTGTTGTGTTGATGTATCTTTATTTCTTCTTCAGGGCACAGAATCCAGATCATGGAATAATACAATTTTTAATCACTTCACCAGACTTTGCCATGAATGTATTAGCTTTCCATTGCTTGCCACCTCTCATATTTTATGGCTTCTTCTATTCTACAGTTAGCATCTACTGTTCTATAAAATTCAGGACAGACCATCTGTCTTTGTGCACTTTAAAGCACTGTGCTAATGTCAAATACAATTAAACAAGCCAGGTCATGTAAACGTGTAATCCCTACTTTCCCACTGGAGGATCAAGAGTCACTGCCTACATCTTCCATCACACCCACAAAAGCCAAACCCTAATGTTGTTCTGTCTGCTTTGTGTTCACAAGAGTTATTTTAAAATATAGACTGAGCAGCCTGATGATTATCTGTCCATTGTGCAGAATTCAACAGTATTTGCAGTTGTACATTTTTTTTCCATACCTGAAAACTTGGAACCTGCTTTTGACACTGTGCATATCACAATGTTGATAAGTGACCAAAGAAGATCCAGTTCAAAAGAGTTTTTCTCATTCTTTACACTGTAGTAATGGATAGTACCATTTCATTGATAATTTCATGACACAGGTCTTCAGTTTGATCCTTTTCTGTGGCTGTGACTGGTCTCCGAAAAAAGGGTGTCATGACTATTCTAGTTGAGCAGAGCAATGCCTCTATATATTAATTTGACTGTTCAGTTTGAAACAGAACATGGAAAACTGCATTTAATTAAACAAGCCTTTTATTAACTTGACTTCAGATGAATCTAAATGAAACAGTGCCGCTGAACACAGATATTCATTACATATATTAGCTAATGTGCATTTACATTTAAGACAACCAGCTCAGATCTTTTAGTAGGAATTTTCTAATCACCAGAAAACAGGTTTAATGTATCCTGCTCATCACTTGAGCAGTCAAATCAACACTTATTAATTCCAGATGAGCTTTTAAGAGAACATTTGTAAGTAGGATTTCTAGTACTAAAACATGTATTTTTTATGTTGTCTTATATCTGCTGATGCCTGTCACAGCAGCTGTCTTTGGGTCAGACAGCTCATTTCAGTGGAGTCATTTTGTTGACTTTGGTAATAATTTATACTACCCTGAGAACTTTCACCTATTACTTTATTGTATTTATGTGCTATAATACATATTTTGTTTAATAAGTAACTTTTTGGTGAATAACCAGAATTGCATTTTTTGGATTCATTTAGATATGACATTTGTGTTTAACAAAGCAGAGGAAGAAGACTACAATGCAAATGTGATACATATTTATATGTAGATAATGTATTTAAAAGATGATGTATGCAATATAATGCAACTTTATGTAGATACAAGTGCTTAAGAAGTAATTAAGTGCAGTTTTCTGTAACATTAATTAAAGGATCCTGAATGCTTTCACTATCAGTACGTTCATCTAAAAATCAAATTTGAACTGGGTGTGCCATTTACAGTAGTAACTTTATTTTCAGAGGGTTGAAAGAGAAAACTGATTTATTTGAGCATTTAACATTAATTTCAAAGAAAACCCAAGCTTTTTACATCTAACATTAACACCTGATGGCTGCATATTCTTCCATTTTTCTCTGTTACCAGTTGATCAAAAGATGAGCTCAAACAAAATCTCTACGCTCAGACAACCTTGTGCTTTCATGTGGGTTTGGAATCTGACCTTGATTCCAAGTGTACAGCTAGGCTGGGCTGCTGTTCGGGTGTCTCAGGTTTTATTGACACAAACAGCAATTTCTGGTGATGTGATTTAGCACTTTAGACTCACCCAAATATGTTTAAGAGTCTGTGACACTAAAATTTCTGAATTTGATGCAGGAACAAATCTCTCATAACAAGCTAATCTGCAAGAGATGTAACACAGTGGTTAACCTTCTCCCTTTGAACAGAACAGAAATTCCTTTATTGTGGATTCTGGTGGGGAAAACCACATTAAGAAGATTACTAGGTACTTTACCTCTGTATGCAAGGAATGCATTTGGCTGAGTAAACTGTATGGGTGCATTTGCATCTGCTAAGGGAGACAGTTTTTTCTTCTTCCTTTTACCCTATTCAAAACCTGTCATGCTCCGAACTGACTAGTTGGAAGCTGCAGTTTGGAGGTATGAGTAAGAAAAAGAAGTTTTAAGGGCTTTAACAAAAAACTGCAGTTGAGCTTTGAAAATAAACTGTTGCTGTTCGTGAGTTTTCTGAGGGTAACAGGGAGAGCTTGTCTTGAGGAGAATGATGGAAAAGCTTGGATAGGTCTCTAGTGCCCAAGGCTGCACCTTCTACTCCCCATCTGCTGCTCCAGGAGAGCTCCCTCCCCTTGTGGGTTATATCCAGCCAGACCCAGTCTCAGGGAATCCCGAGTGTCTAAGGCAACTCTTAGAGCTTATATAGATGGTTGAACATGTCCTTCTGAAGTGAGATAGGTGAGGAGAGGATGCTCAGCAACATGTGTAATGCAGCAAAGACATTTAGGGAAAGGGCTACCTCTTCACTCCAGGGCGCAGGAGGGTCATGGAAACAGCATTGGTTACACACTGTGTAATGGAGGACCAAGAGGAAGCAGGGTGTGAATAATCACTACTGACTGGACTTTTCTCTCAGAAGAAAAGGCCTGACATGTGGGTATCATTTGATGTGGATGGGCCAGAGTTTACTAAAAAGTTGTGTCAGGTTTTCATGTGCTAGAACTCTGCTTTCACTGAGGAGTGGAGGCAGTAAACCTGCTTTAGTGATGCTATGTTCAGATTCCTCTAGGCACAACTGTCAGAAACTTCAAGCCTGCTGTATTTGTTAATAACAGCTGATTAAATATTATGGTTAAATATTTAGTTTAATATCCTGATGCTATCATACACTTTAATCTTTTGTGATTACAGGACAAAATTGCTTTGGAAATAAATGTGAATAGTCGAGATTTTGCTATGTATTTGAAATAAATGTATGAATCCTCCAGGTTGGGGTTTTTTTACCACTGTATCATTGCTTCTTTTTTATATTAAAGTGAATGAATGTATTTCCCCATTGCTAGAGAAAGACAGCTTCAGTATTTTTATAATGTCCTTTTCTGATTCAGACTTGGTTTTTACATTATGCTTTGGGTTTTGCTAGATAATAAACAAAGTGGGTCTCATTCCTTGGAAAATGAAATACACAAAACTGATTTAGTGCTGACTTCCAAGACCTGCTTATAAGAAGTTTCCTGAAGCAAATTGATATTTCAAAAGCTGGTCCCAAAATGTATATTCATCTCTGAGATGAAAAGAAAAGATTCTGGAGCAAATAATCCAGCACTACGATGCAGTCAAGGGAATATGTTTATGGCAAAAATGACGGCCTAGCAAAACATTTCATTATAACAGAAAGATGAATCAGACTGGTTTCGAGACAAATAAGTGCATGCAGTCATCAGTCCTGATATACAGAGACAAAGCTCTGTGTGAGGGACATTAAGACTAAACGAGTTTATGTTAAAAAATGTTACAACTCTCGTGAAAATCAGTGTGAGGACTCACAAAATCAGAAATGGGATCTTGATTGTGTCCTTCTGATTGACTGTAACCATCCTTTTGAAAAAGGCACAAGAGATCTTTTCAGGGGAGTCCTACGTCATCTTTGAAAACTAGGACAGAGCTGACCCACCAAATAAACAATTCTTTTCCTTTGTATCTGGTATGAAAATGCTCTCCGACTTACACACTTTGCTTTCCTGATTCGAGTTTCAGAGTCTGAATAAGACTAACTTGACATTTTATGACTACTTTAAAAAACAAAGAGCAAAAGAAAACAAGAAATACCCTGATAAGGGTAGGACATTTTCAGCTGAAAAGGTCTGTGTCAGTGCTTCTTGCGTTCAGTTGCCACTCACAGAAAATGTTCCACCTGTCCATAAGGACAAACAAAAAATATTTAAAAGCACAAAGATTTCATTTTCAGCAACATCAAGGAACAGAGCTGGCTAGGGAAAGGGTTGTGACAGCAGTATTAACAAGCCATATACACCCGCAGACTCAGCATCAGAGAGTTTGTTCATTTCCAGGGATCAGAATAGATTGAAGCTGGTGTGTCCTCAGTGACAATATAACCAACTGCATAATTTTTAAAACAATTAAACAAAAAAGAGAAAATACTATGCTGAACTCAGCTGTTTGTACCCAAAGTAAAGCAGAACACAAAAAGTTACCTGAGATTCTCATCCCTACACTTCCAGCCCTTTAAAAATGAAAGTAAGCTAATTTTACCATTAGGCTTTTTATTCTTTTATCTAGTCAGTTGCCTGTCCCTCCAAAAAGGCTCCTCACTTGAATGTGTCATCACCTGAACAGTGTGAAATTTTGAGGCATTATAGAAAAGTAAACTTTACTTCGCTTTTAATTTCTGTTACCAGTCAGTTCAAGTAGCGAGCCCAGCAGCGTGTGTGTGCTGACAAAGACTCTGTAACAAAGTGATGCTTCTCTTCAAAGCACCTCCTTCATATGGGCCCTGCAAACCAGAACAAATCTTGCTGGTAAGATGAGTTTTAAGAAGGGTCAATTTAATCAAAGATTCTGGATCTGTCTGTTATCCAGGAGTGCTCACCACTCAAGTTGTAATGATTGCTGCAGTGACAAGGGAAGCAAAACTAGAGAATCTGGATGCAGATGTCTGCTCTGAGGATGGAATTGACAGAACTGCCCGAAGATGTTTGAACTAGTTATTGTTCATTGTAACGCATGTACACTTCCCTTGCCCCAATAATTCCCAAGCAAACACTACCTGCATATCAGTCACTAGAGATGAATTTATCATGCAGTTCCCTTCATCATTCTCCCCTCCTTTTTTTTTTTAAATATTGCTCTTCATTTAAGCAACAATAAAAAAAGAGCTCACAGCAATTTCACTGACACCTTTGTGCAAAAAAGACTCTTCAAAAATAGAAACCACAAAACCATCATGTTCTGATCCCTGCATCAGCACCAGTCAAACTGAATAATACATTAAGCTTGCTAAATCTCCGTTGCCCACTTCTGCTATGGACCTTAATCTGTGGTCTTTGTCTCAGTTACTGTGAAGTAGTCCCTGATTGCCAAATGACAAAGATGATGAGTACATTAGCGTTTCAGTTTCTGTCTGATGGATGAGTGGCTGACAGAATGATAAGCAATGTTTATTCATTCAGAGTTTCCACTGTAATGCCAGATGGTGCTGGGAGATAGAAAATAATCTCTAGACCCCAACAAACATTGCCTCGCATACTGTCACATTCATTCTGAATTTAGCAAAAATTGGCAACATAAACTCCACCTGTTGAAGAAAAGTATATTGTTAACTAAGTACTTTTCCAAAAGCTGTGTTTCACAGGTTAGTCTGACTCCTGATCTCTCACTGGCATGTCCAAGATGCCGACCGCAAGCTCTTCTTACACCAACGTGGTGGTTGCTGCAGCCACACAAGGGGAGATGTGGGGAAGGCCAACGCTGATGCGAGAGCTCCTGCCTGCAGCCCCAGGACAGAGGAAACACAATAGCAGACTGCCTTTGCAGGGGTCTAAAGGAAGAGCATGCTCCTCATCTAAATGTGCCCTTGTGGTGGGCTGACCTTGGGTGACTGCCAGATGCCCACCCAGATGCTCTCTCACTCATGGCGTGGCAGCATCATGTCAGAGCCGGCCTTGGGCACTGGTAGCCAGACCCTGGTGGGAGGGGAAGAGGTGCAGAGCCTCTTGGTGCACTGTCCTGACATTTCCATCTGTAATGGTCTAACCCAGCAGCCTCGTGTTTGGGCCTGAAGAGTTCCTGGAGTCCTCCTGCCCTCCAGCTTGGCCACAGCTGGCCAAGATGGGGGCAGTGACTGAGATTGAGAGGGGTGCTGCTCTGCACAGCGATGGGTGGAAAGCTCTGATGAGATGCCCAGCTCACGCCATAGATGCACACATCTGCCTCTCGCACTATGTCCCCTTTGTCTCCTGTAGAAGGACTGCATGGGTTTCCAGATGTCTGTGCTGCTCTGCTGGGATGTGCCTTCTCTCCAACAGTGTTTGCCCCCACTGTCCAAGTCTACTTTTGTGCACGTCTCTTCAAGCAGGAAAATGCAGTGATTATCACAGTAATTACCAAGAAGTGGAGTTTGTGGAGTAAGCAGCTCAATTTGCCGAGGGATGTTGGTTAACACAGGCAACGAAAAGCATTGACCTATCTCCAAGCAGAGCAGCAGTGATTTCCTCTCCCTGGGCCCACCCCACTCATTACCTGGTTTGTGTGCCACCCAAAAAGCTGTTTGACACCTCACAGTTTGGAAACACTCCACTGTCAAGAGCTAATTACATGCTAATCTTTCTTTGAGTGGTGCCCGTGACAAATTATCTTTCAAGAAAGACTGAGCATTCCCATGTAATGCACTGTTCATAAACCCATGGTTCACCTGGCCTTATGGTACCAGCACCTCATTTCAGACCAATACCATTTCACACAGAGAGCCAAAACACCCTTAAAAACTTTCAGGGTGAAATAAAGGTATAGGGATGTGAGACTTTGGAGATAAATGTTCAAGCTGTTTTAGTACACTCATAAATTAGGAGTGAGGGTAAAGTTCAAAGTTTATTGAAGCCAGTGGAAAAGTTCTTGTTATGGCCAATAAATCTTTTAAGCATCAGACATGTCAGTATCAGTTATAGGTATTCAGGATTATCTGTCAGTGATCCTGGAGATGCTTGTTCAGTTGCTCAGAGTTTCATATAGGGATGGATAAAACCCTGCAACTGCCTGCTGAAATTTGGTGTTGGGTGTTCTTTCTCCTTTGGCATTTCTGGAACAACCCTCCCAGCTCGTCATGTATGCACATGCGTGTGTGCACACACACACATACACACACAGAGTGGTAGAGACATGATGGCCACGTACACTGAAATTATTTTCCATAAATTAAAGTGTTTCCAGATTACACAATCTGTTATATAATTGGTAGAATAAATGTTGCTAAACATGGAGATTTTCCAAAGATTAGAAGGACATAATCAAGTACAGTTTACTCACTGTGCATTTGCTTCCCTAATTAGCAGCTGAAAATTCACCCCTCCCTTTAAGATGCATTTTGGGATTTTTTTAATTATGTTGTCCTGTCAGCAAGGGAGTTAATGAATCCAGGTTTCATCCAGGTTGGTTTACTGCTCCCCTTATGGCAGTTTGCGCTGCAGGGCAGCTGGGAATAGGCAGTGCAAGCTGCCGGACATCTCCAGTGGGTAGGAGATGTGGATGCAGGGCTGGGCACAGCCACACCTCCACCAGAGACTGCTGTGCAGGCCACTTGTCTCTCCCTCCATAGTAGCTTTTTTATTTTTTTTTTTTTTGAAGCTCTTTAAACATTCTTCCTGAAATCTGTAGTAACTAATTTGTCTTTGAGACTTTGACCCCTGTGTCAAATAGGATTGAAATTGGCTGACAGGTACTAGAAGTTACTGGGGGAGCTGAAGAGACAGACAGACAGAATAACTGCAGAAGACTAATTTTCATGAGAAGGAGAGCTGAAAATGCATTTTTAATGAGGTTTGACACTACCATATTTTCCTACATTATTTATGTTGTAGAATAGGTAGTTCCTAGCACTTCTATGAGAATAGTCTTAGTTAACTTCAACCTCCAAACCAGCAGACAACAAAATATAATCGTTTTCACAGGATCTAGATTAGTAATGGTTATTGGTGTGGTCTTTTCCTTTTCTAAGGAAACAGATTCTTTTTTAATGCCAGAGTATTGTAGAAATCTTTCCAACAGTGTGATATAAAACTCTCACATTTAGGGTTTTTTTAATCTTCCCATCGCGTTTTAAATAATGTCAGAGTATTTATTATTAAACTTTCATTTTACATTGTATGCCTGTGAGTGTATGCAGCTGGTTGCATAAAAAGTTATCAGTTGGCATCAGCAGAATAAAATAGTGGTATCTCCATGTTGGAATAATGTCATGTTTTTGACTATGCAGCTTGCTTTACTAGCAGAGCATTGCTGCTCCAGGAAGGCAACGCAATAACATTTTTAAAATGACTACTAATATTCTGTATTAAGAGAAGGAAATACAGAAATAGAAGTGGCCAGGTTTTTGTTTTATTGGGCATGATCTCTTCAGGTGAAGAGAAAATCATGTCTTGATGAAAGCCATAAAGCCAATGATTCATGTAAGACTCAATGACCTAATAATATTGTCAAAGAGGAAAGAAAAGAGAAAGATCAAATGACTGGCTGGATTAATAACTAAAACTTCAGTTGGGCTAAAGACTATTTAATAAAGTGATTCTAGAACAGCTGAAATACTGGGTTTGTACTGCTCTAGAATGTTTACTTTTTTCTCCAATTCTGTACAAAATGATTAATTGATCTTTAATTAAGGGAGAAAGTAAGATGACCTGGGGGAAGGGCAGAAAAGCCAATCTCTTTTAAATATTCGTAACCTTCTACATAATAGGCAAACTATGAAAAGCTCTTACCCTTTATAACAGATAACTATTAAATTTTACTAGGACATTGTTGTTTTATTTTTCAAGCTAATTACAAGAACAGGGACCGTGTGTGCAGTTGAATGAATTCAAATTGCTATTTATTTTTTCAGAAGCATGTTTAGCAGTAGCAATAATGCAATTGCAAGCCAGAGTAAGTGTATTGAGGTCTAAATCAATCAATCAATCTTAATAGTGACTGAAAACAAAATTCAACTTTCAATGTACTGGAGCTCTTGTTAAAAAAGATTAATTTCCTGCCCCTTTTCTACCTAAAAACCCACACCCATGTTTTATTTATACATTTGAATATTTATTTTTATATTTACTATTATCATTAAGGTTTAATACATCATGTCTCTCTATTGTCAAATCATAAATCTTAGGTTCCTCAAATTCCCAGTGCAACTATTTATTTAGGAAAACCAAGTGTTCTTAGATTACTTTGCACTTTTATTTTGTGACAGACCAGTTGATCAGATTATTTGCACAGAATAATTTATTCTGCAAAACATCTTTTAACAGAATTACTGGAGGATGCCTTAGACTTTACTGAAATCCATACATAAAAATAAAAGCAGAGTTTGAAGGTAGGATATGTGATATGGATAGAAGAAATAATTATGAGTGGGTAAGGACAGAGAAAGGCAAAAACCTATTTTAAAAGGATAATGACTGAGCAGAGGGAAGCTGGAAGGTTTTAAGAGTGCAGAAAAACAACACTGGTGGCATTTGGAACACTGTAATAAGAATTACAGTACTTGCACTTGAAATGTCAACACGTACATAGTGTTTTCTAGCAAATAGCAGCCAGACTTCAGAAACACTGCAAGCACCTAAATGAGAAGAGTCTATGCTGTGAAATATGACTGTCCAGACCATACCAGAAGTACAGGGTGAGTCTACTAGAAACTAGAAACTAGTGCTTAGTCACTGCTTTGTGTCTTTAAATCACTCTCCATGTATTATGTAAAGTGCTTTCTGTGAGACAAGGAAGATATGAGATTCCAGTTTTGTAGATGGAGGAAATCTTAAGGCCCTGGTTACGCAATGCACACAAGCATATGCTTGCCTTTGCTAACTTCTTGCCTGCTGGAGTAAACTGATGGCCCAGTGATTTCTTAAGTTTCAGCAGCTAGGAAGCATAACAGTGTTAGCACTTCTAGGGCCAGATTCCTCACATGCACCCGGTCAGCTCCATCAGCCCAGTGAAGCCTGAACACTGCATACCATGCAGAGGACGAGGCTAAGAAACTCCTAGTTCTCAGCTATAAGATCAGACCACTTGGCTATGCTCATAATGGGTACCTAGGAAGAATAAACAGTATAAAAAACAAAGATGTGAGAAGAGACAAACTATTTCCAAAAAGGAGATAAGCTAATAGGATCTAACAAAGGTTTTGTTGGTGGCTGGGAGGCTGATGGGCCAGAGGAAATTGAGTGGCAGCGAAATGGCTTACAAAAAAAGGAATGATTTAACATGTGCATGTGTGTGTCTGGATCTAAACACATATACAGACAAGTGATGGTTGTAAAGCCTCATTCAAAACTCAGTGAAGCCAATACACTCCAATAACATTGGTGGGTGCTGCACACAGCCTTCATATTTCTCATGGGACTCTGTGGGCTCTGTCAGTGTTGAAAAGTCTTCATCAACATTTTATATTTTACATCTTGACCAGCTGTCAGTTCCCAATGGAGTTACATGTGAGTACATGTGAGGGATTGACATAGCTACCTACACCAGTAGCTTCCAGTTGGTGATTTTGAAAGGCAGAAATAAATCACAAAGGATTGTCTTTCTCTTGCATCTGTATTAGCTCAAAGAATTCTAATAAACCAGGAAGGGTGGGTGTACGTTCACAGAGTCACACGGGTTTGTCTCTGGCAGAGGACGTTCTTGTTAAATAATGCAGTGATGAAGCAACAGTTTAAGAATATAGATGGAGAGATAAATAGATGTTTCATGACTCTCACCTTAATTACCTATTCATCAAGTATAACTGATCATGCAGAAATGCCACCTGGCTTGCAATATTCTGGATGAAGGAACACAGACTAATCTCCAGTCTTCGGGACTGATAGCTCTTTTTAGTAACAGATTAAGTATTTCTGTTAATATTCCTGCTCCTTCCTTCTTAATTTGCTGCAGAGCACTCAGACGAAATCTCTGGTACTGGTGACATTGTTGCAGTGTAAATGATCACTTCCGCTTCACGTCTTTTCCAAGAACTCTCTGGCTCTGACAGTGCCTTATCCGTACTGCCAGCCAACAGTAGCTCTGAGGCAGGTATCTCCCCTATTTGTTCTTCAGTAAGTCATTCACCTTTCGGAGGGCTTTGGCTCTCCTTGAATTGCGCTGTTTATTTGCCGGTACTAGGCTCTTTTACAGATTTTCCACTACTGAGATGGATAAAGAACGCAACATTGTAGGTTTAGTGGCTTTCTGTGTATTCATTTTATCTTTTATATCTGCTTTGGTACAGTGTCTCAAGTGGACAGCACATACTAAATATCTATCTAGTCTCTCTTTCTCTAAAGCCCTGCAACAGACACAAACCAATTCACTCTTCCTGTAGTATTATGCTATGCACTGAAACTTGACTGACAGTAATATTCTTTCAGAATATTCAGAGCTTGCTTTGTATATTTCATAGGATCCTTTCTCTCGCTGTAATTAATTCTCTGCATCTGGCCAAAGATTGCATTTGTTATCTTCCTGAGCATAAAAGGTCTATTAATATGTAAATTAACAGGTTTTAGTTTTCTTGGAGCAGAAGAACTTTTTAACATTTTAATGATAAGTTCACAATAGTGGTCCCTTTCTATGCTTCAAAAGTGTAAGTTTTGCTTATATTTCACTGCAGAATGCCAAAGTAAAAATCAGATTTCGTTACAGCAGGGAAGATTAATACTGGACAGCCTAGTTCTCTGCCAGTGGCTGTGGAGAGTTATCAGCAGAAGCAGGCATAAATGTGTTGGAAATGAAGGAATTTAGGGAGTTAAATCCTGAACTCTGTAAAAAAAGAACAATGTGTGTAGTATCAGTCAGAATGATCCAAGAAGGCAGTCACCTGCCTTGGTTTTGTTATGTACAGAACCTGGCTTTACATCTGCAGTTGTATCTGTTGTGGGTATCTCACACGCACCACACACACACGCCCCACCCCCTGACCCAAATTTCTGGCAGTAGGTGTACGATCCACAGACTGAAACAGAGAAACACAGGCTCCATTCACACTAGGCACCCAGAGAGTCTCTGTTGGTACCAGGAGTGTAAGTCAATGTAGCTTTATGGAAGTTAGAGGAGTTGAGCATATATCAGCCACACATCCAGCTCTTGGAGGGGACATTTTCATGAGCTGTGAAAGTATACTTTGTGGATGAAAGAGGTTCTTTCCTTTGCTCTCAATATCATGGAAACTTTCAGGCTTATTATCTAAGAAAAAAGCTGAAAATTCAAACGGGTGGCAATGCTTAGCCTGGAAGTCTATTGCCTGGAAAGCTTTATTGTTTCTAAAAGGATGTATTTGATGCTGCTGCATGGATGTCCAAAAATGTGTGTGGCTATGACACACTGTCTTCTCTACCAGCACGTGATGAAATGGGAAGTTAGGTTTCTACCTGAAATACACTTTGTGAGGTCTCTTCTCTGGTAAGGTTTCTACAACCCTGTAAATCCCACACTAATGGAATATCATTTGCACTGGTACCACCTTCTCCAGTTATGAACTGGGAACACACATGGAAACACTAGCCTACTAGCAACCATATTAAATTGGTACAAGGCTATGCATGGCACACCTCCACTTTAGCTCAGCAAAGGACCAAGGGCTAGAGCAGGGGCTGAAAGGGGACTCCCACGAGTATCAGCAATTAGGGACGCTGTCAGTGAGAAAACTTGCTAGCTAGCTCTCTTGTCACCTGTCTGGCAGGGTGGCACAAAGACCGAGAGACTGGCTGTAAAGACAAAATCAGCAATTGTGATTATAATTGCAGAAAACACATTTTTTAACCTAAATTGACACATACCTGTTTAGGTAACCTTGTTACTTGCATTCCAGGAAATTCAAAGGGTAGATCCTTTTGCATGTAAAACAGTCCTCAAGACCCTTTTCCCATGTATTAAAATCTAGACAAACTCATCCTCATGACTTTAGGGTTTTGCCAAGACAGAAGAATTTGGCCCACTAAGAAAGTTATAATTTCGCAGGTTTAATCTAGGCCACAGACACATCCAGCTTTGTTCAGTCTTCATCACTTGGCTTGGAAGGTGATTGGAGTAGAATAACATAAATACTGCAGCTATTATGAACACTGACAAGTGAAGACACAGATTTCAGTCATGGATTAATAAATGATTTTTCTGAGTACTTCTGTATGATTAAATACACTTCTTCTGTCTGTTTTGTATATTGCACAAAGACATGTGTTCAGCACACCCTTTTCCTTAGGCTATTTTCTTCTTCAAAATACATTTTTCTAACCTTTAGCAAGTGTTTTGCTCCACCTGTACTAGAAGCCCCGCTGACAGGGCTGAGAGTTAACTATTTCTCTGAGTCTTCTCTGTCCCTGCATGTTGAAGAAGTCATGGTAGCAGCACTGCTGGGAGAAATAAAATTGAACACCACAGTTCACAATTCTCCTACAAGTGGAATAGGAGAATGTGTTGCAGTATCTGGTTTACCAACAAGGCTGCACTCAGCAGGTCCTGTTATTAATTTTCTTCAATTTGAGAGCTGTGACTAGCAGTGCATATCATCATCCAAGGCAGCCCTACTAAAACAAATACTGAATAACCTTAGTAGTAGAAATGTATCCTACTATGATAAAGGAATTTTTAGAGCAGGGCTTATGCCCTGTGGCTCTACACTAAATAGCTCTAGGTAGCAGAAGCCTTGTGCTAGATGACTCTCATCTAAAGATTCAGAAAACCTGTGTTATTCTGTACACTTTGACTTCTGCACTCTTGCTTCTGGCATTTTCCCTAGCTGCCTTCCCCTTTATTTCCCTCTCACCATGTGATTTCCCCTCCGTAATATCTCTGCCTTTCAGCCCTTCCTCAAATTTTGTTCTCCCATGATTGGAGATGGCGTGTGCCCCTACACCCTCGTCAGAGAACACTTGCTTTCTGAGAGATGGGGAATTCTAAAATATCTGTTTAATGTCACATAGTTGCTGGATCCCCAGCACTTAAGCATGCGCCTTACATCTGTGTTGCATGCCAGGCAGTTGCCACTGGCTACTGAAAGATGATTCTGATTTTCCTAACCCCTGTGATACCAGCTTGCCATTTGGCCCCTGCAGCTGCAGTAAGATGCACTCTGCTACGCTTTGGATGCTCTGGAGTATATGATGGGAAGATATAGAAATTCATAAAGTGACCTTTTGCTCCGTTTCCTGGGATGAAAAACATTTGGTTTTTACCCAGTTGTCCTAAAAAGAGTTGTAACTCAGGTAGTGTAGGGGAAATGTATACAAATGCATTTATTTATGACATACAGTAGACAACAGTTGCAAGTACTTATAAAGAGCAACAAAAGAAAATAATATGCTCAAGGTGTGTTGTAATAACTCAGATAAATCAGTCACATGGCAAGGTGCTGTCAAAAGCTCTTGCATATGGCCCCTGGTGAGCCAGTTCAGGAAGGTCATTGAGCTGAAAGCTAATGCTGAAGTTAATCCAGCAAAAAAAAGAAGCATCTGTTTTCGGCCAGATCAGCTGTCTGAAGTGGCTTACCCTGTGGTTAAATTGACGTGAATGCTAGCACAAGAGAAGGGTGGAGGGTTGGGAGAGACTGAACAGCCCAGATTTCATCATCTTAAGCCACTGAGAACTGTATCTGCATGTGTTCATGTCACTGCAAAACACCTCTGTCATTTATACAAGTTTGTACAGATAATTTAGCTAAATAAACATCAACATGGAGTAAAAACATGTAGTTCATCACTAGCTTTTCACTGGGAGAGGATATAGAAGTAATTTACTCTGGGATGACTATAGGTTTCATGTGACCGAATCTCAAATCCTTTCTTTTGAGCATTCAGTACTGGAGAGATGGAGAGCAGTGTGTCAACTCAGTATCTCACCTTGAAAGTTCTGACATTAAATTGAATTAAAGAAACAGAATTTTTGGTACCATTAAATATGGTAGTTTCTGAAGTCTGTGGATCAGAGCCTGGGACCTGACACAAACTTGCCAACAACAAAATGTGTAGAATTATTTGCCACTGCCATGAAATTGTTCAAATTGTCTTAAAATAATATTTTAAAGCAAAATAACTAACTTAGGTTTTTTGTATGTCTTCTGGATCTCAAAGTCCTTAGGTTCTTCTGCATGAATGCTGCATTGAAATCATAAAAGCTGGAATTGTGTTTTAAGTTAGGAAGAACTTCAGAAGTTGGGATTCTTCCATGATCCATTGACTCAAGGGATTTTAAGAACATCAAACAAAGCTAGACTTTCAAGTAAATCTTAATAGCTGGCACACTTAATTCATGTATATATATGCATATGTATTTTCATATAGGTTCATAACTATAACAAAAATACTTATTCCCTTCCTTAAAGGAATTTACAGTTCTTATGAGTTTTAATTCCCATAGGCCATGTATGCAATCTCTGGCATAAACAGCCCACGAATATTTGAAACAAGGTCCTTTGATTAGTTCTTGATCTTTTTGTTTATTTTCCTCAGGATTCATTTGTTTTTTGTTGTTGTTGTTTTGTCTAACATTACTCCTGTCTAACCAAGAAAACAGGAGCTTTAATATTAGTTAATTCTGAAGTGGCTCTGGAGCTGAACAAGACTTCATGGAAGAGTAGATCTACAGCTGCTCTGGTGCCTGGAGAGAGAAAGATAAGAGAAGTTGTTTCCCTTGTGGTGGCTTCTTGGACCTGCTTGGGCCTGTCAGGAAAATTTTCCTTAGTTGTTAATTCAGATGAAATGCCATATGATTAGTCTTAAACCACCTCAGGAAAGCTGGTAAGAAACAGCTATTTGTTGCCTGTGCAATGTACAGCCACCTTGGTCCTTGCTGAGTTTGGGAATGGAAATTCTTAGTCAAAGACCTATTTAAAACTTTTTCTTCTTGAACTTAAAATTTTCAAGTTCTCATATCAAAAGATGAAATATTTGGAAAGTATTAAGAAGGTAGAAGGGCATGTACTAATACTCAGGAGAAATGATAACTGCACTTGATGCTTTTTCATGTTATAATGCTTGTTAATAACACTATTTCTACAGCTAAGAAGACATCCCTATTCTAAAGTTCTCACATTTCCTCGGCTTGCAAGTATTTTCCTGTATTCTGCACATGTACGGTTTTTAGCATTACTAGTTTCTAGCAGAGTTTAATTCTCCGTGAAAATGTTGGCTGAAACTTGTGGCTAGGGACATGTTAACAACGCAATGAAAATAAAAAACAGTTTTGCCTTCCTTAGTGACCTCCAAAAACCACTAGGTTCCTGCAAAATAGAAGGCTCTGTTTTCTCTGTGAGCTGTTTCATATGCACAAAGAATGTGAATGGTGGTATGAAATAAATAAATCTTCAGTCAAATCAGATTACTTAAGCTTAGTTGGAAAGCAGAATGTCACCTACGGTTTGGCACTAGGCTTACTTTATTAAAAACTGGTGTTCCTTTTCAGTGTGTTGACATAAAAATGCATCGTATTTGCTGTGAAATAGTAATTTGTCAATATAAGATCTTTAGTCAAGTTTTCAGTCCTGCCAAACTGACGTGGAGAGCTGAACTTATTAATTAAGTGATTTAGGAAAGATTTTCGGGAGCAAAGTCTCAGACAGATGAGACCTAGGTCTGCCCAGGGCCTCTGCCACAGGTCGGTGCCTTTGGGGCCAAGTCTGCATATGGGAATGTGCATGCCTCTCTGGGCTACTTTAACTAATTTGGCACCTTTGCTGAAACCAACAGAACTGGATTGACTGGGGCACTGGGGATATGTTGTGTTATGGAGCCATAATCTGAAAGAGAAGCAGCAGCAACCAGGTGAGGAGATACCATTGCACACTGCCTTAGAGCCTGCTGAGGCAGTAATGGGGGTCAGAGCCAGCCTCTCCCTGAAAGTCAGTGGATGGGAATTTCTCTCCTAAGTGAGAATCATCTAAGAGTTTGAACCACCTCTGATCCCTGTCTCGTCATTCCTAGGGCAGTGGTGACATCAGACTGAGCTAAGCATCTCGTGAAGAAGTAATGGCTTATAGTAGTGATGTTAAACCACAGATAAGACTGATCTTTAGACTCAGATTGTGGCACTGTGTGACTCGACATACATTTGTTTCAGGAAAGATGAACTGATGAGTTGCTCTGGTGCATCTGCTTGGATGAATTCAGTTACCACTCTGCCCTGGCATCTAAACGTTTCACTGTTGATATGATTAAATAAGAATAGGATATCACCAACGGAATAATTGCTTCTTATTGTCTTTAATAATTTCTGCAGGTAAATGTAAGGGCTGAATCCGGCTAGAATGACAAAGTCATAAACAAGAAAATAAAGCAAAATCTTTGTTCTAATTAGCAGTTCTGCAACCAAATACGGCCACTGGGAATGAACAAAGAAAAGGACTGCTTAGCTAGAGTTTCATTTTGAGGCTGGGTGTCAAGAGAGGGTAATTTGATACATTCTGCCAACCTGACAGTAATTTGTCAGACATGTTACAGACCTGTACTACTGTCTTTGTTTAAGATGAGATGCCCTACTTTCCTGATTAAAATGAACTCCTGATTTGCAATTCTGAACTAAGATAATTGCTTCAGCAGCATTCCAAACTGGGCTACAATTATGGAGTGAGCATGTATTAACAGTGGTAATTTAATTTGTGTGTCCATTTGTTACACAGTAAAGAGTCTTTCAGACTTTACTGTTAGTGATATTTTTGTCTCTAATACATATTGGAGACCACATTCACAAGATATACTTTCATGAATAAAACATAAGAGCGCCAATTCCTCTGTCTACTGAAACAAAGAAAACAAACATTGCCTTTGGGACACCGTATGCGAACAGAGATGCATTCAGGCTTGCACAGAACTGGCTTACCTAAAAAGGGGAGCAGAGCTGCCTGAGACAAGTATTTCATTTTGCTAGAACTGCCAGAATTCTGACGGAAAGTGGTCTTGAACATCAGCTTTTCGAAATAAGTGCTAACCAGCTCAGAAGAGGAGCTTATAATTAGCATCGTAATGAAACTTGCACACTAGCCTTCCACTTCCTCTTTCCCTCTGCTTCTTGTGCTCAAAGGCAAAAATGCCTTCAGTGGTCAATGACATCTATTTTTTTAAACAGATGAGGATTTTCAAAGGTGCTGAAGGGGATTTCTTGTTCACTTCTACAGAGAATTGCAGTGATGGATGAGCATCTGTCTCCCAGAAACAAATGTAATGCCTGATTCCCACAGACCACAGCTTACAAAACCCTTGCTCAATTTCTTCTGAGTATTCCGGTTCGAGTTGACTGAGGCTTTTATGGTTTCTGAGTTACATGTTTTTTTCACCCCAAAATGTATTCTGATGTAGCTTTATGTGAAGTATTCCACAGAGATTTTATAATTGCTTGTTGCAATGGTCTCATTTCCTGCTCTCCAGCCAGCAGATACCATCCCAAACAGGGCTGAGTTCAGCCCTCTGTCATATTGATATTAATCTGATATAATTCCCTTGACTCTTAGCTATCTAGTTTGCTAAGCACTGAATCCAGTAGCTTTGGAATTCAGTGGTAGTTTTACATAAGAAAGTTATTTGACTGGATCTTCTACCTTTACCTGATTCTGATGAAGGTAACCACTTTGGAGTCTAGGTTTTGGATGGAAACTTCATCTCAGAGGCAATAAAATAGCCAATGCGTTAATGACTGGCTAAGTTCCCCACTCAAGTGCCTGAAGCAATGAGTCATTAACCCAACCATGTAATTAACTTGGACAAGGGACACATTGCATTTAAACTGATTATGGAAAAAACCCCCAACCAACATATGCCAAGTAATAAAAAACTTTCAAGGATCTAGGCAAGGACACAATATGAAATAAAGCAGAATGCAGTACATGTTACCCTGAAGGATACCTAAGTGCTTTGCAAGTGATATACAGGCAGTACTATTGAAATAAATCCACCTTGAGGTGAGATGCAATATTCACCTAGCAAAGAGCACATGCTCTACAATATGAGGAAAAGACAGAAATAATTATTTTAACTGTAGGATGCATGAAAAAATCTGCATTCTAAAAAGGACTCTTGGATCTTCAGAGTAGATGGGATCTCTGGTTTTATGTGTCTTTCAGAACATCCCAATTAGAGTAAAGTATATAACACCCCATATTAAGTGATAGGAGTAGTGTTACTACAGACAATGGGGTCAGTGAAGGTGTTCATGCAGCAATACCAAAGAGGAAATTAGTTGCTGCTGACAGGACAAACACCAGCTGTCTTGCATTGCTTCTTGTCTTTGTTTCCAGCTCCACAGCTGTAATTAGGGAGACTTATAACTCAGTGAAGTATTTCCTCTAGTAGAATACATTTACCTTTGTCAAATTCTTTCTATTTCCAAGGAAAGTACAGAGGGATAATATCTTCCCTCAGTTGGGAGGCTTAGTTATGCATTTGTAGTGAGAGTGAGACAGCATGTCAGTCCCTCATTACCTGGCTGTCATAAAAAACTGCCTTTCTTATTCTAATTGGCCTTTGTGGATATGTGTATGGACCTGAATTGATCATTCCCTTCTTTTTCATAATTTCTCATTGGAAGTCTCATATTGCTTAACAGGATGATCTTCAGAGGACCATGTTGCTGGAAGAGTCTCCATTCCTCCTTGCTGGAGTCTTCTGTGGATGAGAGCCATCTTGGACTCTGTAGGATGTCTCAGTCCAGACTCTTGGAAGCAGTAAGCTAGTTTAACTCAGCTGGGCGTATATCACCCATCAGGCACGAAAATGCCTTTCTTCATGCCACATGAGGCCACTACGGGCATCTCTGATAGTTCCTGGACCTCCATGGCCCAGCATGCTACACGTGTGTCTGGTGGCAACTCACTCTCTTGTGGTGCTCAGCCAGCTACCAGAGACCACCTCCTTCTCTATCTCCTCTGAGCATACAGACAAGGGGTGATGGTCCTTCCCTCCCGGGCAAATGCAAGACTTTTGGTGAGCTGTGGAACAGAAGACAGGGAATTCTGATGCCACTGTGCTGAACATCTTCTGGGCTGGGGGATATAAACAACTTGGTCAAGGTCCCACAGCACTGAGCTTCCAGGAAAGTGAGGGACACAGCTACCATCTCATTTCCCAGTGCTGTGACTATAATGCGTTTTTTTTCAGAACACCAGGAAGATAAAAAGCCTTAGTGAAGTGTAATTTCTATATTCCTGTTTCTAAAACTCACTGCATTACAACTTTTCCCAGTGATAGGATAACTGGCTCAATTTCCCTATTTGGGATATGCTATAAGCCTTTGGTTTCATAGTTTAGCCACTTTGAAACTGAATTACTGTTTCTTTAAGTGTAAGTATTAACACTTAAGAGAAGTAGCAAAATAAAAGTGGCCTTTATCAAAATGATCCCATTGGTTAACTGTAGCATTCTTTCCAGCACTTTCAAAATTAACCAAAATACGAAGAAACTCAATGAGATCCTGAGTCTTCAAGAACAGATTCATCATTACCTTAATGAGTATATAAAGCAGATTTTGGAAAACTTGTCAAAAAGAACTTTTTGGTAACTAAGAAAATATGAAGCAAGGTAAAAGTGGGGTTCATGGACAAGACTATATATATATGTTTATGTATATATGTATATGTGCTGCATTCAAGGGGAATTGGATATGACAACTATGGAAGAAAAAAGTATACATGGCTTGGAAATGCAATCTGCTTTACAAAGAAAGCCAGAGTATTTTTTGTGTACTTGTGTTGGACGACCATCTAAAAACCCACCTTAAGCACAGTGCTCTCAGGTTGATGTCTGAGGTTTACTACTGCATCCCAGCATCTGTTTTGAAAAAGCTGGGGTGAGTGGGAGAGAAGATGGGCCAAAGCCTCCACAAAAAGCAAATTTCTGCCACAGAAATGACATTTATTTGCATTGTATCCATTTAAACCTGGTCACATTGAGATCAGCAGAAAATTATCGCTCATTTCTACATTTCTGCTTGGGATGAAGTGAGCAGGTGAAATGGTGTCTTTTAGAAATGCTGCCTCCAAATCCTAACCCACATACTACTCACCTTTCTCTGATGATGCAAAACTGCTAGAACTTACCTTTTTGGTCAAGGTCATAATAAAAACCCCTGTAATATTTCTGTCAACATTCAAGGCTTTAGACTAAGCACACACAGTTAAGATTGTATCATACAAAGAGTGCCAATAACTTCTGCTGTTTGGAGCTACGGAGTAGGGCTGGGGTAAAGAAGTAAAGTAGAAGTTGTTGAGTGTTGTTTTGATACTATCCATATAGTTATTGTAAACAAGCTTTTTTTATAGTCATATTATGAAAAAAATGAATGAAGAAGAGTAAAAGTAAATGTGGAAGTCATGTCTGTTAAAATCACAGTCTGACTCTCAGAAAATTCCTGGAAAGCATGTATAATTGCAGTAGATGAATAACAGACCTCTGTCAAAGGGCAAAGATATTTTCATTTGCAATAGATAGATAATGATAACTCTTACTGGATTGTACTATATACCCCTGCATTGTGCTTGAGTCATCAAAACAACAAATAAAGATACCCTGGCTTCTAAATTCTAAGAATTAAAAATCGTTATAGACAATGATCCAATGATATCTTTACTGTGGTTGACCACTGTGTAAATTGCATTTGCCTGATTACCACAGAAGAAACCAAAGAGCAACGCTTATGGTTATTGGCAAACTCTGATTTGGACGTGCCAAGACACAGGAAAAAACATATTTAGGAAATACTTTTTAAGAAAACACCATACTAATTCAGAAATCACATGTCTGATGCACTGATGTTCTATGCATCAGTCTGTTACTAGGCCTCCATTTTTCTGACCAAGGTGAAATTTCCTCATTCTCCTTGAAGGAACATTAGATTCATTTTCGATTATCTGCATTGTACTGAATTGAGGTTATAACAAAAGATCCTGAAATAAAAGCTCAATTTGAGGAAACAGGAGTGCAATGGAAGAATTGTTTTATTTTCTTTCTAGAATTACCTTGAACAGAAAATTGAAGCTGGAGTAAGCATAATCTCTGCAAAACTCAGAGAAATCTGTCAGGCTCTTGAAGGATATTGCCTTCCAGTTTGTCACTGTACTTTTCTCCATAGTACAGTGCTCTGGTCAATGATGCCTTAGAATGAATCAGGATTTTAGGTGTGTTTCTTAAGGGAAGACACCTAGTAGGATCGCTTTTTGCTAGCGACCCAGTGCTACCTACCTCCAGACCATTAGTGGGGCTGCACTGATTTACAACAGTTGTATATAAACCTAAGCTACTGTGTAGTGTGAAGGTATGTTAACTGGATCTGGAAACAGGTACCCTTTCTGTTAAAAAAAAGACGTGCGTTTATCAAACGTTTCTTAATGCTGGTTTGCCCAGTACTTGTGCTTCTTTCTAGGACTAGAAGAAATGGTGGACAACCAGTTTAACCCAGAAACTCTAAAAAATACTTTTTTCACTTCTAGTTTGCAAGAAAAATGGTGTTGCCTCTGACAGGATAAGAATCCCTTAATAATTCTGCAATTTGTCACCTCTGGGAGGGATTACTGTAATTCATTGTACTTCAAAGCTGAACAAGAAGACAATGGACATGCTCTGGGTTGGTCCAGAGGGCAGCTGTCTCCTCTCTCCATGGTTTGGGCTGCTGCAAGCACACTGAACCACAGTTGTGCGCCTTGTCTGGCTTTTCATTGGAGTGCGATGCCAGTTTGCAGTCTTAATCTCCTAGTGTGGCTGGCATATATGTGCCAGCAGTTGAAATTCAAAGTGCAGTAGACTTGACAGGAAGGGGGATTAGCACTGGTATGTGCCTCCGGAGGAAACATCCAGCACTGCCCCATCCACTTTATGCCAAGGCAAGAATTTACCTCTATGAGAATGGGCTTGCCCTAGGACCTGGTCACAGCAAGAGCTGGGAGTCCCAGCTGAAAGACATCCCTAGAGGATGGTTTCTCAGCTCTGTCAGAACATACCTATACCTATTCAGGGTTCATAAAGCAGTAATTACATTTTAAAAAGTGCTCTGGCACTGGTAACATCTTAAAGTAGTAATGCTGAATTTACTTCCTACAAAATTAGTAAGTGTGGGTTAACAGACAAAGTGTGAGGTCCATTAAAAAGTGGATTTTTGATGCAAGAGTCATCACATCATCAGCAGATACCTGGGAAAATACAGGTCATGAAAACCAGGAGAAAATTTATGGAAGATGAGTTGGAGTGTTCTCATTCCACCTGAAGGAAGTTCCCACAGAAGAGAAGTTGGCTATCTTTAAGCAACACTGTATGCTTGTCATTTGTCAAAATATTCTCATTTTCTACTGTAGATATAACAAACCAAGTATTGGTGCCCTTCTGTTCCACCAGGAGAACTACCACCAACCTAAGTCAAACCCTCTTCAGAAACAAAAACACTGATCACCTATTTGTTTACATAAGGAAAATATGAAAAATGAACTCTCTCATTTTAGCCCAAAGTGAGCTTTTACCCAAAAAGGTGAGAAGAGTTAGAGACTCAGGCTCATAAATTTATTAATATTTTCATTATTACTGTTGATTTGATGTAGGAGGTGCTAGAATACAACAGTACTGGGTGGCAAAGTGAGACAAAAGATGAAGGAAATGATGTCATTCCAGATGTAAAAAATGACAGTAGCAAATTACTGGTAATATTCAATTGGCATGAAGTACATTTGATAAAAGTCTTCCCCAAACTACAGGCATCTCAAATAAAATCAAAAAGAAAACAAGACTCTGGGAATGAGAAATCAGTAATCACATCAATGGATTTACATTTCAGGATGAGTTTGACTTACTGTCATATCCCCATCAGAAGAAAAATCCAAATTACTATTCCAAAGCATACAAGGTTATCGAGAGCTTAACAAAGTCAGTCTTGCAAGTAGTAACAGACATGCTAAAGGTACTTTAAGAAGTGCAACATTTTTGAAAGTTTTGGATGTACAGAAAGCAACTATTGACTTCACTGAGTGTTCAATAACCAAAATATATTAGCAGTGAAAATTGGATGAAAATATGCTAAGGCAAACACGGTAACTTCTAAAAAAAAAAAAAGGTCATGTTAATCTATAGTGAAGGGACATACTATACTAGAATTGAGGCAAACAGTCCTAATGGAAATCGAAATCAATATATTTTCACTGATCCCTGTAAGAACTGCAGTTCGGACGCTGGTGGAAGATGTGGGATTCTGCACTGAGAGAAATGGTAACCAGTGTTCTGTGAATTAGCTGCTAAACTGTTAATTCCAGCCAAGGACTGGTGGCTGGGATATGTGTGCTGGGCTGGTGAAACACAGGAACAAATCCTGTTCTAGCATAGGTGGCCTTCAGGTATGAATGTTTAACTCTCTAATTCTCCCGGACTACACTCCTATGGCTTTCCAGAGGCACATGACAAGACAAGAGTAAATTAAGTGCTCCCGTTACCCTTTTCTAAAAAGAAAAGCTTCTCTTGTTTTTTTGTTGAAAAACAAAAGCTCTTGTTTATTTGAAATATCTGTCATATTATCTCCACTGTTACTAAGAGAATAGAGGTGTGAAAGAAGAGAGGAACAAAACCAGCTGACTGGTTCATCAGAAGTAGCTGTGAGCTGCATTAAAAAGAGAGTAAGTAAAGAATCATGTTCTCTATCTGGAGAGGCAGATGGGGTCTAGGCTGGCATAGAGGGAGACATCAGCTGTTGCTAATGGTGCTGGGGCCAGCTTATATGTTGTTATATTGCTGTATTACTAGCATATTGTAATTTCTTAGTTGGAATGCTAAAAAAGTGCTTATTCTTTTATAGAACAATGAGCAGATAATTAGAGAAACCAGAAACATTAGTAATTAGAAAAGCTTGTTTCAAAAAGAGCTCAGCAGCACTTCTGTCAGCCAGCTGACAACCTCTAGAAATTACTAAATGGTGTTTCTTTAATGTTGCCCTTTAAAATCCTGCTCTGTTTCCTTCAGCCCTTTGCCTGACTGCCAGTGCAGACTCAATTAAACCTTGATTAGACAAAAGGATGCCACTGTTTTTATCTTGGAAATCTGTATCTTGCTAGTAGATGTAAAAAAAGCAACATTGTTGCAGGTTTCTCTTTCCTGAAGTACCTCTTGAAATAACAATATTTCTTCCAAATGCATTATATGTACTTGTTTCAAAAGCCACATGAACAGAAAGCAAAGTCAGAATCACGCCACAAAGAGAGGACCAGTTTCCTTAAGCTAAAGCAAAATTTCTATAGCAGAGCTTGGAATAAGCATTCCTTCTCCACAGCAAGCCCACATACAACCTACATTTCTTTTTCACCAAAGACAAAAGGCCAATTTTTTTAGGAAGCCTGTTTGCATATGCTGTGTGTTTAAATGCACTTTAATCAGGCAGAGAGTATTAAATCTGACTGGAAAAACAATCATTGAACTGAACAGAAACATGTTCTGAAATCTCTCTTGGCTTTTTCTGACTGCTATTTCACAGCCAAAAGCTGTAATAATATTTCTGTTTATAACCCCCACCCCACTCCAGAAAAGTCCTTATCAGCATTCTTTGTAGGGAAATGAAAAGCAGCATAGGTTTCTCTCTTAGATGTTTCCTGACTTTGTTGCTCCATTTAACTTTTTAAAGAAGCTATATACAGATTGTCAGCTTGTTTTTAATTCCGTCTATTTCACTATGTAATTGTCTGCAGCACAGACATAGTAAATTTGACATAAAATCAACTTCTCTGAGACCAGCTACAGCATAGGAAAAATCAGTGTGGTGCTGTTAAGTACTTCAGGGGATGTCTTTTACATACATAGAAAAATTAAGTCTCGACAAGAAGAAGAAGTTGAAATGACATACAGTTGTAGCCATCTTATGAATGATTTATGTCCTAGTTTTGCCACAGATTTCATTTTTACTTACACAGAACTTATCAAACACCATGTACAAAACCAGCATTAAATGGAATGAGTCACAGAGCATTCAGAGAGGAACTTTTCCAACACCGCAGTAGAACTGATGAGCCTTTGGATTTATTTTTTGTCTGTTTCACAGCAGCCTAAATGTCACTGCCCGTATTTCTGTGTATGCTGAAGGTGTAACTAACTGATAGTTTTATCAGTTGAGGGACAACTGAATATAGTTGAGGGACACTGAATACAACAGAAAGGGAGCACATGAGGTAACAGAGGTGCTTGTGTAGAGTAGCAAAATCAAAGCTGTTGTGATTCAAGGCACAACAGATGCCTAATCATTATCTGTACCCCATGACCTGAAGGAGAGGTTAAAGGATGGTGAATGAGGGAGGAAAGGCTATTGAGGTGCAATTATCTTTACAGTAGTTTTAATCTGCATAGGCTTTCTAAGTAGTCCTCCATCACCACTTTGTAAGGCACGGCAACTGCAGGCAGGCTCAGACTTACTGGTTGAGTAACACAAATGAATTAGAGAAAAGGGACAGAGTGATTGTGCAGGAGCAAAGGCAGCACCTTTCCTTCACTAACTGTCTATGAGGTATGATTTTTTGTTTTCTCTCTGCTCATGAGGATCCTGTACCATAAGAGGTAGTCTTTGGAGCCCATAGGCAGCTGCAATACACGTTTGTCTGTAACGGCAGAGGAACATCAAGGGAGGTCAAACACCAGTAAGTACTAGCCAGGGGGGTCAGTGATAAGGTTGAAACCATTTCAGGCAGGTCAGGTGGCATGGCCAAAGGAGACAACCAAGCACAGCTTTGCGGAAAATTGCAGGTGAGCTGGGTCCTGCGCGTGGGCTGCCCTCTGAGATCAAAACACTTTGTCTGGGCTTTCTGGATGCACAACAAAAATGTGACATGGGAAAAGATTTCTACCTGTTGAAAAGTGATGTGGGGATACAGTTACCAGCTGCCATAGTTGCCACAGGATTCATCACTTACTCTTTCTGTGTTCCTTCTTTGAAAGATTTTGTTTTCTGCCACCATTCTTATAGAAACTAGAACTATGTGGTTGTGTTATTCATATAAACCTATTTGTTAGTGTCCCCTAAAAAATATTGAATCTATTAGCCAGTTTCAACCAAATTTGACAGAGGATCCTTTCTGAGTTTAGTAAACCTCAGTGGCTGGGTAGAGAGAGAAGGTCTTATTAGTCCTTTTTTTTTTTTTTTTGGTGTGAGAAAGGCAGCAGCATAAGATCGATTATATTATTACACAACAGGAATCCATATTAAAAGAAGTGGCTTTATGGATATCCAATTGCAGGATATTGTACTTTAAGTCCTAGGAAATACAACCACTTCACAGCAGTTCATCTGGAAGCAGGCTTCCTTAAGTTGGCTGCTGACATAACTACTTATTTTCTTCACTGACCCACTGGTGCTTATAAAATGAGAAGTGCTATGGTTTCACAGTGCCCTAGGACAGCAAAGAATGACATCTGAATCCCTGGAAAGTCATGAGCTGGACATATTAGGCACTCTGCAAAATTAACAGGAACAGGACAGCCAGTAGCACACTGAGGTGTGAAGTTGTGACCTGATCAGAAAAATAGAAGGGATCCTAAGCTTTGCCAGGTCACTTGTAAAAATGCCATGAGAAAGGCTAAAGAAGATCTTGACGAATAACTTTCAAAAAGCATAACAATTTTTGAGACGCAGCAGTTGCAGGTTCAACAAGGCCAAGTACAGAATCCTCCACCTGGGTCAGGGAAACCTCTGGTATCAATACAGGCTGGGGCATGAAGGGATTGAGAGCAGACCTGCGGAGAAGGACTTGGCGGTACTGGTGGATGAAAAGCTGGCTATGAGCCAGCAATGTGCGCTTGCAGCCCAGAAAGCCAACCATATCCGGGGCTGCATCAAAAGAAGGGTGGGCATCAGTCTGAGGGACATGATCCTCCCCTCTACTCCATTCTGGTGAGACTCCACCTAGAGTACTGTGTTCAGCTCTGAGGCCCTCAGCACAGGAAAGACATGGACCTGTTGGAGCAGGCCCAGAGGAGGGCTAGAAAAATGATCAGAGGGATGGAACACCTGTCCTGTGAAGAAAGGCTGAGTTGGGGTTATTCAGCCTGGAGAAGAGAAGGCTCCAGGGAGACCTTATTGAGGCCTTTCAGTACTTAAAGGGGGCTTATAAGAAAGATGGGGACAAACTTTATAGCAGGGCCTGTTGTGATCGGACAAGGGGTAAAGGTTTTAAACTAAAAGAGGGTAGATTTAGACTAGATATAAGGAAGAATTTTTTTATGATGAAGGTGGTGAAACACTGGCACAGGTTGCCCAGAGAGGTGGTAGATGCCCCCTCCCTGGAAGTGTTCAAGGCCAGGTTGGACAGGGCTTTGAGCAAACTGATCTAATTGAAGATGTCCCTGCTCATTGCACGGGGGTTGGACCAGATGACCTTTAAAAGTGTCTTCCAACCCAAACTATTCTATGATTCTATGATTTTATGACATGTGCCAGAAGATGTGAAGACCAAATAGACAACAAAGGCATAGAAGGAATGAATGCTCAAGTAAGATAAGGACAGAGCAGAGAAGTGAAATTATCCTTCTGCATCTGTTTATCATGGAGAAGCTCAAGGCATTTACCATGCTGAAAGTCTTTTTAGGAGATGCACCAGAGGCTGTCTCTAGTAAGTGCATTGGACAAGATCAGAAATCAAATGGCTGAAAAGAGCAGACACAAGTCTCTTGGACCAGGTGGAATTTCTATGGAACATAATGATGATACTGGGATGTGAAACTGCTTGCCTGAGACTGCATATCGCAGAACTGCAGAGTGGTTAACAAGACCCTGTGTGAGAGAGGAGATCAGAAAGCCTGACAGCTTTACCAGGCAGCCTAGTCAAGCTAGACTAAAAAGAATCAGTGGGTGAATAAATACACACTGTATATTGGGAAAGCTCAGCAGAGCTTTGGCAAAGGGAAGGTCTTAGAAATCTTTTGGATGGAGGCCTCAGAAGGAGTCGGTGAGCATATACACAGGGAATAGCCTGCTGATGAGGTGGCATGGATTTACAAAGGTAACAAGTTTCCTCGCCAGTGGTTTTTCAAGAAGCTAAGCAGTCACCATCTGGGAGGAGATGTTTGCATCCACTGAAAAATATAGGAAACAAAAGATAGGAATAAGTGGCTGGTTTCACTCTAGCAGAAGGTCATCAGTGGAACCTTCCTAAATGAGATGGGAAAGAAGCAAATAGGGAGATGGCAAAAGTTGCTGATGCTAGTAGCTAGCTTTATACTAATGATACAAACATTCGCACCTCCTAGAAAACTGCTATGCCATATTCTCCTGTAATTGCTAAGTTATATTGGGCATCCTTAAATGTCCCAAGAAACAGAAGCCAGACAAGGGCTTTTGACGTACAGTATTTTGTCCTTTCTTCAAGGCAGAGCACAGTCTCACTAAGAGAAGGAGATTATACAACAGGAGCCATGGAAGCATAAGTAGAGACCTAATGCTCCAGGGTCTAGAGAAAAAGAAATACTGATTTTTAGTATGTGAGAATCCTCAAGGTTATACTGCAGTGTGAAGATGACTTTCAACTCATAGAATTTTAGGAAGCATAGGCTGGAAGAGACCTCCAGAGGCCATCTAATCCAGCTTCCTGCTCAACACTACATCAGGTCAGGAGGCTTTCTCTAACCTTATCTTAAAAGACGGATATTCTACAACTTCTCTGCTTCAGCACTGTGTCACTCCTGTCAGGGAAAAAAATAAAAGAAAGATGCCTGTATCAAGTTATTCCTACTTACTTTTTGGATTTGATCCTTGAAGGATCTCATATTAAAACATTTAGTTGCACTGCTGAAGGCTAGAACCAGAATTCTTCTTCAGAAAATAACTTCAGCTATTCTGCAGAGAAGTGACTTCAAAAGTTGAGCCTCTGAGAAGCACACTTATGACCATGAGACTCATGAAATGTTGCAAGACTTTGCAATCCCACTTTTATCAAATGTTATTTTTATTCATACTTAACTGAAGCTGTACAAGCCTGGCAGAAACCCTTGCTGTTCTGAAACAGTCTGAGCTAGAATTTCACCTCTACAGCCTCACCAGCCAGACAGATAATGAATGACTGACACATATCTCATGTCACAAGTAACACAGTGTCGGCATTGTGTTAAAACAGTCTTATGAATTTTAAAGAGCCTTTTCCAAGCATCAGGACAGTGGTTTATAGCTAAAAATATATCAATACAAATTAAATATTTGCATGACAAGGGTGACTTTAATTAAAAACCTTTGGTATAATTTAAATCACATCCATGAAAATAGTCATTGAAGAATGAAATGTCTTATAGCAATTGACTCTTATAGTTCAACATAATTGGAAAAGAATGTCTGGGGCATCACTCACCTCAGTGATTTTGTACCTCTGTAGAAAAGCTGATTGTAAGATTCTTTTAATAAACAGTAAAGTATCTGAGCCAAAACTGATATATAATTCTGAAAAGTAATAAATTTATATTTGCTTAAAATGAAAATGATTTTGATATGGTACAGATGAATTTTTTTTGCATGTCAAATAAAAAGCCAGTGCAACTTCCAGTGCAATGGAAGTTGCCATGTTCCCATGAGGTTTCCAGGATGTTCAGGAACCCAGCTGCATGAATATGCACCAGTTTCCTTCTCTTCAGTCACATTCCCCAAGGAAAAAGAATTTAAGCAACCTGCATTTCCTAACTGTCTCTCCCAGTGTCACAGCTTCTCTGCATTATTGCATTTACAGGTAATATGGTAATGCCTTGGTGTGTGCACACCACTTTTCCTTCCTAGAACTCATCAAGATCTGTCAGACCTATTCAAAAATGTGGGCAGGGGCAATGATCCTAGATCACACTCAGGGGCTGACCTACACTTGTTTCCTATAATTCTGGTTTATAGCTAACAAATATCCTCCTGAGAGGTAATATATATTCTTGTTTAAATTTTGGTCCAAAGGCCTGCATTTTTAAAGCTGGTTTTCTTCAGTATATTCCCCCACTGCCGTCTGCAAAACCTTAACAGTGAATTTGCATGGGATTGAGTAACAGCCATGGAGCTGGTGTTGTTAAAGTCATTATACACACAATTGTAGAATGCATTAGAGGTCTGAAAAGGCCCTGCTCAAGCTCAGTGTGTCTTGGCAATAAATTTAATGGCTATATATTCTTCAGCCATGAGGAGAATGTTATTTACCCTTTCCTCTTATCTGACAAGCTACTTAATACTCAGGGAGAAGTAGGCTGTGGGAACCTGAAGCATGTACCATCACTACAAAGTGGTAGTTTCTCTTAATCTTCCTTTCTCTCCTGTGGCCACAACATTATCTCCCCATCTCTGGCCTTCTATAGCTTGTTAAGCTTTAAGATTTGAGCTGTGCATAATAGCTCAGCAGAACATGCACCCTGCCATTGGTGATGACAATGCAGGAAATGCTGCAATACACGGAGGTAGAAAGCAAAGCAAAGCACGTTGCTCTATCCCAGGGAATAACCCAGACTGTTCAGGATGCAAATCAGGGAAGAAAAGGATGATATGTTACTGTCAGAACTCTTTCAGAAGTGTATGACTGCAGGAGGTTATGACTATTTAATATTTTGATTTCAACCTTCCTCAAGCAGTAAAGCCCTTACTGTTAACCAGCTGTCGCAGCTCCACAGCAGATTCACTACAGCAAATTCCAACTCATCAAAAGCTGAGAAGTCACATGGTTACAATAAATTTTATTAATCTGTTTGCAAGTCTCTGCATGCACTCAGCAATACGAGAGTATGGTTTGTGTGCAGACTGTTAACATACAAGCACATAGATATCCCCATTTTCCAGTATAGGCAGAGCACAAAAAATCTACACGTGATTTTCAAAGGTGAGGAGTGGTCCTGAATCCTGCTGAAGCTGATGGAAACTGCAGCCATTCAAACCCTGCAGCAGAGGTCTGTCCTGCATGGGGAACAGCAGGCACCCTTGAGGACAGCTGTTTTGGACATGGCAGAAGATTCAGAGCCACTGTTCTGCTGCTGAACTCCTGGATGATGTTAGGCAAGTCGCTAGTGTCTACATCCACAAAAGGGTTCAAACCCCTAGCTTCAAGGGCAAGAGGACGGCCTTGATTTTGATTTTAGAAGTGGGATGTTGATACTAAGAGGGTAAAGGCACTGAAGAATATGAGGTGCTCAAGTACTGGTGTAATGAGGATAGGATAAATACCTGAAATTGTCAGCATGCTGGTATCTAAAATGGGTGTTGAGTCATTCAGCTCTAGTCTGCAAGCCTCCTTGGACAGCTGAAGGAAACCGTGTCTGATATTACATACAAATGAACACAAGTATTCTCTACATTTCATGAAAAACAGAAAAAGCAGCAGCTACCTGAGGCAAACAGGACAGCTTAGAAATGAAGGTGTCTGCCCATTTTAAGAATCAAAGAGCCAGTCCTGTAAGAACAACTCACAACTACACAATCTCAATTAGGCACTCATTTAGGAAGTTGTCTTAGAAAGCCTTACAGCAAAAGCTGGTTCATATGACCTGTTGGTGCACAGTGCAATGCCTGCCTTTAGCTGAGCTCTGCTCAGACACAGTAGATGATAGGAGGGCCACATAGAATCATTAAAATCCTATTTTTCAGAGTCACAGGTCAAATAGCCTGTCTGCCTCCTTGTTGGCAGGAGGTTGTGTTTCCCATTTCTAAGAGAGAGATCTAATCACTCAGATGGGGCAATCCTGGAGTAGATCTCAGCCTTTCTTTGTTTAGATTTTCCATTTTTTGATAAATAACTGTAATTTTAATTAGGTCAGAAAGTGGGCCTTAAGTCTTCTACTGCAAATAGTTCCAGAGCCCTCGTTGCATTTCTGGGAGTACATGGTACGCCAAACAACACAAGAGATAAGACAGATTTGCTCAGGTTTTTTAGCAGGCAAAATCACATTGACATGGCTGTCTCTTGCCAGTGGTACCATAAGAGTTCTCAGCAACTGAGGAGGACTCTGGCTGAACCACAGCTAACCCCCTTTAACTTCTTCTGCTAGGCAGTGCAGTGGCCCTAACTGCATTGGCAAGGAAGGTCCTACTTCTGTTGTACCAGCACTTGCATCTAATGGTTTGTAGTTGAGTCCTAAAGGGGACCCTCAAAATCTTACAGGATGTGCCTCCAACCCTTGGACAGTCCAGTGCTAACCCACATACTGTCATTCCCTTTGATCTCCTTGTTAATTATGCTGCACCTTTCACATAATCCAAGGAAAATGGAAAAAAAAAGCAACACCGAAAACCTGGCAGCAAAGGGAAAGCTTCCTAACCTGAAATTTTTTCTCCCTTATTTTCCCTACCTGCCTACCTTTCTTATTTTATTTTCCTTACAACTTAGCTAGTTAGGCTAAAAACATGGTTAAAAAAGGCAGAAAAATAATTGCTTCTATTGCACCTACACTTACTAGCAGTATTAAGATGACTGTTGGACTAGTCTCCCTTCACTAAATTTGTCACCTGTCCTGGCACACACATTTCTGTTGAGTTATGAGTACAGTCTACTTCCAAACAGTATTCCCAGTTAGCCGAATTGCTGCAGCTGTCCCTGTACACGGTCCAGATATGGACCTAGCACAAATTATAAAGCCTGCATGCAACAGCTTCAAGTTGACACATTTTACCACAAGTGGGACAGGCTAAGGCCATAAACAGACAATTGCTGCTTATTGGTCAATGGCTAGCAAGCACGTAACTGTTGTAACTCCCGTGGGAAGTATTGCTGTACCCTTGCAACACACAGTGAATTTGGGACTGAAACCTTCTTCATAACACGGTAGTGTAGAGCCAGGACTCATGCTGCTGCTCCAGTTCAATTCACTAACTTGTGGGCCACAAGTGGCCCTTCTCACTGAGGCTTATGGAAAGCAAGTGCTCTGAATTGTATGACAATGGCAATTGTATAGCAGTAGAATAATTAACTGCTGCCGCACTTGTGGCTGGTGTTCCTTTCCCAAACGCTCTCATCAGAGAGTGATGTGCTTCCCATCTGAGTTGGTACTGAAGGATGAGCTGCTATGCTGCTTGGTGTAGTTGCCTTTACACAGGGAGGTGGAAGGTTTTATTTTCCCTTCAAGAGCTCCATTTGGTTTTCCTGGTGGATAAACAGTATGTATGCATGATTGTATTTATTTATTTAAATTTCTACAAGCCTCTCACATTTCTTTTTAATAAAAAGGGGGTAAAATCTAAAAAAAGATATCTTCGCTTCTGCATAGCTGTCAGCTCCCCTCCAGAGCTGCCTGTTACCCACCAACCTTCCCTCCCTGCTTGCTTGACTCTTTGGGCTGCCCCGATTCCTTCAGAGGAGGAATGAGTCAAGGTCAACTTCAGGATGTGGCAAGGAGGAGACATAAAATGAGCATGTGCTAAAAGCATGTGCTATAAGTACTGGCTGTGAAGATGCCAGGAAAACAAATGCTGCTGGATTATTTTAGAAGTGAACAAAGTGAACAAATTTTTCAGTGAGCACTTCATAATCCCTTTAATTAAAAAAATTTTCCCTCAATTTAAAACAAAGCTTTATGGAATGATTTTTACTGTTTTGTACCTTTACAGCACACAGCAAATGGGCAACCTGAGCATGATCTGGGAGCACTGGGTGCTATTGCAACAGAGCCGGTAGTGTCATCACCAAGTTTTCTGTTGTCACACACTTGGTAAAAGCACAACAAATTGAGTGGTTTAAGTCACAAAGGAAATTTTACATCCTTCGAACAGGACAAAAAGCTAAAAATGTGACTATTAACACTTTATTATTTATTTCTCTAAAATTGGTAGTCTACAAGCTTATAAGGTTATCCTTTCATTTCCCTTAAGTGTCCTTTAATTTCTAAATGGACATCCTTATGCACACCTTGCCCTGACTGCCCTTGTTGGCCAGTAGGAAGCTTCAGACATGGCTGCATTTCAGGATTCAGTGATATATTACCTATGTATCCCATACAAGCCTCACAGGCTTGCTGAAGACCTAATATTTTCAAAAGAAGGACATGGTTTTCATTTTTTTGTTAAATGTTGCGGATCGCATTTGACAAATATATCTTTTCTGAGGGAGCCATTAGGAAAAATCACATTTCTTCTCAGTGACATGCCATTACTTAAAGAAAGACCAGTATAAATCCATATGCAGATTATGCATCAATTTTGGCCCATGTTAGCTTCTGGATTTGCTGACCTGTTCACCCGCTTATTTTAAGTGACATCTAATAATTTTGCAAATTTCCCCACTTTCATATTATCTATTTAGATTTTTTTGGTGTTAGCTATGTCCTTGAAAGCAACTACTAGACACAAGAAAAAACACAACACAGGAAATAAAAATGTTTCTATTGCTTGATTCATTCTATTTTCTTCTTGCATATGCATAAATATGATACAGTTCTGCAATCTTGTTTGTGTGGAAAAGTAAATGCCTGCTTATTAATGGGAAAATATTGCTAATTTTAAACTGAAAACTCTTGGTATCTTCAGGATTAGCAATACCAAACTAGTCCCACCTGTCAGAAAGAAATCACAAATATTACCATGAAGAACTGGGTGCTGTCTTGATCCAAAGGCCTGATGTATGATGAGTCTATGGGGTTGACATTCCCTATGTCATCAAAATCCAAACAAATACACACATATGTGCAAATGCACACGCTGACAAATTGCTTTGCCTCCCAGGCTGAGCTTAGTGACAAGCTACCTGTAACTAATGAACTGAAAGACCTTTAAGACTCAAGCATTTGGCTGCCTGTTGGTGAGCTCCCCATTTTACTGGATTCGCGCAGCTCAACACTGACATCCGATGGCTGGTACTAACAGCCCCAACTGTTCCTGCTCCCCTCGGTGATAGCGATCTGCAGCTCCAAAATTACTAGACAGCACAGACAACAGACGTAAGCACAGGTGACTTGTTTCTGTACGGATCACCATGGGACAACTTTTTATTCTGGCTGCTATTTGAATAGGCCAAACTTGCTGCTGCGTCTATAACTGCCCTAGGGTCTATAGTTGTGACACTAGAAACTTCATCCTCATTTAAACAAAGAGGACTTTTGTCACTGAAGGACTGAGCCCTTCTTTCCACATTTCCAGTGTTCTGCCCAGAGGTCAACTGAGCTTGCAACAATGCCGGAACATGATAACCTGTTTCTATCAGCACGGCCCAGGTCTCTTCAATGAGGGGTCTGAACCAGAGGCTCAGGCATGCAATGCTTGCAGAATGCATACATTTGTGAATAATCTGACAGTCATGCAGATTGTTTCATGAAGATATTTGTTTTAAATGCCACCTGTAGGAATCTAAACCACAGATACAAAATTTTAAAGACCAAAGTAGGCTACCTGAAGACTGATCAGCCTAAAGCAGCTTTGAGAAAAAGTAATATCCTATCATGTTTTTCACCTCTGATTACAGCATATCAGAGGCTTAACTTACTTGAAATGGAGTGGAACACTGTCCAACCTTTTGCTTCTTTTTTATGCAATTGCTCCCTTGTTTGGCTAAGGAATGCTATACAGATACATGAGTAAAATGATAATGGGGGATTTTAGAAAGAACACAGATGCAACTGTAAAAAAATTATCATAGGCTAATTCAGAGTTTTGGAAAAAAAAAGGCTGCATTTTTTTGTATTAGTATGTCACACTTGCAAAAGAATTAGGAAAGTAAAAGAATCTGAAAATAGACTGGAGATCCTTATCAACTACTAAACCAGATTAATTCAATTTTTCCAGTTGTTAATTAAATATCTACAGTTTCCTGTGCTAGGACAAAACTTTGACTCAAGAAATAAGGATATAGTCTAAAGCGGACTCAATAAAATGGAGATACAGGTCTGAAAAGAATCCATTCACATCCTAAAGAAGTTAGGAGACATTCAAACATGGTATCTTGGGCTGATTTCAGGATTCAAATTTAGAGCATTTAACCTAATTTACTAAGGTCATATTTTAAATAGATTTATACAGGAAGTATTGAGGGCTTCTGGACACTGAAGTGCCTGAGTTTCAATTTTGATGCATATTGATAACATTTTAAGGCAACTGTAGAGTTTCAAGCAACAAAGTGGTGTACACATTTTGGGGATTCTGGTGAGATGCAATAACTGTATGATATTACTTGATTTCCACTAACGGAATAACTACAGTGGACCTAGATCTCTCTCAGAATTGAACTCTGGTAATTTTCTTATCCAAGCCAGACCATAGCTGATATTTTCTGTTTAAAAGTCTGAGATGCAGTTACAAATATAATGTCTGACAAATCAGTGCTTATCTGTTATTTTAGAAAAGAAGTCATATGATTATGACTGAGCAAGTAGCCCTTTTCACCATAATGGTGATTACTTTACTTATACAGCAAAATGTACAGCTGGTCCTATTGCTGGAAATCTTAGTGAGGGGATATTACACCTAGTGGGACAAACAGAAATTTTGCATTTCCCTCTTTTCTGTATGTTTTCAGGTATGAAAAGCCAGATATTCTGGGGCATGGAGCTCACAAAGCTCCAGTGAATTCTGTAGATTTTTAACCTCTGAAAGTCACCTACTGTCATGAGACTGGAAAAACAAAACTGAGGTACCCTGTTTAGAGGCCATGTTTGATGATATGGGTCCTAATAGGCAACAGATTTTGATTACAGTACCTTCCATATCACATTTCTTTTATGGGTTAATGGAAGATTTTTGTTTTCAGGAACTTCTAGCTGACCAGAGTCAACAAGATACAGGTGCCCACTTCTCTCTTCCTTCATGAATTTCCACGGTTTTGGTTTTTATGTACTTAATAATATCTATTATATAACACTGGTATGGCAGAAAGGATCAGGGGAAAAGAAAAGATGCATCATCCAAAGCATAGCCCCAGAACTCTGTTATTTTCTCTTATAACAGCTGAAATAAAGGCTCTAAAAGCAACATAAAAACCAGAAGACAGTGATTTTTTTCACTTTCTCTAAATAAAAATGATGGAAAAATCTAGAGAAGTTTGGCTATACTCAGGGTAAACAGTGCTTGAAAAAGAAATCTGAGCTGCCTAAATGACATTCATGGCTGCCGAAAGGGAATCGATTGTGTTAGCCACTTTCAACAAGGAAATTGATTGTTTTGCGGTTTTGCATTGGACTGGTCAGGAACATGCAAGGTTGCCTCCTGTGACAAGCTCTTCCATGGGGCCTGCTCATGTATAGGGAATAGTACTGAAATTACTGATCTGAAGTTGTCTCACATCTATTTCCAGAGCTCACCCCTTGCTAACCTTGGTTTTTGGTCAGAGCCCCTGAGCTATCAGACACCTCCTGGGCATGAACATGGGAAACAGCAATGGCTCCCTTCTGAGAGTGCTTGGGACCTGTCAGGATCAGGCTGCTTTTGCCCTTGATGCATTGATAGCTTGCATGAGACTCTTGAATCCTATTACTGGGTACAAGACCAGTGAAATGAATCTTCTGGAGTGGTTTTTTTTTAAGGTCATATGATCTTTTTAGATCTATTTAGCACCTCATGCTTTGTGCCAGAGAGAATTATCTATTCTACCTGAGTAAAAAGGAATTGAGATTGTTTAAAAAACAACTTTAAATCAAAGTAAACACTGAGTCATTAAAATGCTATGATGAATTAAGAAATTGTTTGCTTAAATATATTGAATTTTGTGGTTTACTAAATCGAGAGTTGTTGTAGTCTCCATGGAAAAACAGGCTCCCTTTGTCAACCTTCATATTTATGTGCAAAAATATTGGAAGGAGATCAAACATTCTCTGCCTGTAATTCAAACTTTTCTCATTTTAAACTTCTACAAATGAAATACATTATTTTGACACTTTTTGTATTTATTGTGGTAACGAGTCCTGCAAATTCCTTATGCAATCATAAATTCAGGATACAACAGCTAAAGGCAAATACATTTCAGACAACTAGTGCTTAGGCTCCTCAGACCTGAGACAAGCAAACATCTGTTCAGAGGAGACCATGCTTCTGCCATGGTCAAAGATATTGCCATCAGCAACATGTTTTGGGAAATTCTGTTGAAGGAAGCCACTTTTTCTTTTTGGTGGATCTTCATAACAGACCTATCTGACTCAAGGAACTGTAAGCATACTCCCTCAGGAACATGAGAGGTTTGGCAAGCTGCTCATGCATGCATGGAGGGACAATCCTGTTTTGCACTGCATAATCTCTTCACCAGCGCAACTCCTGCCGCAAAGAAATTTGG